>NC_134111.1:95010714-95339285 GCF_040939455.1 Microcebus murinus | reverse complement strand
CCCTAATGTTATTTGAATAGAAGAGTTTATTTATGAGAACTTAAAATAAATAGGTCAGCTTCAGTTACTTCCCAAGAGGGCCACAGCAATGGTTAATTGTTTTCCTCTTGGGGTAATGACATTCAGCATTTCCCAAAGACTATGGCGTGGAACTTTTCCAGAGGTGATTTATAGGCCTAACCCCAACACAGGGTCCCAGGGTCAAATGAATCTGGGAAATTCTGGATTCAAGAAAGTTAATTTTTTTTTTTTTAAATCTCAAGACTAGTTAGACTCTTTAACACACTACTGTATACTATGACTCACCAAGTGCAGGGTATTTTGTTCAGGGTTTCTCCCACCTAGGGAGCCATGGCCCCCTGCTTTCTTCCAAATTGGCAGTGATACACCTATGAGTCTTTTTCACATCCAAAGGAGTCTCTGCTTCAGATGTCACCCTGGAGGAGAGATTTTCCCCACAACCCTGTCTAACTTAATATCACACCCACGTCCATTTCTACCCTTTCACTCGACTTTCATTTCTTCAAAGAACCTATTAGCATCTGGCATTCTTGTGTTTTTTCTTTGAAAATTATTTTTAATAGACTATTTTTGAGATGTTTTAGGTTCACAAAAAATTAAGCAGAAAGCACAGAGTTTCCAGATGTCCCCCATGTCTGCCCTACCTCTCCTTATTATTAAAATCTTGCATTGGTGTGCTGCATTCGTTGCAATCAATGAACCAGTAATGGGCACGTTGTTACTAACTAAAGTCCATGGTTTACATTAAGGTTTTCCCTTTGTGTTGTAAGTTCTATGTTCTATGGGTTTTGACAAATATATGAAGACATATATCCACCATTACAGTATTGTACAGAATAGTTTCACTACCCTAAAAATTCCCTGTGGTCCATCTATTTATTCCTTCCCTTCCTTCTTCTTCTCCAGTGTCTAGCAAAAACTTATTTTTTAAAAAAATGTTGATAGATTTAGGGGTACAAGTCATTTTTGGCTACACGGATGAGTTGTACAGTGGCGATGTCTGGGTTTTTGGTGTACCCACCACCCAAACAGTAGCTGGCATTCTTACTATATGTTCCTCACTCCCCCTTAGAAGGTGAGGCCCATAGGAATAGAGCCCTGCTGTCTCCTCAGTGCTTACCACATAGTGAATACTGAGAAATATTTGATGACTCAGTTTGTTTCTGCTTCACCGTCTTTAGCTTCTGAGTTTTCTTTCCAAGTCTATAAGACAGCTGCTCCATTTCTAGGCATCATAACCTTGTTCTAGACAGAAAAAGGGCAAAAGGCGAAAAGCCACATGCCTCTTTGGGCTGTCTTTTCTTCCTAGAAAACCACAGTTTTCTGAGTGGTTCCACTGTGTAGACTCCTATTTCCATCTCACTGATCACTACTATGTCACATGACCACTCAGGGATTCTACAGAGATAAGCGTTTCAACTGGGCAAATCGCTATTCTGAATCAGCATCGCTTCTGTTAACAAAGAAGAAGGCTGTGTTAGACATTGTGTATGCAACTATTCCCAGAAAGCTGTGATTGTCACAGTCAGCTTCGCCCACGTCACTTGTTTGGCTCCCATAGGCAGTTGTGTTTGCAACCTTGAACTGGAAATTTCTTAAAGTCGTGTGCAGACTTTAAATTTTATGATTTTTGTGATCTTTATATCTCCAGCAAATGCCTCAGACTTATCTGTATACAGATTTTCATGTGTTGGGTTTAAATTATTAACGTAACGTTTCAGGGAATGAAAGCTTTCCTTTTTCACCCTTTTAAATAAAAGTCAACGCTTCAAGGTAATAGTCGGGTCTGCTCTGTAGTCATTCTTGGTCGCGTTCACTGAAGTAAAACAAATGCTTTGGAACAAGTGAGCGTCCCTCCCCTGGGAAGGTTTGTCATGCAGCCATCACGAGCCCTAATCACAGTCTCGGGAACAATCATGTCGCTGTCACTAGCAGGTCAGAAGAGGAAGCCGTGAGGCTCTGTAAGTCTAAGCCAGAGCAAGAGTGGCAGAGGACACATAAAAACAAAACAAAACAAAAAAGCTTATCCTCATAAAAAAGGAAATGAAAACTCATGAAGAAAACACTCTGTGAAAGGTGTTGAAAATCGGAACATTTGGTTCTATAAAATATCCTGTCACCTTCTAACAATTTTCCATTTTGCTGTTTGATAAGTGACATGTTTCACATTGCAGAGGTGGCCAATTCCACTAAAAATAGTTTCTTGAGGCTTATCAGTATCATTTATCAGAGGCAGCAGAGAATGTTGAGCTGCCCTGGAAGTTCATGCCATGCTATCTGCACTCCTCTCTGGCAGTGGACTTCAAGACGGCCAAGATGAGAAGCTGGTTTCTATTGAGTGCCTGCTCAATGGGAGGCATTATAGTGGACAGGTTCACAGTTATCATGCTATTTATTTCTTGTAATAACCCTGCTAGCATATTACAAAGGAGGAAATTGAAGCACAGGGTATAAACTTAGGCAAATTTCTTGAACCCACTTATTTCCCATATTTCTCTAAGCTTACTGAGATCGAGCGAGGTGACACCCTTCTTCATTTATTTAATAACTGTGTAACTTTTAGCAAATGCCTTAACTTCCTTAAAGTTTGGTCTCCTCATTTGTGGAATGAAGATACTATCTACCATATACAGATAATATCTCCCTGGTTTTGCATAAAAATAAAATTACATAGGAATATGCATGGGAAAGTGCTTTTATTACTGTCAACTATATGTAAAATTAAGATAGTTTTAAAACTCCAATTTATGCTTTTTCTATTTTCACAAAAAATCTGGAATCGCTTTTTTGTTTATGGTGTGAGAGTAGAGGGTGAAGATTTTTTTTTCTCCAGTAGGGATACCTGATTGATGTATCATTATTTTTTTAATTAATGCCAATCACTTCCCCACTGTTCTGCAATGTCATCTTTGTAGTAAGTCAAGTGACATGTAGCTACAAGTCTGTCTTGGGATTCTATTTTGTTCCATTAATTTGTCCAGCCTTGTACCAATACCACATTGTTTTAATTACTATGGTTTTAAAATAATCTTTAATGCCTAGTTTCATTAGTCTGCTACATTTGTTCATTTTGGATTGCCTCAATTATATTTGGACCTTTATAATACTGCATTTTCCAATCCAAGAACATGGAATATTACTCTATTATGTAGGTATTCTTTAATTTCTCATAATAATGTTATATAACTTAAAGTGAGGAACTTTTACATATATTTCCTTAGATCTATTCCATGTATTATTTTAAAGAATGTTTTTTATAAATATAGCTTTGATTTTAGATTTTATTTTCCATAATTTTCTACTGGTATATAGACATAAATTGAGTATAATGATGTTGTATCTAGTAACTTGGTAAATTTACTTATTAATCCTAGCAGTTTGGAGATTCTTTTTAATGTTTTAAATTTATACATTCATATCATATATGAAAAATCATAATTTTATTTCTTCATTTTTAGTCCTTATGACTTCAGTTTCTTGTTCTTGCATTTTTGCATTGCCCAGAGCCTGCAGTCATTTTTGAATAGAAGTAATGGTAATGGGTGTCCTTGTCCCATTCTAAATAACAAGAGGAATGTTTCTAATATTTTATTAATGAGTGTGATGTTTGCTAAGGTTTTTATTTTATTTTATTATTAGTATTTTTTTATTTTTTTGAGACAGAGTCTCGCTTTGTTGCTCAGACTAGAGTGAGTGCCGTGGCGTCAGCCTAGCTCACAGCAACCTCAAACTGCTGGGCTCAAGCAATCCTCCTGCCTCAGCCTCCCGAGTAGCTGGGACTACAGGCATGTGCCACCATGCCCAGCTAATTTTTTCTATATATTTTTAGTTGGTCAATTAATTTCTTTCTATTTATAGTAGAGATGGGGGTCTCACTCTTGCTCAGGGTGGTTTCGAACTCCTGACCATGAGCAATCTGCCTGCCATGGCCTCCCAGAGTGCTAGGATTACAGGCATGAGCCACTGTGCCCGGCCCGCTTAGGCTTTTAAATAGATATTCTTTATTAGATTTAGAATGTTCTATTATGTGATTAGTATGCTGAGACTTTTTAAAACCATCTAATCAGCTTTTTAAAAATCTGTATTTCTCAAATATGACTTAATAGCCAAAGATTCATCAGACATATATGAGGAGTTTGCAATGTAATAGATACAAACAGGCAAAAAAAAAAAAAATCCAAAAAATAAAGAACAAGCATTTCCAGATTGAAAAGATTTACTGATTGATTTGCACAATGAATTATAAAAAGCCCACTCTAATGCACATTGTTGTGAAATTATAGAATAGAAAAGATTATAAATATTTACAAAGAAAAGAAAAAAAGGGCATATATAAGCTCAAAATCAAATTGTCTTTCGATTTCTTAAGAGCATTACAGAAAATAAAAACAGAAAGAAAGAAAAACAGAAAGAAAGAAAGAAGAGAGAGAGAAAGAAAGAAAACAAGAAAGAAAGAAAGAAAAGGAAATCACCTTAAAATCCTGATGAAAAATTATTGTCTCCTAGAATTCTATACCTAGACAAATATCAAGAAAATATGAGGGTAGAATAGAGATATTTTCAGATATACAATGTCTCCCAAAATTCACTCAATCCCATTTGATCTCACCTGCCATCCCTCCTTCTTCTCAAGATAGCTATGTATTCTCCCTCCCTTCCTCTACAATTATTACAGCAGTGCCTCAAACACAACATTCTTTTGTGAAGTACAATTAAAAATTTATTATTAGAAAAATAAATAATTTATAAAAATATGAGCCCAAATATTTATTATTAGATTCAACATACATTAGATTACATTCCAATATATATGTTGTGAACAAATGTAACATTTAAAAAATTACAAAATTCGTACATGTTGTTCATTGAAAGTAAGTGTAAATCAATAATAGGAAGAAAACTGGAAAATTCACATATATGTGAAATTAAACATACTCTTATACAACCAAGAATTGTAAAAGATAAAATAAAAAGGGAAATTAAAAAAATCTTGAGACAAATAAAAATGAAAACACAACAAATTAAAACATGTTGTAAGATGAAGCAAAAGCAGCTCTCAAAGGGAAGTGTATAACTATAAATGCGCATGTTAAGAGAAAAGAAAATATTAAATAAACAATATAACTTCAGAAAACTAGGAAAAGAAGAACAAACTAAGTTCAAAGTTAGCAAAAAGAAGGTAATAATAAAGATTAAAATGTAAATAAATGAAATAGAGAATAGAAAAACAATAAAAATTTTAAAAAATACAAGTTGGTTCTTTGAAAAAATAAACAAAAATAACAAACCTTTATCCAGCTGAAATCATCCAGGAAAAAAGAGAAAGGACTCAAATAAATAAAATTATAAATGAAAGAGGAAACATTACAGTTGATACCACAAAAATATAAAGGCACATAAGAGACCACTATGAATAGCTATCTATCAATAGATTGGGTAAACTAGAAGAAACAGAAAAATTTCTAGAAATATACAACTACCAAGTCTTAATTGTGAAGAAATAGAAAATCTGAATATCATAATAACAAGTAAAGAGATTGAATCAGTAATCAAAAACCCCTAAAGCCCCAAGTACCCAGGACCAGATGGCTTTACTGGTGAATTATACCAAACACTTGAAGAATTAACACCAATCCTTCTCAAACACTTCCAAAAAATTGAAGAGAAGGGAACATTTCCAAGCTCTTTTTATGAGGCCAGCATTAGCCTGTTACAAGGCCAGATGAGGACACTGCACAAAAAGAAAATCACAGGCCAATATCTCTAGTGAACATAGATGCAAAAAGCCCTCAACAGAATACTAGCAAACTGAATTCAACAGCACATCAAAAGGATAACATACTGTGATCAAATGGAATTTATTCCTGGTTTGCAAGGATGATTAAATATACGCACACCAATAAATTGATGTTCCATATTAACAGAATGAATGATAAGAGCCATACGACCATTTTAATAAATGCAGAGAAAGCATTTGAATGTAATATCTTTTCATGACAAAAACTCTTGGAAAATTAGCTATGGAAGGAATGTACCACAACATAATAACGACCATATATGACAAGCTTACAACTAACATCATACTTAATGGTGAAAAACTGAAAGCTTCTTTTCTAAGATTAGGAACAAGATAAGAGTGCCTATTCTGACCACTTCGATTCAACATAGTACTAGAAGTCCTATCCAGAGCAATTAGGTAAGAAGGAAATAAAAGGCATCTAAATTAGAAAAGAAGTAAAATTGTCTCTGTTTGCAGATGACATGGTTATATATATATATATATATGTGTATATATATATATATATCTAAAAACTCCATAAAAAAATCTTAGAACTAATAAAAAATTCAGTAAATTTGCAGGACACAAAATAAGTTGCATTTCTCAGCCGGGTGTGGTGGCTCACACCTATAACCCTAGCACTCTGGGAGGCCATGGCAGGCGGATTGCTCGAGGTCAGGAGTTTGAAACCAGCCTGAGCAAGAGCAAGACCCAGTCTCTACTATAAATAGAAAGAAATTAATTGGCCAACTAATATGTATAGAAAAAATTAGCAGGGCATGGTGGCACATGCCTGTAGTTCCAGCTATTCGGGAGGCTGAGACAGTAGGATTGCTTGAGCCCAGGAGATTGAGGTTGCTGTGAGCTAGGCTGACGCCATGGCACTCACTCTAGCCTGGGCAACAAAGGGAGACTCTGTCTCAAAAAAAAACAAAAAACAAAACAAAAATAAGTTGCATTTGTCTACACTAAGAACAAACTATCTGAAAAAGAAATAAAGAAAACAATTCCATTAACAATAGCGTCAAAAAGAATAAAATACTTAGAAATAAATTAAACTAAGAAAGTGAAAGATCTGTACACTGAAAACTAAGGCATTGATGAAAGATATTGAAGAAGACACAAATAAATGGAAAGAGATCTCATGTTCATGAACTAGAAAAGTTAACATTGTTAAAATGTCTATGCTACACAATCTATAGATTCAATGCAATCCCTATTAAAATTTCAATGGTGTTTTTCAAAGAAATAGAAAAGACAATCCTAAAATTCATGTGGAACCACAAAGGACCACGAATTGCCAAAGCTATTTTGAGAAAGAAGAACAAAGCTAAAAGCATCACACTTCCTGGTTATTACACTTGGAAATTTAAGTTGTTCCATATTTGTAATGTAATAAAAAATCACCACTGAAGTAGTAATTCTCTATTTTAAACATATGTATGTATAATTTAGCAAACACTGTGTATATTAATATTTGATGTTTTAATGTCACAGATGTGCTGCCTTTTGCTTGTGAATTTATCTATTTTAGGTTGATTTGGTGACAATAGTACTCTAAGGCACAATGTATCTAAACTATTTCTATCTTTTGTTTTAATAACGTTTGTAATAGAAGAACCAGTTTTCCAACATCTGTGACAGAAACAGAGATTTCAAAGCAATTTCAGCATTCTTAGGATATTCACTTTTATCTTTTGTTTAAAATGAAGAAAATGATGCTATATTTTCAACATTTATCTTCAATCTTTCACCAGTAGGAAGTTATAATAATCTATTCTGTAAATTTTTAATTGTTTAATTATTTTTCAATGAAAGAAAAAGCTTCTTCACTCATGAATGTCTTATTGTTGAATCTCTTTTGTGATATAAAATAAAAATTAAAATAGCCTATCAAATCTGTGACATGTTCAGTGATAATTTTCCCCATGTATACAATGTATAATTACCTCCATGTCATTGGTAATTGTGTTAATTTATGAAATATGTCACAACAACCTGTAAAAATTCTTTTGCTTGTAAATTTTCCCTTTGTCCTTTAATCTGATCTGCCGCTGAATAGTATGCTGCATTCCTTCATCACAAGGGAGGATGATAGCAAACAAAGGAGCAAATCTAACTGTCCAATTTATATCTTTAAATTTGGGGAACCCAACTGATTTATTATTTTGCAGGCACACCAGAAATAATTCCCTATTTCAAATAGTCTAGACAGAGCTTTTCCCCTTGGTAACCATTAGTAACTTGAAAAGAAGCTATTTGTAATTAGTTTGAATATTATTCTATAATTAGTAGAATCAGCTAAAATTTAATGTATTAACCTTAGAGCTGATAGCTTTTTTAAACAATTTTGGTAGTAACACTTTTAGGGTAAAGAATGCTGTGGAATTTATAGATACATTGATAAACAATGTAATCTTTTATAATTTACATACTGAACTTCAGACATAGGTATATTATTTTCTGCTATGAAAAAAGCTTCCCTCATACTTCCATCATAGTCAAATTTCACATATGCTAAAGAATTACCACCATTAGCAACATATGATCATTTGTTAACTTGTGGTAAAAGAAAAAAATACTTGCTGGCTTGATTTGTTCTGAGTTGGAATTTGCCATATGCCAAGTTCCTAAATATATGGAGCCATGCATGGTGTGATTGGAAAGTGACCCTTGTTTTAACTTCTTTATCTTTTTTCACCCAATATTTAGTTTCGAGCCTATTTCTTTGTATTTTTTGTATGTAAATTTGCTTTATTATTGAGGGCTTCATTACTTCATTAACAGGTACATCTTTGCAAATAACACTGTGGTGTCAGCACTTCACCATCAGTTATTGTTTAAAAAAGAATAAACTTAACATATACCATACATGCACTAGCATCAACACTTTTGTCTTCATTTCTTTGGGGTGCCCTTTCTTCAACGTCTTGTGGATGCTTACCATTGCCACGTTCAGAAAACTATGCCTCTTCTTCACAAGAAGTCTTGCGATAGGTATTTCAGAGTTGAAAATAAATGATGAAAATTAAACCACCCTTCTTTAAGTGATAAGCTGTTCATTTATACAAGGCTTATTAAAGTTAAAATTGTTGCAAATTGGCAACTTAAAATGAATCCTCACTTTGTTCCCCCCATTTTTATATACTTTTGGGTTACCGCTGACAAATATTGAAACGTCTCACTCAATGTGATGTGGTCCTACTGCACCTGTCTATTATTCACCTTATCATGCTAGTTTGGTGACACTAACCTGGTCTATAGCTGGATCAAACATGTCCATGGAGAAGCAATATCAAATTATCACAAAAGCATGGAAATGCTTACTGTGGATTTCTGTTCTTATCCCATCACAGAACAATGACAGTCTATGGACCAGGAATGGTTAGCAGACTCTGCTCTCTGAATGGCACTGTATAAGGGGATGTCCTCCACTAAAACAGGGATGCAAAGGAAGAGAGAGCAAAACACCAGACATAAGAGGATCTCAGATAAGTGATGCTATAGGACAGCAACTGAGAAGCAGGCATAGGGAGCGATTTCCCAACTGGACAAAGACAGAGGGCCAGGAAGAAGCCACAAGAAAAAAAAGAAAAACAATTGAATTGCTTAGCTTTCCTGATGTGCTCGGCCACGTGACAAAGTGCATTCAAGGGTCTTCTTAATTCACTTGGAGAGCTTAGGAAGCATTAATGATAGCAGCAAAAAATCATGACAGCAAACAAAAAAGATACGACGATTAGCTGCAGGAAAAACTAAGTAAATCATGCTTTAAATGACCATCATAAAAGTATGGTATAACTGCACTGAGGGTGGAGCGAAAGGGATTTGAGGCATGCAGGATATAAGAATGCTACTTATTTTCTAATGGAAAGTCAATAGATGATGCTTAAAATTATAAATCAAGAGGTAACAGGAAAAGTATATTTTTAGAATCGTGGAAGTGGATACCAGAATAAACTGCTTAAAGAACTGTCAGCAGTTACTTCTAGTGAGCAGCATGGAAGATAAAAATGAACTCAGACTAGACTTCTGAATTCTGGATAAGGTTCCAAAAGTAATTTGACATGAAAAACTCTGTTCATGTATAAAATAACTTAATAAAAGATGCCAGTCTAATTTAGTATTTTTATTTTTAACTTTATCAAAGTTTTACCTACTAAAATATCTGTTTCATACAGGATTTTTTGCTAAATATATGTAAATCTCTATAAACTTTTCAAAACTAAACTCAGTTATCTTAACTATATCTAATATGCCAACTTAATTTTTAGCTACTTTTAAAACTTTTAAAATTTTTCTTGAAAAATAATCTTCATACCACTGATCTTTGTGTTTACAGTTCAAGAATTTTGACGTTTTAAAAGTTCAGTGGGGGTGACTGCTTTTTGTGCTTAGGACTAAAAAGTGGCTCAGAAGATTTAAAATTATCTTTTTAGACAATCATCTCACCTCTGAGCAGAAAAACCCCTGCCCCTTAGAGGGAAAGCATTTGTACACATTTCAACCAAGAAGAAATGAGGTTAGAGTGGAAAGTATTTGGCAATGATAAATTTTAGCCCTTGCCAGAATTATAGTTATTGTGCATTAAGTTTATAAAATTTCATATTGTCTTGCTTAGTATAAAATAATAATGATGATATTCTTTGGATTCATAAGTCAAATTTCACATTAAAACAGGCACAAGCATAGATGAATTTGGTTTCCTCAACTTGCTAACAGATTCTGAAAATATCTTTGTCTTGATTTCTTTTCCAATTATTATTTTGATTATAAAGGTAATACAAGGATGAGGCAAAAAGCTTAAACCTGGCATCTCCCTGGGTAATTTTTACTACAGTCAGATGACCCTTGTTTGTTACCTTTCAGTGATTATTATCCTTCTAAATGAAAAACGACTCTCTGACTGCAACATAGAGCCTCTGAAATTCCCACTGGAAAAGCAACTGGAAGTGGGGTATAGATAGGCCAGTGCTTGGGAGAAAACACATGAGAAACTACCTTGAGTTATTCTGGAGGAAAATGACACTTGTGTTTGACATGGAGAAAGAGGTTGCTTCCTTGCTCAATAGCTATGCTCCAGATGAATTATACCCTCTGTCTGAAGATTCACTATAGGGTTCACATGGGCATGGAAGCAATTCCGTCTAGGGGGATCAAAGCCAAGAGGAAAGAGAGATGTGGCGTACAAGCTAATTCATGACATGAGTCTTCCATTCCCAAAATGAATGTGCAGTTGAAATCAGGTTAATATGAATATCAGGTTCACAAAGTAGCATACGGAGGCTCTATGGAAAGCAAGGGCAGAATAACCTGCTTTGCCTTGGTGATAGCAGGTCCATTCTTGTCTCATGCTGCTTTGGCAACGTGGTGAGAAGATGAGATCTTCTTCTCTACTGGTCACCTCCCCAGGTGCCCCTTCGTCCTTTGTTTCTATGGAGTTCTCAAAGGTTCTGGGTTCGGTTCAATAATCCAATTTCTACACCCTTGCTGTAAGTAGCCACAGGGAACATAAAAGGAGAGATTTTAAGGATTAATCAGGTCTTATTTGATTCCCAGTCTCTCAATGACTCCAACCCCTAGTGGATCTTGTTCTACCCCTCCCACTCCCCTCAACTGAAGGTTCAATTTCCAGAACCACTTCTGCCCTGCAGAGGGAGAATTTGAACTAACTTGGTTTGTGTCAGGATATTCAGGGTCTGTCATCCTATTTTTCTGGGAAGCTCCTCAAGGCAGTGATTTTCATTCCTGAACCCCTGTGATTCCCAATTCTCTGTTGTCTCAGGCTGTAAATTTCATTGACCTGTCCAATGTACCAGGTACGCTAGGTCCAAGCACTTGCCTGGATTTTTCTACATGGACATTAAGAGAAATCTCAAATGCAAAATGTTCCAATATGAAATGATGATTTATCACCCTCCAAACCCAATCTCCTTGTCTATTTATACTCATTATTGGAGATAATGCCCCTATCGCCAATCAACTAAACCAGAAACACTGGTCTTTTCCTTCATTCCCACTATTCCCACTTCTATTCTTCGTTCTCCATGAAACTTTGTCACCAACTCTTGGTAATTCTTACCCTATCCCATTTCTTCTATTTATGCAGTCATCTCCCTGCTATTATCATCTACTGCTATAAAATCTGCCTTCTTTCTCTTTTCAGCCTGTCTCTAGCCTTGTCTCACTCCATATTCTGATGGAGTAAACTACAAATAGAATGATTAAAGTCTTCCAGTGGCTCCCTACTGCCTGAGGATAAAATTTGTTTTCTTTAGCATGACTTGAAACCCTTCTCTGATCTGACCCCTGTCTGTTTCACATTATATCTCTTGGCCTACCCAACCATTCCATTTGCTTTAATGCCTTGACAATTGCTAAACTTCTTGTGTTTTCTAAGGAAACCAAGCTGTTGCATGTCTCTGTGAGCCACATCTGTTCTTCCCTGTAAAGCCTCCTCCCGAGTCCAGCTAGCAGATCTTGAATCCCTAAAGGTTATTCAAGCTTCATCTTCTCGTGGGTCACTCCCCACATACAGAATCCCCAAGACAGTGCAATTTTATTGCCCCACTATGTCCTTTTCTTATATCTTGTTTACTTCTCAGCCTACTGGATTCTGACTTGTGCTTTCACGATTCCTCTGAAACTTCTCTTGTTCAAACCCCAAATGACCTGCAATTTGCCAAATTCAGTGGGCATTTCTTGGAGCTTAGCTTACTTGACACAGCTACTGTATTGGATGCTGTGGATTGTGTCTTCATCTGGGAGCTCTCTCTACACCATTTGGTTGTTAGACCCCCATACTCTTCTGATTTACCTTCCTCTCTCTGACCAATCTTCTGTCTAATCTCCTATGTCTGCTCTCCTTAATTTTTGCTGTTTCTTGTATTACATTCTTAACCTACCACCTTACTTACCTCCATGATCTTACCCACTTTCATGAATCTTAGACTTATATACCCAACAAACCATTAAACTTCTTCATCCAAAAATCTAACAATGACCTACAATCCAACATGCTCAAAACTGAACTCATCTTTGCCCTCTTAAGACCTGATTTACACCTCTATTTCTTTGGTATTGGATACTAAATTCTGTACAATCATCCAAAATACAAACTTGAAATTTTCCTTGATTCCTCAAGTTTCCAAAATACCTAATCAATTACAAAAGCTTACAGATACATTTTTCATCATTTGCAACAGTCTCTTTTTCTAGACTTCATTTTCCTAATTATAACTCAAAAATTATTAAAACACCAGTTGTTCTAGAACTTGATCTTCACATGTCCATGTTATTTAGCTATTTAAAAGTAATGATTATGCACTTGCTATACACCGGATTCTGTGCTATGTACCAAAGATACAATGGTGAATAAGACCAAAATTTACCTTAATATTCACAGACATCATAGCCCTAGTACCCTCCCAAAAAAAGAATGAAATAAGTAACGTAAAATAAAATGTGCTACATGCTATGCCAGAGGAAATATAAGATTCTAACGTATATGCGATAAGACGTCTTACACATGTTCATGATGGTGTTGGTTTGTTGGGCAGGAAGACTAATTGCAGAAGGAGACACTATCTAAACTGAGCCAATTAAAGAAGGGAAAGATGGGTGAGCAAGCTGATTCCAGGCAAGAGAAAATGGCCACACATAATATCAAAATGAAAGATGTTCACTGTAGTGATTGCCCACAGTATGAATGGGAGAATGCTGACTATAGTAAAACAAATAGGGTAAGAAAACACCAGATAATGAAGATAGTTGTAAATAAGCACAAGTACTTTGGGCCTTACACAACAAGCAATTGGAAGTCTGTTTTAAATAGGGGAGTGAGAGAATCACATTTGCATTGGGAAAAATTATTCTTGTTGCAGTGAAAAGCAAGTACAAGATCAGAGGGAATAGAAGTGTTTAGAAGCAGTTACTGAGATTCTTAAGAGCAGCTGCTTTGGCCTTACTGGATTCTTTGTTACTTGGACAAAGAAGGATGGAATGATGTAGAAAACAGTTGAGAGCAATAAAAGCAGGATTTTGTGATTGCTTCGTCGTTGATAGTACCAGAGTAAGTGGAATGGATGGTGGCCTGTGGGCAGGGGATATACTAAGTCTGGAGCTCAGGAAAGACATCAGAGCTGGAGACACAGGTTTTAGATTCATTAGCATATAGGTTTGGGTAAAGTCATGGAAGCAGATGAGATCACTCAGGGAGGACGTGGAGAGTGAGGATTGTAACTAAGACAGGACTTGCAGGAATGCCAATATTTTAAGGATAATTATAATAAAAGGAGAGGGCTGTGTGGTCCTAGGACAGTGAGAGAAGCTGTTTCCATAAGGAAGAAGTCAGAAATGTCAAATGCAGCCAATGGTGGAAATGAGAGTTACGTATTTTTTCAATTGGATAGAGCAGGGTATCATTAGCGAGTTTGGTGAGAGCACTTTCAGCAGAGGGTGGAGATGGAAGTAACATTACTTTCTTCATTCATATACCCTAGGTCCATCTCTTGCATAGGCCAGTTGGGCAGCAGCCCCAGCCCAGCACTTGGTACCGTTGGTAGAGAGGTGCAGAGACCACAGACTGCTACACTTTTTCTCCTCTTTTGAGCATTATTACAAGTCAACTTTGACACTTCTGCCTCTATTGAGGTGCCAAATGGCCTATGAAAGATGGAAGCAGCACGATCTCCTTTCAAGTGTAGTGATCCTGGGCTTCTTACTATAGCAGTTTGATCCATACCTCATACCCTTCTAAAGACAGACCTACCTGCCATCTTCCATCCTAGTACAAGAGATAGGTCAAATGTTACTTCCTCCTAAAAGCAACTTTGTTTCACCAGAGAATTATTGCTTTTTCCTCTGTGTTCTCAGAGGATTTTGCACATAAATTCAAAAAGCATTTTAAACATTCTGCCTCATAAAATAATTATATACGTAGGTCTATTCCCCCTCTTGGGATCACGCATTACCTTATTTATCTTTATACCCTAAACTTTACCTAGTGAGTTAAGGTATTTAATTCTTGTTTATGGAATTGAATTGAAATGTTTATATGCCATTGTTTGATCACAAAAAAGATACTTTGAAAGTCCAGACTTAGTTTTTCAAAAGCAAGAACTACACTTTCGTAAAGAGAGAGAGAGAGAGAAATTATGAGAAAGTTGAAATCACTTTTGCTCCTTTTTCTATTATGAATGTTGCTATCTTCAGGTATCATTCAGAAATCACTCTGAAACTAGAGCTCTAGTCTTTGTGTCTGAGAAGGACTTAGCTAAAACTTTCATGCATGCATAGGAGAGAGTTAGACTCAATACATAATATTTTGTTACTATAGTCTGTGAATAGCATTCTGAAAAATGCACAGTAATCTTGGGTCTGCCTATAAACTGGGTTTGCTTTGGATAGGCAGCTAATAACCATATGACAAATAAGTTATTTGCTACTAGGGGTGATTGTCTACTTTGAAATCTTTACCTTTAAGAACATATTGGAGCTGAATAAGTCACAAAATTCTGTTCCTAAGGAAAAAATTCTAAACTTGTGACTAAATGAGGTTTATGTTTCCTGCCACTCTTCTGCCTTTAAAAAATATAATTTTATTTGTATGGCCTTACACCTGGATGAGTTATGCTTGGTACTTTAAGCTGATTATTGCCAAGGCAAGGTTGAATTTGTGACATGGTTTCTCTGTGGTAGAGCACCATTTGAAATATGTATCAATTTTGAAGTTTCAAGTGAATTCTCAGTGTCTGTAAATGTAATAAAATCTGAATATCAACTTGAAATTTGTGACTTCATAATGTAGCTTTAGCCTTAAAGAAGTCATGAATTTCTGATTTTGATTCCTTTCTATTCAAAATATTGCCTTTCTGTGAAAAAAAATTGATACTTGGCAAAAGACTTGAAAATAAGTAATACTGGAAGGTGCTAAGAACTCTTGAAATATGCCCCTGCTTTAATTGCTATTTGATTCCACTCCTCTTCTCACCAGACAGAGCATATAGCAAATGGCATGTGTCAAGTGCATGTGCATTATTCTCTGGAGTTAGGAAGATGCATGAGGGTGCATTTTCAAACTCCATGGATATGCTCAAGATGATCGACATTTCATTCAGTAGAGTCAGTGCTAATATAATGGAATGTTTTTCTGTTTGTGAGTATATTTAGTGAAGCAGAATAAGGACTAGATCCCAGTTGTTTCTTATGGTGGTGGGAATAGGTTATGCTCACAAATGCAGAAGGAGACATGAATCAAATTTGTGTTCTGTATTATACAGTGTGCATGTGTGTGTGTATGTGTGTGTGTGTGGGTGTGTGTGAGAGAGAGAGAGAGAGAGAGAGAGAGAGACTAGCATGGCTTAAATAATCTGCAGTGTTACACAAGGAAGAGACTGTCATTGGAAAACAAATACTTCTTCTTCGTGCTAGAGTTATGATCATGTATTTTGATGAATGGGTTTCCTGTCATTAATGCCTTCAGCAAAATTTTAAGCAAAATTTCATCTTTTCAAGCTAACAATGAAATGTTGCTTATACCTGCTTATAATGGAAAACAGGAATAGATACTTTGGCATTTTTAAAACAGTTCATTGAGAGTTTTCCATGAATAAATAATGTTTTTTTTTTCTCTCGTGTGTCTAAATTCACTGCCAAAATATTGGGACCGGGCACCTGGGGCACTTGCTTCCTCCTTGGACGCTGGCTTCCTCCTCATTTCACACGCTGTTGACCCAGAACATTCCATCTGCGATAGTCAGAACCCACATCCGGCCACAGTGAATGAGAAAAAAACCTTGGTGTTGGTGTCCATGGCTTCACTTCCTGCTTCACTGACCTCACTCTGAAGAGCCCCTCAAAAGCACCATCGTTTCAAGATGCTGAGGCGTGCTTGATTTCCTGCACTGCCCTTCACTGCACTTCAAATAGATTTCAGTCACTTAGGGCTAACTGTGAATTTTACTTGACTGGTATTTTGCCAATAGCTTTACGTTTTATCCAAGCTCTGATGGGGACATGAATAGCTTTGTCTCCAATTAGAGGATTTCTAGACATCCCTGTGCAAGAGAGAAAGCAATGGTCTCCTCCTGGCCCACAGAAGTCATGGGCCCATGTGTTAACCACCCAAGACTATCCTCACTGGACATTCAGGGCCCTGTGACCTAAGACCAGCAGCAGCTATTTTCTTCTTTAACTTTTAGCCTTTCTGTTGCCTACATATTGCATAAAAGTCTGTCTGTTTCTCTGTCTCTCTCTCTCTCTCCCCACTTTGATTTTATTTGTTGCCATTATTTGAACTTAGTTGTGTCCTATGTAGCAAACCCACCACTAGATACAATGTGGCCCTAAGTACAGAGTCTTTTCTCTTGTTTTTTTAAAAAATACGTGTGCACAATTTTTATGGGCTTCACCTCTGTTACTATTGGGCACCGGATCCTGCTGAAGCCACAGTTATTTTGCAAGTCAGCGAGGACTTCTCCAGCACTGGGCTGGAGTTACATTGGTAACTTTGCTCTAAATTTCCCCTTTATTGGAAAAAAATATGGATGGAAGGCAGAGGAGCATAAATCTTGCAAGTTGCTTTTCCATGACCTGCCAGAGCCAGCCCTAAATGAAGACACTGTACGCTGCTGGCGGCTGCACTCCCTCCATTCCGATTTCAACAAGGAATCGGCAGCCAGAGAAGCATTAGAAGGTAAAAAGGGGATAAACCAGTTGTTAATCCAGTTGTGACTCTGGTTTTGGGTTCACTTCTTCAAACGGCCGAGTTGTGTGTTGTTTTGTGATTGAGTGCTTTTGTCCTGACAGAACTTTTCATTTTGTACCTTTCACCATTGTTTTTGGCCACAGACCAAGCCTCACATCTTCTGGTTATAGAATTCCTTTCTGCAGACTCCAGTGAAGGCCAAGGCCTCGGGGTAACATGAGATGCCTCCATTTCCCAGTAGACAGCACATTAAAGCGAGGTCTGTTGTCCAGCTGCAGAGACAGGTGTTATTCTCCTTTAATTCACACCGCCCCCATGTATTTGTCTTAAGAATTCCTTACAGGGTTGCTGGGCAGATTTTAGAGGGGGTAGAGTCTGGGATTAAAATGCTTCACTTGCTTGGTACTTTAGCCTCATGAACAATACATCCAGATTGAGCACATATGCTTTTTGTTGTTATTTTTCCTTCGCCTGCTATTAACGGGCAAGAAGCAGCACCGTGCAGCTCAGAAGTCCCTCACACAATGTGCTTACCAAGCTGGATTCCATCTTTGCGCTTTGAAGAAGGCTGGCTCACGCTGCTTTCCGAGAAACCAGAGAAGTAAAGTAAATGCCATGATAATTGTTCTTTTCTTATCCATATAGCAGAGCCACGAAAACCTGCACTGAGGTAGCCCTATCAAATTTAACATTGGTAGGGCTAACCCGGGTAGATTTTTACAGCTCTATTATATAGATGAAAAGGATTAAATATCATAGTGTTTACTACAGACTCTGCTGTTGTCTCAAATATGTTTTGGGGGAGTTTTATGATTTTTCATTGGAGAATGAACTTGTAGGCTGGGTGAGAGTCTCAGATGTGGCCTGTCTGGTGTAGACCATCATGACCTGTCATTCCCTCTTCTAATATGGCAACTCTTCTAAGTTGCGTGAGTTTGTTTCTCTTCCTGATCCGAAACTTAGCTGTAAAAGTCCCTCTTTAGTGTTTAGTAGCCCCAACAGTGCTTCACAAGCTACGTGTCCCTCCCTCTGAGCCTGCTCACGCAGGCGTGAGTCACTCTGATATTTCTATCCCTGGACGTGCTTCCATTTTTTCCTCTTCAAGTCATGGCTTCCCCAACGCCTGCTCGGACAGGAGCTTCCTGTTCAGTAAAATCTGTTCAAGGGCCTTTTTAAAATTTTCCTCTCAGTACTTTTTATTTAAATACATTATCCTATATGCTCCAAGAGGACAGGAAAAGGGTCTTCTGACGCACCCTTGTGTTACCATTCCCAGTAGTAAATATTTATTAAATAAATGATAATATAATTTTCCAGTTCTGAAGACATACTCATGCATTCAGTTTGACAGACTTCACATGTACAAAAGGCTGGTTTTCTTATTTTATTCTAGTGTCTCTCTTTTCGGATAGTTGACTGGTAGGATTTGGTGCGAGTGGTAGTATTTTTCAGAATTAGACTAAAGGCTGTTAAATACAAATTTATATTTGAAGTCATTAGCATAATAGATTATTTGATTGGGGTCATGTATAAACATCTGGTGAAACTATGACATTAGCAGGGTAACTATTAGTTAATATACTTTCTTTGTGACATTAAGATTAGTCTCTCCTAAGATGTTTGGATGGGACATGGGCCACGCAGGAGAGAATAATCCTGCTCTCTGTCTTCCAGAATTCTTGGAAACTGGTTCTTAAGGAAAGCGACACATTTTTCCTTTAAATGCCTGAAAGCTGTCATCATCTTTGGACTCTTCCTCTCTTCTTTCATGCAGAAAGTCAGATGAACTTGAATGACAACAAGGCTTCATAAGAGGTCTCCTATCACACTCTCACTTGTGGCTTTTTGAAGATACCTGGGCCGTTGCTATGTTGACAAACTCCATGCTGCCCCAACGTGCCCTATGCACCAATCACAAACATGTCCAGGTGTGCACTAAGCATTCTGTGTTCTAGGCCTTGGTGCCTTTGCATGTGACATTTCCCCTGCATGGGCTGCTTCCCTATGCCTTCTTTTCCCTTTGGTCACTGGGTTAATTCCTATTTTTCTTGCAGTCCTAAAACCAAGCACCTTCTCACTTGAGATCACTTACCAGCCTTTCCTAAGCAGAGCTGGCCACTTCCTTCTCTCTGGGTCTCTTGCCCACAACTCATTTTATCATGCATTGCATGGTCTTTGTTCTGATCTTGGTCTGCTTCCTGATCATTTGTTTTATGCGTAGACTATGAGTTCCTTGAAGGTGAGGACTGTATCTTATTTATCTTTGTGCATGTAGGGCTTTCTTCACACCCCCCTCTCCCAGCCTTTCTCCCATACTTCTCTCTAGAAGAGTCCCAGGCTCTGTAGGTGCTCAAATAATGTTGGTTAAGTTAACAAGTGAACGAGCATGGAATTGAATAAAACCATACTTATAATTAGTCTGGAAAGCTTTGGGAGGATGAAGGTAGCCTCTAAATTCTACGAAGGAGACAGTGAATGAAGAACGTTGTGGGGAAGGATCCAAACTTCAGGGGACATAGCACTAATTGCCTAAATGGGACTGGTTGCAACATTCACTTTACTTTTTCCTTCCCATTTATTTATTGCTACTCTGGTCAGGATGGGCTCATGATAAGCAAGGCACTGTGGGAAATTTCTAGGATGGCATCCTGCCCCACCCCCAGCACCTGGTGACCATGAGACATTGTATCCCCAGAAAAAAGTTTTACTTTTGCTTCAAAATAAAAAGAGGGTTCAATACATTGGTGGACCATAGATAAATACCAAAGAGCATGGCGTTCGTCTCACTGTGTGGGAAGTAGTGATTTTTGATCCTTTGGTCTTCGTGTGCTAATCTGTTTTATTCCTTCTATCCTGAACCTCTGCACATTTTACAGAGCTATAGGGAAGTAGTCCTGGTTAAAGTTCTGAACACTTTTTGAAATCCTTGAAATAACCATATAAAAAAGATGCTATTAAATCCCAGTTTTGTAGGGGAAGAAATAGGGGCTCAGAGAGGTTAAGTAACTTACCCAAAGGGCATATATTAACGAAGGAGCAAAGCTGAAATTAGCACCCTTTCAGTCTGGGCCAGAGTCTGTGTCTTAACCATCACCATAAACTGTCTCTTCCTCTGAAGCTGACTCTATATCCTAGGAAGGAAAAATTATCTATAGGGATGAAAACTGGGCAGTGGATGCAAAGGATCTTCTGGAACTGTCCCATAAAAGGATATAATAATTCCACTTGTAGTTTCAGACCTTGGTAAACTTCTGGAGGGTCATGCAATTTGTACCTCAAATGAAATAACTGAATATTTCCTGAAGTAAGTAACCAGCTCTGCAACTTGGCAGAAATCTCTCACTCCACTTAATGCATGCAGAGGGCCGTGGTATGTGGCCTAAATGCCCGGGAATTTTAAGTCAAGATGCGTTTATATAGTGAAAGTATTTATTTTGTTGTTGTTTTATCCTTTCCTTCCTGCTTGGAAAAAAATTTCAAAGTCTAAAACTATCTAGGAATTGCATTTATGTCCCTAGAAAGCAAAGGTGACAAAGATAAACATGTCAGAAAAGCTGCAAATCATCTGAGATGAAGATGCTCTTTTATTATGGTCTCTGAGAAAAAAATATTTCAGAGTGAAATCCAGTAATCCCTCATTTCTGATTCCATGTCTACCCAGAAGTTCAAATTTGAGTGCGGCCCTTCATAAAGTACTGATTGCTGAAAGGTAGCTGTGTCCCACTGGGGGATCTGGAATGAGATCTAGTAGAAATTTTCATTCAAGTTGACTGGAAAACATAAAAGTGAATATTCCATGGAAAACAGAAGTCTGGCAATGATGAATTTACCCTGTGTGTGAAAGTCTGGGAATGAGTATCCTTCCCACAGTTGGTTTATTAAGAAAGTCTTGCAATTTATAATAATATCTCAGTACCTGTTTGAATATGGTTATAAATTCCTGGCATAGAAAGCCCTCAAATAAAATACCAATGGAAATCCAAATACCCACTAAATGACGTATTTAAAGCTATCTATCAACCTTACCTATCTAGTAATTTTCTAAGAGATTTGAAAATTGCCTAATTTGAGTAGAAAACTATTTTTTTAAAAAAAATTGTATATTTCTGAAGACAATCAGTATTAAGTTATAGAAAAATTATTATACTCTTTCTTGGAATATGCCTGTCTGACTCTATGGTGTGAAGTGCATCCATTTCTCTTGGGATTCCTTTAATAACACTCTCTCATTTTATGAGAGTTCATGGCACCATAGTGTGACTGAATAAATTACCCTTCATAGATAGCTTAATTTCCTATAGTCATAGTTCTTAAATTTTTTTCCATTTTTTTCTAATAGGAAAAATTTTGTAAGATTATCAGATTTATTATTTTACTGATGGACAAAACTCTACTGGAACTCTCTTAAAAGTGTCTTTTTCTTAAAAAAAAAAAAAAGCAATAGCAAATGAAAGACATCTATTATATAACTGCCTGGTGTGAATCCCTTTCCTGTTAACTAACTCAAATTTTCAGGAAGCTTGAATTCCTCCAATTCCATTTTGATGCCATTTTTTTCCCTCTCATTCTGTTTTCAGTGGCAATGAGGAACAGCTGGTCACCATTCTCTGTGATAATAATCTTCATATAGTTGAAACCCAAACGGTTTTAGACATGGTACGTACAAAAACATCTTGCAAATGATGTAGCCTATTTGGTATTTCCCCTGTAAATAGCTAGATTCCTTATAGCCAACCCTTCCAGCAACTATCAAATTTTAGCTCTGTTTAGTATAATGCAAGCATTTTCTGCCTTGTCTATTCAGGAATGTCTTCCTAGGAGGTTTCACAATAAAATTTATTGTGTTTAATTTATGACATACAATGTAAGAAGAATGGAATGCTTTTCTGTTAGGATTTGCATTGATAATGAAAGGTTACTATAGTGCTGGTCTGCTTTTACCAAATTTGCCAAATTCTGAAGGGAACGCCAATTAGAAGGCGATAATGCTTTTCACTGAAACAGATTGAGCCCAGTACCTGGTGGTGGGGACCTGTGGTTGTTGGCCAGACCCCGTTTTTAATTGGGAGTGAAGGCAAATGCTAGATCAAGTACAGTGTTTAGGGAGTGATACCAATCATTCCAAGTCACAGCCACACCCCAAGAAGCCAGGGAAATGACTCAGTCTTTCTGAGGTCCTCTTTTCTACTGGTAGCAACGTAGCCAAAAAGTCTGAAAACGCTCACATTTTGCTCTCTTTAGGAAAAAACAACATTGATTTTAGAGGTTTTTGTTATGGAGGCCAGGGGGATTTTCCCACTGCAGCACAGAGGAAGCTGGGTTTGGTTTGGGAAGCCAGACATTTCTTGGCACAAGTTTCCCACTTGAACGGGGCTTCCAGTTTGCCCCCTCCTCACCTCTCCCCAGCCCCCAGGCAGCTAGAAGCCCCACCTCCTGCCTTGGACCATATGGGGAAGCTGGCTCAGTGGCTGCTCTTCGGCTGCCTCCAAGTTCACGCAGCTGTTCATCCCCTGCTTAATGTGCCGGTAATTACAGCAATGTGCTCTTCTCTTTTTCCAATCATGTAACTTTTACTGATGGAAAATGATTTGTTTTTAATAACTTCCATGCATTTTGTTCTTGTTTTAAGAAGAAAGGGTGTCCTGGGGCATTCAGTGATTGAATTCTCCATCAAAAACAAAATCTCTGTATCAGTTCTCAGCTCCCTACGAAGGGTCTGTGGGACTGGCCAAAAATGTGGTGGGGAGACTTAAGTGGGTGTAACTAACTTGATATGAATGGGTCAGTTGGGAAACAAAGCAAGCTCATCGCCTTCTGCACATGGAGGTGGTGAAACATTTTTTTTTTTTTAATGTGAAACTGGGAAAAATCAAAAGTACAAATTGGGCTCTGCTTTTATGATCCAAACTCGAAGTGCTCTCAAAGGATTTTTAAAACAAATATCTGAAGAGGTTGACACTTATCTTAATTCATTCTCTCTGAGCGTGTAAATGTTCTATTTTGATGGGCTTTGATGGTTGGGATTGAGTGGGGGCTCAGATGATAACAAGGAGACATCCTTTCCTTTAGCTGTGCCCACCTCCCAGGCAGAGATCAGACGTGTGCTTGTTCACAGCATCATTTCACTTATGGATAAAATACACCCTCCTTGGAATCTCCACCCTTGTATCTCCCTAAGCGGCCCTGGGAATCACTCTAAGGGGATCGTTTTTAAAGCAAAACTTTCCCAACTGATTAGAATATTTCATTTTTAGACTTTTATTTATTTATTTTTCTAAAAAAGAAGCTAAGCAGCAGTGGTAGGAAGAAATAACTACCGAGTCAAATCCCTGTGTGTGGATGGAAAGAGCCAATTTGAGCAGAAGGATGACAGCAGAGGTTATGCTTTCTTTATGTGAAAACTCAAAATTCAAGGAAGTTGACAACACAACAAACTACGATTGCAAAGTGGATTTGCCTCATCTTGACATTTTAAAGATGCTTATAATTTAAGATTTACTTATAAAATATATGTCCTGAGCTCAGAGTCCTTTGATGCTAAAATGCATCCATATCTTTTAGGAACATTAGTTTTATTACTTGAGCAGTATCTTTATTCTAATAATAGTTAATGACAACGTGAAGGCAGGAAATCACCTATCTCCTCAGCCTCTCTTATCTAGCCCCCTCCAGGGGTCTTGATTTGTTCTTAGAGATTTCTTTGGAAATTTTAATATGCCAGAGTAGAAAATTTAAAACATGCATATGTAAACTTGCAATTGAATAATTTCTAAATTCTTGTAATAACTTAGGCAAAACGGTTGCTTCCCTCAAGAGCCACAACAGCCACACCACCAGCAAAGAAGCACTTTTGTTCCTCTGAAGTCTGGAGGGGCTCCTTGTGTGACCAGCTACAGCAAAGGGCGCCTGTGCTTCTCTCCTAAATGAATGCAACACACCTGCCTCACCTCGACCTGATTTTACCCTTCAGGAGGCCATTGTTTCTTGCTTTATGTAAAGCAAAAGTGATATTTAATATTTTAAAGCTAGCTTTGGAAATTAAGATCTTCAGAATTAGTGGCATGATCTCATCCATGTGTGTATCTTCCATTATATCCTATTTCTTCACACGGTTGCATCAGTAGCTTTGAGAGTATTTTATTTTTAAAGCTTTGAGGCCTTTTGGTATCCACCCAACCCTCAAAAATATATATACGATCTGATAAATGTCAACATAAGTAGTTGTATGATAAATAACTGTTCCCATTCCTTGATATACTCATTCCTTCATTCAGCAAATATTAATGGAACACTTTGTATGTGCCGAGAATATTCTAGGGACCAAAGATTCAACAGTGAACGAAAGAGACAAAAATCTCAGGCTCATGTAGGCTATAGTTTAGTAGGAGGAAGCAGACAAACAAAAGATATAAATAAAAAAGTTAAATATCAGTAAGATCTAAGGAGAAAAAGTACTGTAAGGAGACGGAAATTGGTGAGTTATAATTTTACATAGTGTAAAAGAGAAGACCTCAATAATAGTGACTTTTGAGCACATGCTGGAAGAAGGTGGGATATAAGGTATGTGGATATTTGAGGGGAGAACCGTCCAGGCACAGAGCATAGCAAGTTCAAAGGTCCTGTGGGTCTGTGACCCCAGTGTGTTCAGAGAACACTGAGGAGGCCAGTGTGTCTGGAACTCAGAGTGTGATGGGGCAGATATTAGGAGGTAAGTTCAGAAGAGTGAAGGGAGCTTGATCGTATGAACTCATAGTTTACTATAATATAAGGACTTTGGCCTACTTTAAGATATGGGAAGCCACTGGAGATTGTTGAACAAAATAGTGACAGAAGCCTGCATATCTTTTAACAAGATCAGTCTGTTATGTTGAGAGTCAAGGACAACAAGGGGAGAAGTGGCCAGACAGGTTAGGAGGTTATTAGAACAAGCCAGGCAAGAAGCCAAAGTTGAAAGACGGAGATAATAGATATAAGTAGAGTGCCTACTGTATACGAGGCACCACATTAGGCTTTGTGGATATAGGGGGAAACGGAGGCTCTATTCCTATAGGATTTGCATTCTACTGAGAGGGGCTGACAAGAGACAAATAAGCCAGTGTATACATATAATATCAGATGGTGATAAGTTCTCTCTAGAGAAACTCAAAAGAAACTTTGGAAAATGTTCCAAAGTTCATGATGGCAAACACCTAAAAGCAAACGCATTCTCATAGAGTAGAATCAAATTATGACATATTCAATCAGAGAACATTATACAGCAATGGAAATGAATGACAACCACTACATGCGGCATTGGAGATGGATAATAACAATATAAATAGGAGTGAAAAATACTTCTTAGATATTAAAAACATCATGATAAATTTTTTCATAAAGACAAACACATACAACCCAGACATATGCTTTTAAAGGAATGCAAATATATGTGTTGAAATATATAAAATAAAATCAAGAAGATTGTTCATATGAGATTTTGGGTAGTAGTCTTAGATGAGGGAAGGCAAAGAAATGCTTGGTATAATCACATAGGTTTCTGTGAGTTTACTAGTTTTCATGTTAGATGTTGGGTCATTGGATTTAATTATATTATTTGGAGGAAGGAAAAAGGGAAGGAAGGAAGGAAGGAAGGAAAGAAGGAAGGAAGGAAGGAAGGAAGGAAGGAAGGAAGGAAGGAAGGAAGGAAGGAAGGAAGGAAGGAAAGAAGGAAGGAAGGAAGGAAGGAAGGAAGGAAGGAAGGAAGGAAGGAAGGAAGGAAGGAAGGAAGGAAGGAAGGAAGGGAGGGAAGAAGGGAGGGAGGGAGGGAGGAAGGAAGGAAGGAAGGAAGGAAGGAAGGAAGGAAGGAAGGAAGGAAGGAAGGAAGGAAGAAAGGAAGGGAGGGTATTTCATGAGTTAACATGAATATATGTCATGAACCACAGATTATAACTAATCTAATTCTGTGCTCCTAGGATTTGGAGTTGGAAAGAGTTATGGGGTAGTTGTTTTTTGTTTGCTTCTGATAAAGTTGTCAAGGAAGTCCTCTCTAAGGAAATGACATTGGAGCAGAGACATGAATGGATTGAGGGAATGGCTAGAAGAAAACAGAGAGCTTTCCTTCCCGGATTGGGGTGGAGTGAACAAAAAGACAGCAGCAGGAGGTGAGGCCAGGGAGGAGCAGGGGCAGGTCATCTTGGCCTTCTTAAGCCGTGAGAAACTCTGGCGTATGCTCCAAGGGAAATTGGAAACTGCTGGAAGATTCTGAGCAGAGGAGTAACATTATCTGCTGTGTATTTTGAAAGAATCATTCCTCCTACAACGTGGGAATACACCAGGGTTTCTCAGCACCACTGACATTTGGGCTGGATGATTCTTTGTTGTGAGGCTTTTCCTCTGCATTGCAGGGGACTTACCGCCATCATCCCTGGCTTCTCCCTAGAAAAGCTGTAACACCGGCCTTATCCCACCCACCCCCAATTATGACAACCAAAATGGACTCCAGACATTGCCAAATGGGGGCAGAACCATCCCTGGTTGAGCACCACTGGAATGCACTGATGATGACAAAAGACAGAACCAAGGAGAGGAGGTAGGAGGATGTCATAGCATCCACCAGAAACAGTGGCTGGGGCTAGGGCAGAAATCCTCCCCCTTTGTAAACACAGATGTTCGTAGCTTGGGTCTATACCCATGTGTCTGGAACCTCTAAAATCTGAGGATATTTTGAAATCCCTAAAGACATGATGTCAAATATGCATGTATAATTTACATTCAAAACAAATGTTTTCCAGGTGCTATAGAAATAGGGTACATTTGAGCACAAAATTATCCATACAGCTCTTCTTTAAAAACCAGGTCTACACTGTCCACTTTTTTCCTTCTTGGTTTTGTCAAGTCTGACAACTCCTTCTTTGATTTGCATCCAGGCGAGTTCCTGACGCCCTGAACCAAGGACCTCTCGCCTACTTTAGCCTTTGTTAAATCTTAAGATAGTCTGATTGACAACATTTTTAACACAGAGCACTGTTTAAAGAAAATACTGCAGGCGCACAACTCATCCATGAAATTCTCACTTCTGGGGTTAGTTTTTTGTCAGAAGGTAGAGGAGAGGTCATGACTGAGGTCTTCAGTGCATCAGCCTGGCACCCCAAACAATGTGACAGGGCAGGGGGTGTCACATGGGAATCGTGTGCGGGGTGAGGTGCTGGGCAGCCAGGCAGGATGCTTGACCCCAGAGAGGCAGGAATTAAGGAATAACATAGAACGCGAAGCAGCAGAGCTACAGAGCAGAATTTACAGCACTAACCTTGAGTGCTCTCCCCTGACGACTCTCCTGTGCTTTTGCAAAGTTCTTACAGCACTCGGGGCTCTGAAAGGCAGAAAGGTAAACACAGGGACATGAGTAGCCCTTGGTCTGGGAGTGAGCCACCCAGGTTTGTAAGGAAATAGTTCCTAGCATTGTAGTAGCACACTGGGGAATGGTTTATAGGACAGACAAATCACCTGGATGCAGGAAAGATATTGCCACTGAAGCAAACCCAGCTTCTTTTCCTGGCAGGGAGGATGTCATTGAATCCCGATTGAGGAGCAAGAGCTGGCAGCCTCTGCTGCTGGGGGTCTCGGCTCATGCTTCTCGCTGGTGATGAACAAGATGACATTCCCGGCCTTGTCTGCTATGCTAAGGCGGCCCTGCCTCAGAAGACAGGGCTGTAGTCCATGTGAGGGAAGAGGGGATGGATGAGACTGTGTTTTCATTTGCAGAAAATGAAAAGATTTCATCTCTTATATTCACATCTGAGATCAGAAGCCCAGGCCGTGCTTGGCTTTTCCAAAACAGTGATTCTAATGCAACACACAAGTGGGTTGTGTCAACTCACCTTTCAGAAGTAGATGGAAGAGCATACGCCACAACAAGGTGAGAGGAAGAGGTAACTGCAATACTATTAGCCGTGATTGCCACCAGCCAGAGCATAGTGCTATGAGATGAGCTGACTTGAACACAGCTCAGGATGTCATTAAAATGCAATTTGGAAAACGCAGTTTTACTTTTTATTTATCTATTCATTTAGTTAGTTGTTTACTTGTAAAAAAAAAAAAAAATTAGTGACTGGTGGTAATGGCATTGTGCCCCTAAGTGAAAAATCCAAGAGGTCCATGAATTTGCTACTCACTTTTGGTCCTTATGGTCACTTTATATCACACTGTCTCAATTTAGAAAACGGAATGTCCTGTCCAAGATATTAATCAAAACTGAAGCTTGTTGTGACATCAAATACCAAATCTTCTCCCTTCCCAGTTTGGACCTGCTTCTGGCTGGAAATCTACAAAGGGGAAAGGGCATGGGGGGTGGGGGTGGGGTGCATCTGGTTTCCTCTCCGTCTTCTGCAGTGTGATCCTTCCCCTCCCTCCAACGGCTCACCAGCTGTGTCTGTCTTCCCAATCCTGGCAGTCGGGGAGATGGAGGAAAAGCCTTACTTGAACTGGACCTTTCTTATCAGGCTTCAAATTTTCAGCGTTTGGCAGATGGTGAAGGTTGATTTTCTCTCTTGACAGTCCTTTGCATGGGCTTTCAGAGGACCCCATTCCATAGTTTCTTTAACATGGACAGATAAGTGTATCTGATTGTGATGGTTGATTGCAACCTTTTGCAGCTCCCAAGAACACAGCATGTATTTCCATCTTCTCCTGCTGCTCTTCTCCCTGGCCCATCTAGTTGGACTTCTTAGAAGGACCTGGGCTCCACTGAGGTTCTCTCTCCCACATCGCACATGTAACAGAGACGTGTGCTCCCTTACTCCAGCAAGCACGCCCTCCTCAGAGCAGCTACCTCTGCCCTACGACCTGGAGCTGCTGCACCTGTCTCAGGCACGAGTAAAACTGAGCCCACATTTCCTATACATTCTTGGACCCTCTGAATCATCACATGGTCGCCCCGGCCTAGGCTTGGAATAGAAGCGATGCCACCACCTTGAAGGAAGGATGGGCACCACAGCCAGCGTCAGCTCTCTCTCCCATGACATCGCTCCACTGTGTTCTCATCCCATCCTTTCTGTGAAATGGCTTCTGTATTCTTGGAAGAAATAAGCAATGCAAGAATCACTTAGCAGATTCTTAGCCATTTCCTTTGGATAAGGCAAACTTCTCATGCATACTGTTTTATCTGATGCTAATTTTATTGGGACCTCATTCAAAGCTATGTCGGGAAAAGCCCCATTTTAATCTTCTGTGACATTTATAAAAGACAATTGTGTATAAGCAAAATCATAAAGAAAAGAAAGTTGATTTTGTATATTCTTCCATCCTTGGTCTTTTCCCATGGTCAAGGAGTCCACCCCCTCATCATGCTTTAGGTCTTTGCAACACGATACACAGAAACCATGGTGCCCAGCCCCATGGGACAGTGCCACCATCACAACCTCAAGCAAGAGACTTTATAAGCCTTTTCCCTCCATTAAACTTCTCTATCACAAGACTCTCACACCAAAGACAATTGTTAAGTATCTCCCTTATGCTACGGACTGTGGAAAGTTCTGGTGGCAGAAGGTGACAAAGAGTTTTCTGCCCTAGAGGAGTTTACAGTTTATTCTAGTTCTTTTCATTGGGATCTGAAGACATACATAAAAACAGTACAACAGTTTTTCTAACACATTTTGATCAATGTGGAAACACATTTTTTGCAAGAGCTAAGGATTCATACTAGATATTATAATGTTGGTCCGAACTGAATGTGGTGGTTGAATTGGGAAAGGAGGGGTAGGGGTAAGGACAGAATGTGCTCCCTCATCTCAGAGGCACCCCAAGTTTTAGTACTAGCAACTCAGAAAATTTAATAACCACTGATTCATTCATTATTGAAGAAAATGTTATAAACTCATTTGTACTGAGGTGTTAATTGGTATTTTTAAGGTTATTGACATTAGCTTTTCCTAACCTTCCAGGATAACATTACTTTTTATGCTTTATAAAAATCCCAGATGTCCTAAAACATGAAGGACTTGGTTAGATAAACATGTGGGAACCATGGCCAACACTGCTGTGGAGATTTTATTTATTTATTTAAATTTCAAAGTATTATGAAGGTACAAATGTTTTTGTTTACATGGATTGCTTTTGTACTACTTGAGTCAGGGTCAAAAGTGTGCCTGTCACCCAGATAATGTTCATTGTACACGTCAGGCAGGTTTTTGCCCATCCCTACCTCCCCCTTCATCCTGCTTGATTTCCTTTAAGGTTTACTTTCCCCTCTGTGCACATGTGTGCTTATCAGTTAGTTCTAATTTATTAGCGAGTACACCCGATAATATGCTGAAATAAATAAAGAAATAAAAAAAAAAGAAAGTAAAAAAAAATAGTGAGTACATGTGGTGTCTATTTTTCTGTTCTTTAGATACTTCATTTAGGATGATGATCTCCAGTTCCAGTTCCATCCAAATTGCTGCAAAAGGCATTAAGTCATCCTTTTTCATAGCTGAGTAGTATTCCATGGTATACATATACCACATTTTGTTAATCTACTCATGAATCAATGTGCATTTGAGTTATTTCCACAATTTTAAAATGGCCACTCCAATCTGGTGCTCCAATTTCTTAGCATCTATCTATTGATGGTCTACAGAGATTGAGCTCAAAGACAATAACATCTCCTCTCCCCTTTGCTTACTTTCTCCTGGTAAGATGCAGTGCTTGCTTTCCTCGTGGGGATACTAACATAGAAGTGCTACACAGAGTTATCACTTTAAACTGATAGCAGCTTTTTTCATGTTCTTTCAGAAAATGGGAGCCACGGTACACTCATGAGCTAGCTCCTTGAGAGACGAAAAGTAGCACATGCTCTGACAATACCAGTAAGGTATCATTTGATTTCACTGGAGTCAGGGCTTTTGTTAGCCTTCAGTGTCCTGCCACGACTATTCATGCAACTGAAGGGGCTCTCAAATTCAGAACATCTTTCTTTGAAAAAAATATAACAGTCGTTTTGTCACAAAAATTGTGCACCATCTGGGGGATGGTCACGCTGGAAACTCAGACTTGTGGGGGGAGGGGGAAAGGGCATTTTTTGAAACCTTAAAATTTGTACCCCCATAATATGCCGAAATAAAAAAAAAAATTGTGTAGCCTGTTCCATTTTTATGGGATTTTGAATAGGATTTTTCCTATCTTCCTGGAATCAGAATCTAGGGCTCAAACCTGAGGGCAAAATGAGCTAGAAAGTCAAAGATTCCATTAATAGGAAACAGATACTTGCAGCCTATTATAACCCAGACTCAGTGCATATAAGCAAAACACCAGCAGGGAGAAGTTTCCTGTGGGATAGCACTCACTAACAAAAAAAATAGAAAAATAAAGTAAGAAAGCATATAATAACTGAGGAATCGAAGGGTCGGAATTCTGATGCACCAAGCTAAGATAATATGTTATTTTCCATCCCTGCAACTGTGAATGTGCCCAGGGCGAAGCAGTCTCTTCTGATCCTGTGGACTGACTCATCCTTCAAAGGACCCCATGAGGCCATCAGAGGACTTACCTGGACAACTTTTGCAATAACCACTAAATGAAACCACTGAAGCGCCTCTCGTAAGCATCCATAATTTCTCTAGTTCCAGGGGAGAGTTTCACCTTCAGGTGTCACCGAAAACATAGATTCAAATTTGAAGCCCAGATGATTGAATTTTCACTCAAACTCCCAGCCACAGACAGCATTTGCATGGGAGTGTAACATTCTGAGCGATCCATTCACTGTATTTCTTTGTGTTCAGGTCGGACACTATGATTTTTGGTTTTTTTGAAACAGTGCTTTTTATTCAGTTTTCTCTACATGAGAGTTATTGACTATTTCTAGTTAAGAAGACAGATGGTAATACCAAAAGACCATAGTGCAGGTATGTAGGGCCACAATGTTTTTATGTGTTTCTAACGTAATTCTTTTCATGACTGCTTAAATGTATTCCCAATGGTGGCTTACTTCTTGAGGATTCACATGACATATTGCCATTAATCATGGCCCATTTCATAACCAGAAAATATCTCAACTATGTGGACAGCTCACCATCCTCGCTGCAACAGCCCTAGTGCAAGTCATGCCATCACTTACTCAAGCCCCTGCAGCAGCTCCATGACCCTCCGTCCACACTTTCCCTTGCCAATCCATTCTCCATGCAGCAGCTATGGCGTTTGCTCATCTGAGGCCCTTGTTTAAAGCCCTTCAAAGACCTCCTTTTTCCTTATGATTAAATCCAAATTCTAAAAATATGACTTATAGTATTTTTCAAGTCCTGCCTCTTCTCCAGCCTCATCTTGCATCAACCCTTCATACACCACACCCATGCACCTGGCTTGGCCACAGGTCATCTTTGGATTCTTCCAATTCTCCAAACAGCCTTTGACATGTTCTTATCTGTGTCTAGGATACTCTCTTCCCTGATCTTTGGCAAACTCGCATTTATCTTTCATGTTGATATATATATATATATACCTTCTTCAAAAAGATCTTCCTTAGCTAACCCATCTAAACTACTTGTATTAGTTTAGATGGGTTATTATCTTCCAAAATACCCTAAATTTTGCTTTAGTAGCACTTCTATTTATAAATTAACTTTTAAAAATTGTTCAGATTACTACAAGAAAATCTATTAGGATAGAGACTAATCTATTTAATTTATGTCTGTGTCCCAAGTATTTTCCCAGTATCTGGTGCATTATAAATACACAATAAATATTTATTATAAAAATGGATAAAATTATTAAATTTATAAACATTGGACATCATTTTTAATAATGCCAATGGTGGCATTAATGTATTTTAGCACCAGCAATACAGTGAAAGGCATCATCTTTTAAATGATTTTCATCAACCAGGCATTCTAGTCTTTAAGCTCAAAAAAATATATAAATTGCAAGATGTCTAAGCAATCTCAAATAATCACTGAGTGATATGTGTGCACAAAGCCTGACTCACTTATGTTTGAGATCTTAGTGCCTTTCTGAACAGACAAGGATGGCTGTGGTGGGGGGGAAGTGTCTGTTACTCATGGGGCCATACAGAGTTGGGATGAGGCTGGTTGGAGACTAGGTATGAGAGGAAAGTGTAAGTTGAGCAGACCTGGCTGAACATAGACAGACACAGGAAGGCAGATTTAGCCAGAAACTATATGAAAGCCAAAGATGAAACATAAATATTGTGGCAGACAATGCCAGTGTTGAGTAAACAAAGGCAAAAGGCTAGGCATCGTTCTGCAGGTCTGGTTTACTAGGGTAAAGTAAAAGAAACAGGAGTATTAACAGGAGTGTGAATCCACTGTAACACTCTTACAACTAGCAGGACCAGCATTGGACTCCAAGAAAGAGACCCCAAAGTTTGGGCTGTGAAGTATTTGAACATGGGCCCCTATCCCGATGTGATCACAGTTGAGATCAACATCAGATCATGTGGCAAAACTTTGGTTCCAGCCTAATTCCACTGGCTCAGCATGCCTGGTTGCAGCACCTCCAGCTCCTACTGTGGTGTAATCAGTGGGCTGGAAACAAGCCTTGTGGGCATAATTCACATGATGTAGTGGATGGATAACATAATTCATCAGCTCAGAATTCTTCCAGTATTGAGAGTCTTAAACACTTGACTGTAGATGGTACCCATGACCCTTTGCAAGTGGTTAATCTGCAGGAAATCACATTAGACAAGTTACTCCTTCCCTCTGGAGTCTTACAATCAATAGCCATGATTTTCCTCTTCTTCCTGGATGCACAATCATACTCTATTTCCCAGGCTCCATAAGGTTAGCTGTGGCCCCATCACTGAGTTTTGGCCAAGAGAATGTGGACAGTAGAATGTGGGCACCATTTCTAGATCTGATTTCTACAAATTCTTGGGCATTCTTCCACCTTTGCTCAATATCTGCTGGCTGTGGACAATCTGGTAGAAAATTATAAGACTTTAAAAGCTAGGGGAACTATACAATTGAAGAATACTGGCCTTGGAATGACTATATACAAAACTAAGTTGCCTGCTAATACACACTGGACTTGATCAAGAAATAAATCTGTGGGCCAGGCATGTTGGCTCACGCCTGTAATCCTAGCACTCTGGGAGGCCGAGGAGGGTGGATTGCTCGACGTTAGGAGTTCAAAACCAGCCTGAGTGAGACCCCATCTCTACTAAAAATAGAAAGAAATTAATTGACCAAGTAAAAATATATATAGAAAAAATTAGCTGGGCATGGTGGCACATGCCTGTAGTCCCAGCTACTCGGGAGGCTGAGGTAGTAGGATCGCTTGAGCCCAGGAGATTGAGGTTGCTGAGAGCTAGGCTAATGCCACGGCACTCACTCTAGCCTGGGCAACAAAGTGAGACTCTGTCTCACAAAAAAAAAAAAAAGAAAAAGAAAAAAGAAAGAAAGAAAGAAATCTGTGATTTGTTAAAATGCTGAGATTTGGGGGATTGTATATTACAGTAGCTGATTTTATACACTCTAATAAATATATGAAGTGATAACCAGGTAGTCAAAGATAAGTAGAAAACTAGATAGAACATGAAACAAACACATGAAATATTAAGGCCTGCTTTCTGCAGATGTACAGATTCAACTGGACAGAAAAAGTGCTATGTCAATTGCTCAATTTGAGATTTGTTCCTTAAATGATAAAATTAGGGATGGATATGTATATATTTGTATATTTTGACATTGAAACTCTCCTACTGTATCCTGATCTATTTAGCAGAACTACATGGTAAAACATCCCTCCCTTCTCTCTTTTCTTTCTCCACTACCTCACCTACTATCTTACCCATTCCAAACCAAATCAACACGGACATTTGAAAATACTCCTGAGTGAGTACGTTCAACTGACACTGATAAAACTTCCACTCTGTGCTGACATCACTAAGTGCCAAGGCTGCAAAACTTAATGAGACTTGTCTGTGTTTAAGGCATTGAGAGTCTAGTGTAAGATACAGCTGTTTAAATAAACATCTCTAACAGTTTGTGCTACAGCAGAAACATACAAAGCCATAAAGGAGAGTAGCCTTCTAGTTAATATTAATATCAATTACATGACTGTATTTTATTTTTTCATGTACAACTTACCACTTTGTGTTTGTTTTTGTTTATTTTATTTTATTTTTCTCCCTGACCTAGAATATAAGCTCCATTAGTGTTAGAAGCTTTCCTGTCTTTTCCCTTCAGTATCCCTGGTGTCTAGAATATTGCCTGGTGATACTCAATAAATATTTGTTGAATAAATAAATGAAACTGGGTCAGTGAACTCTGTTCCCACTCAGCTGACAGTGGAGATCTAACATCACGCTGAGGAATTTGGACTTTATCCTGTGGATGGTGGGAGTTCAAAAGAGTTGTAATCCAGGCCATGACATGATAAGAATTGTATTTTGAAAATTTACTCTGGGAGCTGAATGAAAGATTGATTGCAGAAAGTCAGCTGTAGGCATGATAATTAGTTGGGAAATGATAATAGTAGACCAGACAGGAGACTAAACAATGACAGTAACAGTGAGAAGAGAAAGACGTGGAAAGTAATGAGTGTGGCAGAGAAAGAAAAAAAAAAGACAAGACTATAAGACCTATTGGACATGAATAATGGTGGGGAAAGAAGATAAATGAAACTCCAGGATTTTTGCTTGGATCATTATAGATAAAGGAATGGTGTATGATAAACAGTTTTGAGAAAACAAAATAATGAGTTTAACTTGGACAATTTGAGTCAAAAATGATGGTAGGACCCATCACTGGAGGTGGTAAGAGCCAGGTAAACATATTGGAAATGAGAAAATAGGTAAGAACTAGAGGACTTGGAAATGAGAAAATAGGTAAGAACTAGAGGTAAAAATATGTGATTTGAGTGGACATAGGTGATAGTGAAGGACTGGGAAAGGATGAGATCAGCTAGAAAGAGTAAGAATCTTGATCAGAAAAGGACAACATCATAACCATTAAGGTACTTTTTAAAATTAGACACAATCTCCCTTCTCCAACTTAGTTTTACAAATGTACTGAGCCACTGTTGCTCTAGATATTGGGGTCCTCAGTGTGCTGGGGCTGAAATAAGCTTGAGAACCCTCGGGATTGGAATGGTACATGAAGATCAAGGAAAGAACCCCAGCAAAGGAAACAATTTTAAGAGTTGGTCCACAAAGAGGCACCTGGGAAGGAGATTAAGAGGCATCACTCCAAGATGCAGAGAGGACACATAAGCAAAGCAAAAACCACAGAAATATCTTTAAAACTGTGGGTCTTGAAAGGTTCCAAAAGCAATAGTGGTCAACGGCGTTAGATACTAGTAAGTCAAGTGACACTAAAGCTGAAGGCTCACTACTGAATTTGATGATGGGCAGGACATTTATGATCCTGGTGAGAGCAGCCACATTTTATGGTGAACTTAATAGAAAAAAAGTTAATAGAACTAGAAAAAAGTAAATGTTTACAACTCTTTTAGAAAGGTTGGGCTGTGGACAACATGAGTGCTAAGGCAGTGAAGATCCAAGCAGGATGAAAACATTGTTTTGTCCTGTTTTTTCAGGTGAGGCTGAAAGAGATGAAGCTCAGAGGAAAGCAACGTTGGGAAGATCCACGGGAAAGAGTCGTCAGGGTCAAGGCTAGAGAGAGTCAAGCCACAGGATCATGGCTAGGTGCACAAAAAACCTCACCTGAAAATCTGGGGATATGATGAAGGGCTAGAAAACAGCTGTTGAAGGGATCACATTTTTATTTAAAATCAAATACTATGGATTATCACAACAACTGGATTAACTAAAGGCAAATGTATGGCAGAAAACTATAAGGCTGTGGTAGTAATATTAGTGAAACGCAGTGAACTATGTCAGTGGTGTTAGAGAACAAGGGTGGAAACTGAAATGAACAAATATTTGGGAATGAAAATCAATATGAACTTTTGATGGATTGGAAAGAGAAAGTGCGTAAGAGAAAGATGCTTAGAGAGCTCCCAGGTTTCTGACTTGAGTGATAGGGTTGATGATGTTACCATTAATCAAAATAAGAAATAATGGAAGCAGAGCTACACTGGAGGAAAGAGAATTGATTCAGGTTGAGATTTGTTGAAATTGTGAGCCAAAAGAACTTTGCAGATGGATATTCAAGGACATAGAAGAAAGAAGCCCAATAGAAAGATATGGAGTAGTTAAGTATATTGGAGACTGCTTGGTAAATGTCCCATAATAAATCATGGTCTTAGATAAGAGGCACCTAGAGTGAAAAGAAAGGTATCTATTGGAGCACATGTATGAAAAATGTATTTAAAGAGCAGTCAAAGGAAGAGGCATCTATAAAGAAGACTGGAATGCTAAGATCAGAGAGGTAGGAAAGACACTTGGAGAGAAAAGAATTAAAAAGTTTAAGACTTAGTGTACCTAACACAGAACTGGAGGTCATGACTACTTATTAAGTTCAATGGACTTGGTGACACAAAGTAGGACTAATAAGACCAAGAAGACCAAAATAGATAATAGATACGAGTTCAGAAATGTCCACTTACCACACTGGTGATCACTGGGCATCTTACTGATCAGTTTTTTTTTAAAGTGGTGGCCCAGATGAAAACAAAATTTCAGTGGGTTAAAAATTGAAAGGATCATATGGAAAAGTTAAGACAAAATGTGTCAAATCATCTTTTTGGATATTGTCTATAAAGCCTTGTTTATTCCTAAAATGTTTTTATAGACTCATTAGTAAATATTTAGGACTTAAACTATTCATGATAATATGAATGTGGTGTCTTCTACCTTTCTCTAAAGAATGTTTCACAGCTAGGTTCATGGAAAGTGGAGCAGATGCTAACACAAGTCTCGCATGAAGAAGTCATGCACGTGTGCTTTATCAGACACAGAGCAAAGCCAGATCACTTGGAGTTTTGTTTGAATATATTTTATGAAATAAAGAGAGCTAACAGTGACTGAGGACTTACTTCTTGCTGCATATCATAGCCAGTATTTTAAATAGATTATCTCATTTAATTCTCACTTCACTTAACCAGTGAACACTAGTATTGTTCTTAAGTTATAAATGACGAGGCTAGGTGCAGAAAAATAGTCTGCCCGCTGGGGCCCAGCAAGGTGGTAGAGTTAAGCTTTGCCAAGCAGCCTTATAATTCTACCAGTGATCTTATCCACTATACCTCACTTTTTCCTATAATGATACACACTCCTGTTTTGTGTTTTTTAATACAAGCAGCATGTTGCGAGCAGCAATTTTAAAATTTAGCACCAAAAGAAGTGCTTCGAAAGTAATAATTTGCCAAGAAACGAACAAAAAATGATAAAGAAATTAGAAAGGAATACAACATGGTATTCTTACACCTTCAATTTTAGTACCCGATGCAAGACAGTTAAAAAGAACTAACCAGTTTATTTTGCCAAGGGAAGGTAAGCTTCCAAAAATCTCTTGTATTGTGGCTGGCAAAATTTGCGCATTCATTGTGAACACCTCTGTCAGAATTTTCCTAACAGGTAATTTTATGCACCAGGACTAATCTTTGTTAAGATTTAGTAATTTTTCCAAAATTAATTTCTACCAATTTATGCAAATAACTACAGCTTATTTGAAACTTTCAACTGCTTTTTAAAGCTGTTTTAGCTCAAGTTCCAAAGTTCCATTCTTTTCTTTCCTGGGATGACACTGTTTATTATTTGGGGGTACTCATTCAATAGGAGTTTATCAATAGACTGTGCCTCTCAGTTTTTAATGGAAAATATTTAAATAGCACCTTCTAAATATTTATCACTCAGATGCAGTGATAGTAAGGTAATTAGACAAGGCTGGAGCAATCCCACTGATACACATTTCACAATTCTACATAGTTACATTGAGGCACTTTATCATATTCCACTGCTCATTAGATCTCTAATCCTGGTAAACCCTTTGCAGAAAAAAAAAAACAAAACAAAAAACACAGAGTGAATTGAAAATGTCCTTGCAAAGTGTGGAGTGTTGTCCTGTGGCTCCCCAGTTGCTATTTCATTAAATCATTTCTTTGATTTTTCTGTCTTTCTATCTATCCATCCATTTATACCATGTGTGCATTGAATGCTTCCAAACACGCGATACACATGGCACAGGCAGAGAAAGCAGGAACTTTAGAAGGCTGAGTGTGATTACGGATGTATCTATCTATTCAGAAACTAACCTGATTCAAAACGATTGCAGCTCACACTGTGTGGTGGAATTGATTACCTGCAGACGGTTGATGACAGAATGGAGCGATCGTGTCAGGTTTCCATCAGTCACTACTGCTGTCAGCTGTAGCTAACGGGCTCCACGGTGGTTCCAGGAGTGGAGCTGTTACAGGTGGCTCGCACTTCCCATACGGCATGCCATCATCTCACCATCATCTCACATCCTACAGTCAATACTCAACAGTAAGAGAGTACTAGACATTTTTGTTCCTGAAAGGGCCATGAGAATCCCAAGGCCACAGATGAAATGTGCTCTTTTAATCTTTTTAGGGCTGATTAATTTGTACCTCTTCCAGAGAGCGTTTCCCTATTTTCTACAGCAGAGACAATGCTGGGTGGTTCTCAAAGTCTTTTTGTTTTCTTTCTGGGCACAAAGGATTACATTTTGCAGTCTGACTCCCTTAGAGCAATTGGATTATGACCAATAGCATATGCAAGAAACATAGATTAATCAATTATTTCATATCACAGAGTGGTAAGTAAAATATTTCTTTTATCTCAAAATGCCAAAAATCTTTGATAATAATAAAAATATGCTGTTTCTTGGCCGATTATTTTTTAAAAAACAATAGTTGCCCAAATTTGTGGATCAAGATATTTCTCATCTTTTAAAAATAGGTGTGTATTTGTGATATCTTAATTCATATTTTTTTCCTCCTAAAATGACATTTCAAACCAAGGCATACAGATTATATTCTCAAAATTTTGTTGGAAAAAAAAAACAAAAACAAAAACAGATGTCTATGTCTGGAATGATGTCAGGAGACCCATTTAAGCTCAGAGAATTTGTGGATGCAGGACACTGAGTTTGGACAGAAGACCATAGATGTTACTTAAGTCCAAAAGAAATAGAAGGTTCTCTTTTGTGTCGTTTTTCTGTTTTAACAGATGGAGCTCTACAGGAAAAGGATCATGCTAATTGACGAGGCCCTAAAGAGCAGATGGAAGCTGAATTTTACACATAAGTCAACCAATTTGTCCTGGGTTGATCTTAGATCCCATTGAACTCTGTTTCTGGGATCAGCTTGCTCAAGGCCAGGCATGTGGCTATGGTTTCCCTTCAAGAACCCATTGGGCCACATTTCACTGGCCTGGTGTTGTGTTGCAGAATGACTAGGATTATCAAGGCACTTTAGAGGACAACTGGTGGCAACATGCAGTGAGTAGACAAATAACAATTGCCTGCTGTGGACCAGCCTCATGTTTGTGAATGGTTGAGGGGTAGGCCTAAGTCAAAAGCCTCTTCTAAGCTCCTCTATTTTTTCGTTTCTCAGTCCCACCTAACGTATAACGTCTCAAAAGCTTTCTTTGTGAAAAATGAATTAGCAATAGAATAATCATGTGCAATATTTATGAACGTTCTAATTGAGGTAAGAATAATTTAATTCAAATAGTAATTTCCCTGGTTTTCTACTCCTTCTCTGTTATTCTGACAAGAAAACCTCAATTTTCTTTTGGGGGACTCATTCTTCCCATTTTTTGGAGCCACTTGTTGGCTGGGATGTCAGCCATGACCAGGGTAGGACATAGCACCCAGGCTTGACCAATCTGAACTCCAAATCTATCTTAGTCACAGTAAGTACTTTGTTTAGGTTGTTCACAATGATTCAATCATAGACTATCTGTGGTTTGCACTGCATGTACAAGGAATAGATGAGCTCTTATTCTGTTGGATTTGAATTTAGGAGAATGCATGTAGGAAGCTACTGCTAGTTTTTCCTCACCTATTGTAGCCTAAGAATGAAGGCAATTTTTATAGGAGAACAAAGATAAGCTAGACCCAAAGAGAAAGAGAAAGAAACCTAGTCCCAATTAGCATCATTTTAATCCGCAGATTTCTCAATTACACAAGCCAACAAATTATCTTTATTTTTTTCAGTTTGAGTTTATTTTCTTGAAATTGATTGAGTGCTGAATAAATAATGTATATCTCTCATTTGGGGAAAAAAGTATTATAGCACTGTATTAAAAAGCTCTTCTTGAAACTCTAACAGCATGTATTTGGGAAATTTATCCGGATTTTTTTACTAGGTCTGTTTGAAGAGAGAAATTAAGTGAAATAAATAAGAATACTGCTTTGGAATACAAATTTAAGTATGTATTAAATTTTGGTAAGTATCATATCAAATTTTGGTCTGTATTCTGGCCAAAATGCATATCAATGGGTATGTCAGTGCATGAAGCCATTGATGCAAGGCGTGTGCTTTGCCATAATCAAGGGTGTATTTTACAGTTTTGTTTATCTGTTTTGAAAACAAATATTTGGTTGGTCAAAGGAAAACTGAACAAGAGAATTAGAATAAATCGCCATCTAGTGTGCCAAAGAACTGCTGAAGTCATCACTCCTGGAAGAATAGACAGGCAATATTCCAACAGTTGAATTATGGCAATCCTGTTTAGTCACAATTTAAATATTCCATAGGTATGTGTGCTGGTATCAGTGGAATTATTCCAGAAACCAGACATAACCTCAATCTTTCCTTGTAAAGGATCAGAGATTAAATATGTTAGGCTGTGCAGGTCATACAGTCTCTGTTGCAATTATTCACCTCTGCCACTGTTTTGTGAATGCAGCAATAGATGATATGTAAATGAATGAGCATGGCTGTGCTCCAAAGAAACTTTATTTGTGGACACTAAGAGTTTAATTTCATGTCCTGTATTTAATGAAATACTATTTTCTTTTGAGTTTTCTTTTTTTTTAAATTTTGTTCAATCATCTTAAAATGTAGAAAGTGTTCTTGGCTCAAACACAGAAACAGGTGGTAGATCAATTTGGCCCAAGGGCTGTAGTTGGTCCACTGTGATCTTAAAGGCAAGCCCAGCCTTCTAGGGTCCTCAGTCTCTCAATAAGCCAAAAAGTTATTTTCTTGTACCTGATTTTTACTTCTTTGCTAATCAATGAATCATTTGAAAATGGTCTATGTATAATATTAAAATTCAGGTTTAGCTCTCAATGCTACATTTTGGTTGACTCAAAAAGAGTTTGTTTTTTTTTTCTTTTAAATTTTACCATAAGGGAATAAATGATAAGTATAAATTGATGACCTTTTCAATTGGAAGGCACTTTAGGTATTATTCTTAGACATAAAAGAATCATATGATAGGATGGATACCAAAAAGTCTGTTGTTTTTCAATGTATTAGTGATATAACTAAGGAAAGAATTAACCCAAAGATGTGTTCAAAATGTGCAAAAATAAGAGGTGATATCAAGAGACTATTAGTTATTAATGTGGTTAATAAGTATTTGAGAAAGGCATAAAACTATGGAAATTTTTCTTATATGAGTACAAACATGAAACATTTTTTCAGTTGATGTTTGTTCAAATAACAGGAGGCTATTTTATTGATAGCAGCTACTTTTATTATGACATCAAGAAAATATAGATTACTGCCATGTTTTGAACAGCATAATCTGCCTTAAATAGGATTATTAGGAATGATTTTACCAACAGAATTTCCCAAATGGTCTCTTCTGTCTCCCGCCTTTCAGGGATAGAGAAGGGGCTATGGTTACAAACTTTAACCTCTAAAGAAATAACCACCGTGGAAAACAAGGGTAGAGTTCAAATTTCAAAAGATTTACTGCTTACAAAAAAAAAAAAAAAGAACAAAATGAAAACAAGTGGCTTTTGAAACAGACAAACAGAAATATCTCCTCCCTAAGTTAAATTTACCTTTGGATTTAAAAACAGAAAATGCCAGGCAAAGCACAACTGAATATCCAATCAAAGAAGTTATTGTTTTACAAGCTGGGAAGCACACATTCTTGACATTCCTCTCTAAAATACACAAGACCCTTGAGACACCTTTTTGCTGCCTCCAACCTGCATGTATTTTTAAATAACACCGAGAGCTCTTTAAAGAACAGGCCTAGAATATTTACATATAAACAGATAATATTCCCAGATTTATGTCCTGCATATACAGAAATGACTGGGAATAAGGTTTTTATTTACATTCATACTTGAAACGATAACAAATGGACCTCCAGATTTTCTAAGACCAAAAGTTGTTCACAGTTTCAAAAGAGAAATCAAGAAAAATATGATGTATTGTTAATTTTAGAAAAAGATTGAAAACAATTCTGCCTGTATTAAAAGCCAAGCAAATAAAAAAGAATAAAAAGCCTTTTGTAGTAAAAGGGTTTTTTTTAAGTGAAAAAATGAACAATAGTTGCTTTGCAGAATGATACTCATATATTAAGATATCCGGTGAGATATTAAAACTCAATTTAATATAATATAATAAGTACCTAATTTAATATAATAAGTACCTAATAGATGTATAGCTTAAGGACACACAACTTCATGGCTGCTCTCAATTCATTGATGACATAAAGGTGCAAAACTACATAAAAATAGAATATGGTAATTGTAAGTCAAATAAAAGGTACTGCAACAGCAATAGAAATTAGGAGAAGAGAATCAATGTGGGTTGTGCATTTAAATAAAATATCACTGAAGCAATGAGTTTGAGCCAGACCAGATGGGTGGGTGGGGTTTATTGTACACTGGATGAAATGAGAACGATTTCTGGACAAGAACAAACCTTGGAAGGAACAGTAGGATCTGACTGGGGCTCTGTGATAAAGCAGATTAGCTAGAGTAGAACTTTTATGCATTTGAGGAAAAAGACCAAAAAAAATCAATATAAACTCTATTCTGAACATACAGGACTCATGGGGTGTGACTATAAAGCTACTTAATTTTGTATTCTACTGTCCCTTTAAAATTCACTTGAGGGATTCCTTTCCCTGCCTGAGCTGTACCTTGGGCGGTGAGACTACCATGCTTGTAAGAAGTTCTGTGGATCCTTAAGTTAGCAAACAAAATCTTGGTTCAGAAATGAGAATGTCCAGGTGCATTTAATACATAAACTCCAAACTCGCTTTAAGTTTAAATTTTCTCACCTTCTTCAGCTGGGGACTGCTGCAGACAGGGAGCCAAGGGTGGTGGGAGTATGGTCTTCACTACCTACATATTCCACCCCCCATCTTGCTGAGACTGGGATCTGATCCACCCTGGCATCAGGTGGAAGGTGAGAACTGAGGGTGGAAATAAAGATAAAAGGTAGATGCCACTTTGTCCCGGCCCGCGGGACCTTCTGTTACTCGCGGAGGTCAAGGGGGACCTTGCCTGAAAGAGATGGGCAGAGAAAGGAACGAGACCAAGCAAAGGGTTGTCAAGGTCTACTTTACTTGGATTTTTAGTAGGTTTTATATACAGAAACAAGGAAGTAGAAACAGAAAAATAGAGTGGGGGGATGATGAGGCTTGGGTGTGGGCTAATCAGCCCCAATCAGCATCCCAATGGCACCGGAAGCTGTTTGTGCTGGATCACTCAACCCCAACCTGGCAGGGGGTCCGGAACAATTGCAGGTAGCATGCCCTGGAGCAAGCACATCATGGAATGCATTCTTCTCGGAACTATAGCTGGGGGGCTGGGTGCTATTTTCGCCTTAGGCTATTTTCCAGGGTGAGGCCGGTGAGGACAAGTCTTTGGGATGTGGAGGGTCTTAGTCTCCAACACCACTTGAGCAGCCTGGCTGTAAAGTCTTGTCCTTGTCGTGCTGTCTGGGCCTAGCAGGTGGTTCAAGCTGCATCTCGCCTTGCATTTACCTGGCTGATGTAGAGGTTCCCATGGAAAAGACGTGTCTATGCTGCCATGCTACAGAGCACCCCCTTCCACTTCACCCCTCCTGACTGCCCACCCCTCACAGACTCTCCCCGCTGGTCTCTCACTCCCCTAGTTGTTCACGACTATGATGTAGGATATTTATTCATGGGAGGGAGCTCACAGGCAGCTCAGAGATGACTATAATCAAATTGTAAAACCTGGCTCTTAACCTTTCTTTCATAGTATCTGCCACAATTGAAATGCAGTATGTAATATCGCCCGTGTGATTTCTGTTGACGACACAGTCAGAGGTATTGTGAATACTGCCACAGTTTGTTTCATAAATTCCTAATTAAGTAAAGTGCTACATTTCAGAGAATAGGGGAAGTAAATGTTTCTGAATTCCATCCCCTATCCAAAGCAATCTGTTTGCCTACTGTCAGTACCTGTTTCAGTGAAATATTACTAGTCCTCCATTGAGGTTTATCCCATAGAATTCTGTGAAACATTTGCTCTTTCCTTCAATCATGCCTTCTCATGATTCTTCCCATCCCTTCTTTTCCCCTGGTAGACTGGCAGTCTGTTTATAGTGCTCAGCCTGGCTTCCCTCACCAGCTAGGTGTGGTCCCCAGCTACTGAAAAATATTACCATTTCACAGGACAGCAGTTTACTTTTTCTTAGAACTTTCCTGCACATTGGGGCACTCATCCACACTGGATATGACTTTTGAAACAGCAGGAAGGGGCTTAGCAGGACTGACAGTTTTCTTTTTGCCTAATAAGATGATGATGGCACCAAAAATCAAATACCTCCCATCCCTCTGGAAATGCAGGCCTCCTGGTGGGATTTCTACTTTGCCTCTTCAGCAGTGTGAAATGACCCAGGGAAAGACTTAATAAGTAGATGTCAGCCCCAGAGTAAGCAGAAAAAAAAAAAAAATGATGAATGGACCACTAGGCAACCCTATCCCGACACAGTTTGGCCATGCACTTTGCATTAGATTCTACAGTTTTTCTGTGTTTAATATCGTCAGAGATTCCCACGTAGTTTCAGCCTGGGGCCATTACTTCTAATAATTGAGACTGATGAAAGGTCGTGGTATTTTTACAGCTTAGCTGTGACATGCTATATATCACTTTGCTTCTGTCAAAGAAAATGTTACACACTTCACTGGCAAAAGGTTTGATCCTGAGCTTTTCCTCCACACATTGTCTACAAAATGTATTTGCTTGGGCTTACCTATAAATTTCACGTTTAAAATGTTCCAGAAAATTGCCTGGTGCTACAATGAGATCATTCAGGTATAAAGCAAATGTTTCAGGGTCATTAGGAAATTAATTACACGAAATGATTGACATGTAGCTACGGGGCGAGAGGGGGTGTGCCATATAGCCTTGCTTGTTGGAATACAACACGACAGATCTCTTATGAAAATCTGCTTATTGTGCTAAAATAGAACAAGTGATTTAGGAGAGAAAATCAACTGTTTACCAAATTATTTAGTCAGGGAGTTTCGACTTTTAAGTGGTGATTTTCTTTTCCTAGTTATACTTAAAATATTGATAGTTTCTGAGTTTTTATGTAAGAGATGGCATCCTAGCCATCAGTGCCTTGAACATTTGTTCTTTCAATCAGCAAAATATTTTATTATTTTTTTGTGAAATGAAGAAAATCAAATCAGTAATAAAAATAACAGGTTATTTTTGATAAAGGAAATAACATATATGAAAACCTAGCTAATCTGTCCAAAGAAGTATTCAGAGGAAAATTCATAGTGCCAAATTCTGTATAAATTGAACTAGCCATACAGAAACATAGAAAGTATGTGAAATAAACCTGTAACCTAAGAATCCTCTCAACATGTTAAAGGTGAAAAGGAAAAGTGATAGTAAGGATATAAGTGAAAATGTTTATTTTTTTAAAAAGAGAAATGCTGAGTTTAATAAACCCTAGAATTATTTATTTATAAATTGTTTTGCATATATCATACATTTTAGTTAAAAAAGAAGTTGTACGTAAAAATAATTTAATCTAAATAACCAGACATAGAATGCTATAATAGAAGTTTCTAGTACCTGTGATGACAGTGGATCTGGATAGGCTGCTGATTGTATTTCTCTGAATCCACCCTAGAGAAACTACCGAAGCTCACGGAAAGCATAGGTCAAGGAAAATGACGAAAATTGAGAACAAAGGCAAGTTGAGAATGAAGACCATGAGGAAGCAGTCCCCATGTGGGGAGGGCCTTGGTATGTCTGCAGGATGATAGGACACAGCTCAATGTGAATAGGTTGGAGAAAAACTTTTTAGTTCTGCTTTTACCTTTCCATGCATAGTCTCAGGCATAACAATTGTCCATTCTTCTGCTATGAAAAGTGTTACAAACTTCCAGGCCACTGATGCTCTTGAGCTGTAGGTTTGCAGTTGATGCTGGGTCTGGAGCATCTTGGGCCTTTGCTTCTTCAGTCCTCTTCCTCTACCTCACCTAGACCGAACAAGAGGCTATTCCCAAACTGCTTATTTAAAGTAATGTAAAAACGAATCTTTGACTAGAAGACTTACGTAGTGATTAACATGATTCTGTGGGGCCTGGGTCTGTCGGCCCTTGGGCACTTCCCCCACTCTCCATAAATGCAATGGAGAGACAGACGAGAGCCTCCCTAGCCTTTGGGCTTGCTCCAACATACATCACTAGGAAGTGCAGCTGGTACTCAAATACTGAAATTAATAGACACCTGTGGAGTACAATCATTAAATAGGAAGATAAATATTCAAATATATATATATTGTAGAGATGAATTTGGAACAAGTAGACCAAGAAATATAACAAATATGCATAAAGAGATAAGAGAAAACACACACATACACAAACACACACCTCCCTGTGACTTTATTAAAAATAAAAATATAATACTTAAAGAACACAATTGAAGGAACACACACCAGGATGGATACAGCTAAAGAAAAAGCTGGGAATTAGTAAGCTGAAAAGTAATATTGAGTAATTCTTCTTATATGAACAGAAATTGATGAAGAAGAATAAAATAAATAAGCCAGACTAAGGTCATGTTAAGAGATGGAGAGTGAAAGTGTCAGGATGCAGTAATGGGAGTGTCAGCAGAGTAAGGGAAAACAGAGAAGATAAAATATTTTTAGAAATAATGAAAATATATTTTCAAAACTTTGGAAAGATTACATACTTTGCATTGAAAAGGTTCATATAGTATCAAATAGGAGAGCATAAAATATATATCTACACATATTACAGCAATATTTTAAAACATCAGAGGAAAAGGTATTATTCTGGAAGTGTCTATAGAGGAAGATAGATCACTTTGACAACAACATAAGGATTGGCTGGATACCAAATTTTCAACATTAATGCTGAATATAAAAGAGTAACATAGAAAAATTTTTTAAATTACAAAGAAAATTTGTCCTGTTTTTTATTTCCAGCAAATTATCATTTCAGAGTGTGTATGTGTATTCTGTTATAATAGCATAAAAGACTGCAGAAAGTTTACTATACTGTCTAAAAGGAAATACTGAGATTAAAAAGAAATCAATGAATAGTACTTATTATAGCATATGAAAAATATATTTGAATAACTAACTTGGTAAAGATTATTTTGGTCTAAGAATCCCAGAGTAGTTAGTCAGAACATTAAGATAGTTTCAAAGGAGTAAATTCTCCAAATAGCTCCAAACCAGATTGAATGATGGGCTTATTCACTAGATCTTTAAATCATTGGAATTAATGAATATAAAATAAAATTTTCAAGAACAGAAAAATATTTTGAGTGAAATAATTTATTTTATAAATTTTTAAAAAAATAAAATTTGATAAATATAGTAAAAAGGTGGAGACAAATTTCCATTTTAATATTTGTACCAATATTTTATTTAAAATATTAAATATAGCATTATGTAATATGAATATTTATCACCAGAAAAGAGAGTTTATCACAGGAATGCAATTATAAAACAATATTGGATAAAAAAATACTTAAATAAGCTAAGAAAAAATTCTTAAGTGTCATTGAAAAGACAGTTGATATAATTCCATTCACATTTGTTATTAAAAATAACAACTTTAAACAGACTATAAAAGTAGTTGAGTATTTGTTTATTATTTGAACCAGAAGCCAAGAGACATCTAGTTGGGATAATGTCATTTCATGTCTTTAAGAGCCCCATCTGCTCCAGACATATAGTACGATTGTAAAATATGAAAAAAAGAAATGATGATGAATTATCAGGCACAAGTAGAAGTTGAATATTTCTGTGAATTAAAAAAGAAAAATTGAACTTAAGCTCCAATTGTGCTAAGATTCTGGAATGATTTGTGTGGCATTATCAGGATGGATGTTGTTCAGTGGTAGCAGTCTGAGTACTTAACACCGAGGTCTGAGGAACTCTATCTCCTTGAAAAGAGGTAGAAAAAAACAAGCTGAGTCTAACTGCAGCCTGGAGCTGTGTTGTAGTTATAATCAAATACCCGGGGAGTCAAAGAAACAGGCAGCCATCACCTAGCAACCATGACTTCGGTCAAGCTGCCCTCTGGTTTCATGAGTTGGCAGACGTTGTTCTCAGTATCACCATGGGAAAGGCTTAAATGGCCAGCATAAGATCTAGCCCGAGACCACTATTCCATTTCAGACACCATTCCACTTCAGGCAACTGTAAAACTTTGCTAAATGAGAGGAACAGAAGAGTGTGGAAAAAGCATGGAGAAAGAGAAGAAGTAAAACTTCCATGCAATGTCAGTCTGCACTCTAAAATATTAAAACACGGAAAGCAAACTAATGCTAAGAAATACAACTGGCCACTGGGAGATTAATTCAGCCCAAGGAAAGTATATATAATGGAATGTACAAAAATCATTTTAAAATAAGTGTATTTCAAATTCTGTAATGAATAAAGAAGTTAGCAGCAGTCAATGAATAAGAAATTATGAAGCAAACATGGATAGATATGAGATAACCAGGGGACATTCAAATTAAAAAACATGGAAATTATTTTTTAAATCTTATTTTTAAATAAAATATTTACCTCCTTAGTTAAATGTATTCCTAGGTACTTTATTTTCTTTGTTGCTATTGTGAAGGGTATTGAGTCTTTGGTTTTCAGTTTGTTGTTGGCGTATAGGAATGATACTGATTTCTGGACATTAGTTTTGTAACCTGCGACTTTGCTGAATTTGTTTATCAACTCCAGTAGTCTCATAGCAGAATCTTTGGGATTTTCTAGATATAAGATCATATTATCAGCAAAGAAAGATAGTTTGATCTCTTCTGCACCCATTTAGGTGCCCTTGATTAGCTTCTCTTGTCTGATTGCTCTGGCTGGGACTTCCAGCACTATGTTGAATAGAAGCAATGATAGAGGGCAACCTTGTCTGGTTCCAGTTTTAAGTGGGAATGCTTTCAATTTTTCCCCATTCAGCATGATGTTGGCTGTGGGTGTGTCATATATGGCTTGTATTATTTTTAGATAAGTCCCATCTATGCCTATTTTGTTAAGCATTCTTGTCATAAAAGGGTGTTGAATTTTGCCATATTATCCTGGGTAGAGCTGGAACCCATTCTACTAAGTGAAGTATCCCAGGAATGGAAAAATAAGCACCACATGTACTCATCATCAAATTGGTTTTAACTGATCAACACTTAAGTGCACATATAGTAATAACATTCATAGGGTGTCGGGCAGGTGGGGAGGAGGAAGGAATGGGTATAAACATGCCTAATGGATGCAGTGCACACCGTCTGAGGGATGGACACACTTGAAGCTCTGACTTGGGTAGGACAAGGGCGATATACGTAACCTAAACATTTGTACCCCTGTAATATGCTGAAATAAAAAAATCTTAAAACAAAAAAAAGAAATCAAGCAGGTGTGAGAGAGGAGGAGGGAAGGAGTAAATTCACACCTAGTGGGTACAATAACTTTGACTCAAACTGTACAAAAGCAATTTATATAACCAAAGTGTTTATGCCCCCATAATATTCCACAATAAAAAAATAAATAAAATTTAAAAAATAGAAATCATTTCCCAGTCATAACCAGTTTGAAGATATGATGGAAAGTGATTCCACTAATTAAACTAATCGCTTAGGAAAAAAGTACATTTTACTGAAACACATGTGGACCTGTAAGAACCAAACCAAACATTTAGTTTGAAATATTAAAAAACTTAAATATATGAAAAATTATGTTGTCTGACAGTAATATATAATTATCAAACAACAAAATTTAGGAAATTCTAATAAAAACAGAAATGTAAATATCTGATGAAATTATTCCAAAAATAATCTGAAAGTATCAAAAGCTGAGGTCACTAAAAACAATTCTGGATACACACATATATAGAAAAACTAATAGCTTTCTTATTGTATTTACCAACAGTAACATGTAAGAAATATAGTGAAACCATTATATTAACAGTCAAAAACATATACATGAGAAAAAATATGTGGGAAAAATAGGAAGTGACCCACAAAATGAACTAATAAAAAAATCATAATGAATGGTAAAAGATTATTTGTTCCTGGATAGAAAGTTGATTATTATTGTCAAGAATTTAATTACTTTTGAAGTTATCCATATACTGAGTATGTTCTCACATCAGAATTCAAAGATTGATAGATCTCACTCTATAAAAAACTGAACTATCATACATCTTAAAAGTATCAAAAGGTTTTATTAATAATATATAAAACATTCTTGTATATTTGGTTCATGTCCTCAATTCCAACCTGGTATGGTGTCCCCACAAAAAAAGTGGGAATAGTTCCTCTGTCTTATTCCTCCTTTCCATCCCATTTTATGATGAAAATGTGCAAACGTATAGAAAAGTTGAAAATATTTCAGAATGAACACACACATATCCAGCAAGTAGACTCTACAACTGACATTTTACTATGCTTATTTTTATTACACATCTATTTATTCAGACATTTTTAAAAAATGCATTTCAAAATAAGTTGCAGACTTCAGTATGTCATTCTAAATACTTTAGCATACATATTACTAACTAGAGTTCAATAGAGTATTTCTTTTCTCTTCTTCTTAGGTAATATTTACATACAATAAAATATACAAATAATAAGTGGCCATTCGATGGCCTGAGCAAACCACTGAAAATAGAAAGGTCCAGCACTACAGAGCTAAGCAAGAGAGAGCACAGCTCATTTCCAAATAACCAGACCATTCAACTAACTTGCACAGAAAAGCAGAAGCCAATGATATCCTGAACCTATACATTTGTTTCCTCTTAATGTCATAATTTTACTGCAGTTAGAACCTGTTGCATGCAGTCAGAATACGTATGTTTATTTAATGCCTACTCTATATAAGTCATATTGTGAGATCTTTAGGGACTCACTTCCTCAGATAGAGGAAGCATGAGTAGAACCAGCATCCACCATAGTGGCTGGGTGTTGGGGAGGGTTGCTCCAGCAATCCCCGGAACTGCTTACCGTGTGCCATGACTGTTCTAGGAGCATCAGTCATTGGCCAAATCTGAAATTTTAGCATCTTCCTGTTGACAAAAAAATTCCATTGGATAGTGTAAGAAATAACATTTAATTAAGTATAAATTGTTTCAGCACTAAGCATTCACTTACAATGACCTATAACTAAAGCAAACATTTTTTTCTGTTACTTGATTCATTTTGCAGCCATTGACAGTGTAACTTGGTGAGATGACCCAAATTTAGTCAAGTTAGTGACATGGGTGTATAATTGGGAGAACAGAAGATGCATGATTAAATGACTTCCCTGAAACTGAGCTGGATTCAATCAGATGTTATGTTTTAAAATCCAATTAACATGCCTATTTTATAAGCATAAACATGTACATTAGAGCTATAAAAGTAAGTAAATATTCTGGAGACCAGTTCCTAGGGGTAGCAGTTCACATGGGAAAAGTAAACAAATTCCAATTCAGCTAATTTCTTCTCACCCTATGGAAGGTGCTAAACTGCAGCAAAGACTCTGGACTGTGAGGAGAAAACTGATTTCATTTTTCTAATTCAAAAGAAAAAATCAATTTGATTTTAATTTTAGGGATGGGATGAAATGAGATCATGAACAACACAAAGTATAAAACAGTAGAGAGGTTTCATTTATAATTTGACAAATAACCTCCAGTGACAACATTACTTCTTATTCTCTAATGCAGAAAGGAATATATTGGGTACCACGTCCTTGAGTTTGTCAAATTGCCACATGCAACGTATCATGTATTCAGCCCCTGTGATTTGAACAGTAAGGCCCCACTCACCATGTGGAGAACCTGGAGTTTTTGTCTTCTCTGGAATGTTCTCATGCTCACACAGTTCTGAGATACTGGCAAAATCAAAGGGAGTAACCTTCAACACTGACATTTCATATTTTCATATTATTTCCATGCTGGGGTGGACTTGTTCATTCCTCTCCCACCCCTGCCAGAGCAAATCTCTCCCAATTCTGCAGACGAGTGTCTCTCCCACTTGGTCATGCCATCTGTCTCTACATTGCAGTTTACTCTGCATGAGTACCAGGTAGCAGACGGAATTTTGCCCAATAGCAAGTACAGCAGAAAGTCTTTCACAGGCTCCCACAATCTGTGAACATATGATCAGTCTAGGATAACACATTGTACTAAAAATATACCAGAGAAATGTTCATGTGGTAATAAACAAGGAACCTGAGTCAAGGAGGAAATGAGGCATGAGCTTCTGAAATGTATATCTCTATGTGTACCAGAACGATGACGGTCTGTCAATGGGAAGGGACTGGATCAACTCATGTTTGTTTCCTCATTGCAAGTGTTAATGTACATTTTACAGTGTGGGCATAGTGTGTTTGGTCTAAAACCCAAACTGTGAGTTAAATGAGTGGAAGTCTAGAAGTATTTGTCATGAGGTGGTTGGTTTGATAAACAGAAACCTGTATAATTTCCATGATAACTTCTGAAACTGCACAGTGACATTTGAAGGAATATCTCAGCAGGTCTGAGAGCGCAAATTTAAAAGAGAAAAGGCGGTGTGTCCTATATTTTATGCTGTATCATTCATTCCTTATTTAGCTATATCAACATTTTAATAGAACTTGACAATACTCCCCAAATATTCGATATATATATTATAGAGATTTTATGCAGACTGTCAGTTTATGCAGGAAAAATTGTGCAGATTTTTAATTATTTCATTTTATTACTGGATTATGGAAACTTATTTTTTGAACTTAGAATTTGTAACTTGCTTTAATCCATCTATTCAGTATGAATTTTAATCTAATCAGCTAAGTTGAATTTTATCTCATGTTATAACTCTTCCCCACCTCTTATTTCCATGTTTATTTGCTGAGGAGGATAGGAATGGAAAGTTAGATGTCTTCTTAAATTGGGGAAATGACTATGTCTGGGATTGAATTGCACAATACAGACATGTATCTGAATTCTGGGTCTGTGCTTGATACACCCATTCTGATTCTCACGCTAGCCATGGATTCCACATGGTGTCTGCTCCCCTCTGTCCTGGGAAGCCAAGGGGTGTCCTAGAAATGACAGCACACTGGGAGTCAGAAGGCTGGTGTTCACACATGGGCCTCCCCTCCTGAACTACTGATTTAAAGTCTGTATGCCTCACTTATAAAATCTCGGAAAGAGTACATATGCCACTGTGTTGTTGTACATTAAAATACCTTGTCAGTAAAATTTCTTATCTGAATCTATATAATCAATCGGTGCATAATAATGCAGTCCTCATTGCCCTCCAATGCACTGTTTTAAGTGTAGACCTAAGACAAGATGATGGATTCATAGCTGGCAGAGCATGGCTGTCAAGAGTGCTGCAGACACCTGGTTGAATCTGGCCCCACTCACTAGCTGGGTAATGAGAAAAAGTCACTTGAATTGTTGTGAAGATTAAACATATATTAGAATAGTATTGAACACATAATAAATGCTCCATAAAGATTACTGCTATTGCCATGTATGGATGCAGATATAGACATATGCCTTCTGCAGGATTAGTCACTCTGTTTCATTGGATCTTCCTCCAGAATCACCCATGCAAAAAGAATCCTTGCTGTAGCTCCCTTGGATAGAAATTTCAATCCATCCTCTGTCGTCCCTGTGTGTTGATCACATGTCCATTGCATCATGAAGATCCATTGTCAGGTCTGTTTTCTCCAGACTGTCAGCTGCTCAATGACAGGACTCATGTATTCTTTTAGGTCTTTCAGCATTGGACTCAGGCTTTGCTGGTGAATGAATACGCAATAGATGATAGTTTGATACAGTTGTGATTGAATGGAAGAAATGGATTTATTCTTTGACTTTTCCTCTCTAAAAGTATGTTCTTAATCTGCCACCTGTGGATGTGCCTGTGTTGATGGGCATTTGTGAGTCATCTCACGTTGTATGCAAAATTAGCCATGTTATGGATTTTCCCAGGAAAGGGATCCAAAGTTTCAACTTCCCAGGACAGCCTGGTGGCCCTAAACAGATTGGGAACCATTCATAGAGAAGCTCCTTTTTTTTTCTATGAACATAATTTTCAAAAAATCATGAAACTTTAAAAAAAATAATTATTTCAGATGACTTGGTGCCTTAGACATTTGCTTGTTTAGTTTCATCCAACATCTGCTGTGAATGTTAAGATGTGCTTCCTGTCCATGAAAATGCAATACGGTAGGTCAGATTCCTTTAACAAATGATTTGGTTCTCCTGTCAGCATATAATCAGTCTTGCCAATTGGGAGGTCATCAATCACTACTATATCTAGAAAATCAAATTGACTGCAACCCCCAGTCTGTCTGACTGATGAAGCAGAGGGGTCACCTAAGGTCTCCCTTCTGCTGAGAAAGGAGCACCAAAGTGGGGCCACACAGAAGTGCAACTGATTTCTAGCACAACCAATATTTTAATTAATTCTTATTTAGATGTATTTGGCTTTCAATCAGCTATTTAAACCTATAGAAGAATAAAATATATTTGGATATGTTTCTTTAAAGTAATCTAATATAATTTTTTTAACTATGTTATATTTCTTAAAGTCTGAGTTTATGTAACGAGGAGACCCAAAGATAATGGTTCAGCAAAATAAAAGTTTAATTTGTGTCTTTCCACAGCATAGAGAAGGAAGGTGATTTCTTTTTCAAGAAGTTATGCCCTGAAGGGTAGGGTAGCTCTGTCATCTTCAATATGTAGCTTCCAAGGAAACCCTCTTATTCTTATTCCTAGCTAGCAGAAAAAATATGTGAGGAGTAGTTGAAGAGCAAGGGTTTTCTATGTAAGTGAAGCAGGAGTTGCACGTTGCACTTCTGCTCATACTCCATTAATGAGAACTTAGACATGTGGCCACACATAGCTGCTAAGATGTAGGGAGATGTAGCGTACCTGAGCAGCTGGGCACATGGATATGCCCTATTACTCTGGAAGAAGCAGAACAGATTTTGGTTGGATAAGTAATGGTCTCTGTTGGACATATAGAATTAGGATTTAGATACATGCATCAAAATTGGGCAAACCACTTGCTTTGGAGACCTAATGAATGGATATTTTTCTTTCTCTTCCTTCTGGAGGCATTCTGTCTTGAGTAGTATAAATTCAAAAAGATCACACTGTCCTAGAAGAATGTGAAAGAGGGAAAGTGACAGAGCAAAGGTTTGGGTTTTAGCTGGTTAGATTAAAAAAAGAAAAAAAAAGAAGATAGTTAAGGCCCAGAGATAAGGGAGCCCCATTTGGACATGACAAGTGATTGTGACAGATCCAGGTGTGAGGCTAGGAAAGGGCTCTGACAGCAAGTAGGAGAGGGAAAGGCATGGAGCCAGGGCTTCATGTGCACATCTCTGTGGATCCTGCAACATCTGGGAAGGGCAGGGAGGGAGGTAATCCTGACAACCAGAGCAACAGGTGTAGAGTTAGTTCTAGAAGAAAATGCCTGACTGGTAGAACACCAGTATGCGGCCACCAAGAAGAAAGCAAGGGTCCATTTACTAGAATCAGGATGAAAAGGAAAACCTAGATCTGCTACAAAGGAGATGAACACTAACACAGATAAATGTGTAGGTTCCTATTATTTACTATTTTTAGGGGCTTAATGAGGTCCCACAGGCTAGGGTAAGCTATATCTGCAGGTGTCATTGAAATAAAGCCAGCTGCGGATTTTTAAGGAGCTCTGAGAAGCCAGGGAACTAAGCCACCTGAGCTTCTTGAATACAGATGAATGAAACTCACAGCCATCTTCGCTCTTTGCATAAAACTGAATAGAACTAATTTCTGGGTTATATCAAAGAATGAATGGCTGCTTTTTAGATAGGAAGCCAAAGGGCATAAATTAGGAAAAGAATAAAAGGCAATAAAATTTCTAAGGAGAGAGAAGAAAATAACAGTTAAGTGATTGGGAGTGTGTTATTAATAGAAAAATCAGCGAGAGATGCAGAGTGTCAGTGGGGGAAGATGGAAAGTTCTGGTGACTGCTGGTGGTGATGATTGCACAGCAATGTGAATGTATTTAATGCCAGAGAACTATGTGCTTAAAAATGGTTAAAATGGAAAATCTTAGGTTATGCCTCTTTCACTGGAATAAAAAAAATATTCTTTTAAAAAATTAAGAATTTAAAATAGAGTTTAGAAGCAGTTATGGTGTTTTAAAACATTTTTGTCTATGTCAATTGTTAATATTCAGGTAAGTTAAAAAAACCAGCGTTCAGTGGGCCTATTCATGTTAGAGATAAATATTTTATCCTCTCTGAGTCCATTTATTGAATCTTGAAATTTTCGTTGTCAAAGTTAAGGTGGGTAAAAAGAAGAACAAAGTAATAAAAAGCAAAAATAAGTAGGCTTCATTAAATAAAATAAGTCCATGAGATGGTGTCTCCACCATGTGTTCGTTCCAGTATGGCCCCCGGCTCTGCAAGGCTCCAGGCCAGCCGGACCGCCACTTCCTACCATGCAGGCTTCTTTCCCTGTTCTATTTTGGGACAGAAATGAGACATCTAGCCACCGCCGTACATCCCCATTACCGAAGCAAGTACAGAAACGTCTGTTTATGCGTTTTTAAATGCAAGAGACTATAGGTAAGGGCCTGCCCGCACCTCCCTTCTGTCCTCACCAGCGGTGGGTAGGCAGCCTCAAAGTGAGACCCTCTTGTGTTCCTTCCTGTTACTACCTTGTGTGTTTCTCTTCCATTGAGCATGGGTTCCACCTGCGACTTGCCCCAAAATGATGAAATATAGCAACAGCTATGGGATGAAACTACCAAGATCAGTCTACCAAAAGATGGTGACTTCTGTCTTGAGCTTCTCTTGTCACGCTCTTGCTGGCCTGCTATAAAGGAAGGAAGCCAGCTGCCAAGCCATGAGCTGTCCAGGAGCCGTGCTCTCCCAGTGAAGAAGGGACACCGGCAAGTGTCCAGGGCTTGGAACTTGGAAGTGGGTCCTCCCTGCAGCTCTTGTGGGAACCCATGAGAGGCCCTGGGTATCCAGATGAGCCCCTTCCCTACTCCTAAGCCACAGAAAACACAAGATACAGGGAGTTTGTTGTTTTACGTCACTGTATTTTAGGAGTTATTTTTCACAGCAAGAGATAGCTAAAACACACCTAGACAGTGCCAGTGGGTGATTCCCAAGCACAGCATGGTGACAGACACTCTGCTTGTCAAAAAGGCTCTGGCAGTCCACGGAAGTCCATGGTGATCTGTAGCGTGCGGTTGGCTCTGGAGCAGCTTCCAAGACGGAGACTAGGTTTTCCAGCTCTGCCTCCACCTCTTCACTTCCATGTGGGGCCCTGTGACCACTTCTCACCAGTAGCACATGTGTGGGAATGACATCTGGCACTTCCAGGCCTAGGGGCTAGGCACAGATGGGCCACCTGTACCCCTTCCCTTTCCCCCTCTGCCCGGCTGGGTCCTGAATGACCAGGAAGAGGAATGCTGGCTCCCTCACAGAGGACTTGGGGGGCAGAGCAGGGAGATAGAGAGAGAGGGAATGAGAGAGATGAGAGAGACTGAAAGAGATAGAGAAATACAGGAGTGGGGGAAAGACAGAGAGGGAAAGAGAGAGAGATATTATGTAGGGAGAGAGAAAAGTGGGGAAAAAGAAAAGGAAAAGAGAGGGGGGAAGGTCACATGGTTTGGGTGAATATTCTTCTGTTTTCACTAGATTGAACATTTCATAAACTGTTTCTAGAAACACTCAAATTGAGGTTCTTGGGGGTTCCAAAACAGAGCTTCACAGAAGTCTGTGAGTCCCTTAACATTTCCTACCAAACTCCAATATTTACACACACATGTGTTTTTCTAGGATTGATGACTTCCCAAAAGTTTAAGAACTGCTTCTCTAAAGCCACTTTGGCCATATTATTTGGGACATTTTGATTTAATCTTGTTCTTGCCATTTTTTTTTCCTCCTTAAAAGTTATTACCAAAGGAAGATTTTATAAAAGCCATATGAAGAATGTGTTTTTAAAAAAGTATGTTGTGTGTTCAAACAATGCCTGTTCTGTCTGCTTCCATGCTGTTTTCTTAGATTATAAACTCGATTAGAACAGAAACCATGCCTTTTTCTTGGAAAACTTTGTTTTTGATCAGAATACCTAAAACCAGGTTCTTTGCAGGATGGAGCATAAAAAAATGTGATTGGTTCCCGCTGATGAAATGTCTAATCCAGTTCACTCAGGAGTCAATGGAAATCTGGAAATAAAAAAGAAATTGTATTTTCTATTCCACTACCTGGTTAATAAACTTTGACATACATAATTATTTTAGCTGTAGGAAGACAAAATGAAAGAAGAGAGGAAGGAATGGATGTTATTGATTTAAGTAAGGAAGCCAGTCTTATGTGATGAATGTACATAAAAGCAAGAGGCGAACAGAATGATTCTTTTATCCCTACATAGAGTGGCTTATGCACCGTCTGGGGCATGGGCACGCTTATAGCTCTGAGTCGGGTGGGGCAAAGGCAATATATGTAACCAAACATTTGTACCCCTGTAATATTCTGAAATAAAAAAAAAGAATATAATAAAGTTAACAGCAACATTAAAAGAATAAAAAAGAAATAGAGGCTCAGGTATGGAGATATTAAGTCATGAGTCCTATGCATGCCATGTTTCAATGATGCTGTTATTATTCTGGATTTTGTCCGCTGATAAAATCTTCTTTTTGAAGGTCTTGAAGGGCATCTTCTACCTGTCCTGAGGAATCCCAGCACAAATAGGACCAGTGGTATGATTTTACTACTAGATTAATTAAAATCTCCTTTCTCCTGGAGAAATGAAATGACACATTTGCTGGTGAATATCAAATAAAAAACATGAAAATTAACCAATATTATTATTTCAAGGATTCTTGAAGAAGGTAATAAAGAGAGAAATGGACATCTGGATGGGGATTTTAGGAAAAATCTATAAAAACAAGTCATTCGTTACTTTTTATTAGCAGATTTTTTTAAATATAGCTATGCAAAAAATGATATGGTTCTGCCACTTACTTGTTTTGGTGGGGCCATTATTTATTTATTTATTTATTTATTTATTTATTTATTTATTTCAGCATATTATGGGGTTACAAATTTTAAGTTTTCGATAATGCCCTTACCTCCCCTCCCCCCACAAGTCTGATCTTCCAGCGTGACCATCCCCCAGATGGTGCACATCTCATTCATTATGTATGTATATACCCCCCCTTCCCCCTCCCACCTGCCCAATACCCTATTACTGTAGTTCCTATGTGTCCACTTAAGTGCTGCTCAGTTAATACCAGTTTTCTGGTGAGTATATGTGGTGCTTGTTTTTCCATTCTTGGGATACTTCACTTAGTAGTATGGGTTCCAGCTCTAACCAGGAAAGTATAAGATGTGCTATATCACCATTGTTTCTTAGAGCTGAATAGTACTCCATGGTATACATATACCACATTTTATTAATCCATTCTTGGATTGATGGGCACTTGGGCTGTTTCCACAGGTTTTCAATTGTGAATTGTGATGCTATAAACATTCAAGTGCAGGTGTCTTTTTGTAGCATGTCATTGGATCTTTTGGGTAGATACCCAGTAATGGGATTGCTGGATCAAATGATAGATCCACTTGTATCGCTCTAAGGTATCTCCATATTGCCTTCCACAGAGGTTGAACTAGTTTGCAGTCCCACCAGCAGTGTAGGAGTGTTCCTATCTCTCCGCATCCATGCCAGCATTTATTGTTTGGGGACCTTTTGATAAAGGCCTTTCTCACTGGGGTTAAGTGATATCTCATTGTGGTTTTGATTTGCATTTCCCTAATGATTAGAGATGTTGACAATTTTTTCATATGTTTGTTGGTCATTCTTCTGTCTTCTTTAGAAAAGTTTCTGTTCATGTCCCACTTCTTGATAGGGTTGTTTGATTTTTTCTTGCTGATTTTTGTGAGTTCTAAGTAGATTCTAGTTATCAGCCCCTTATCAGATGTGTAGGATGCAAAATTTTTCTCCCATTCTGTAGGTTGTCTATTTACTTTCATGACTATTTCTTTGGCTGTGCAGAAGCTTTGTAGTTTGATCATGTCCCATTTATTTATTTTTGTTGCTGCTGTGATTGCCTTTGGGGTCTTCTTCATAAATTCTTTACCTAGACCAATGTCTAGGAGAGTGTTTCTAACATTTTCCTCTAGAATTCTAATAGTTTCATTTTTTTAAGTTAATTTGGCTTGGTGATGAGAGAGACAAAAAAGTGCTAGATTTTGGGTTCTGATCCATCTATATCTAGTAAATGATTCCAAATGCTAGCAACAAGGATTTAGGTTGAACATGATGGCAGTAGATCTATGGGAATCTGTTGTAAAACTTGACATGGGAGGAACAGAGATGGAGAGACCAGGACCCTGTTTCTTTTACCTGCCTCATCTCAGTGGCCAGGCTTGCCCATGGCCACAGTAAAGAGCCAGATCTGGGCTGCACACAAGGCTTTTCTAAAGCACAGAGCACCGGCAGCTCAGCCCTAGTATGGGTAGCAAAGCGCGACTCTGTTGGAGGGAAACACATTTCCTCATTTATGATGAGAGCCCACCAAGATTCAGGTGGTACAAAGAGAACTGACAGGAGGGCAGTGCCCATGGCATCTTGCATTTGCAGTTTGGGGGTGCCCTGGGAAACCCTATCCTGGCAAGGGGGCAGTGTGCTCGATGAGATCACCTCCAGTTGTGTCTTGGCAAGGCACACCCCTCAAGGGGCTGGCAAAGAGTCAACATCCAAAGGCAGCCCGCTCAGAAGAGCAGGAGGGGGATTTGTCCTAAGCATATGTGAAATATCCCAGGGAGTAGGAGAAGCAGGACAGAAAAGAGTGAGATCTCTGGAAAGGAGCCCTGGGGCAAGGGAGTCGGGCTCCTGAGATTCCCTGGCTGATTTGTCAAGTCAGCCATTGTCTCAGGGCCTCTGGGCACCTGGTGAGCAGGCAGACCAGCTCAGCTAGCCCAAGGACAGTCAGGCCCCTGAAGAAAGTTGTTGATGTGAGTGCTTAGAAGCAAAGCCCTCAGACGCTGGGTGGGCACACAGAAATAGTAAAAGAAACTTGAGGAAATCGGGATAGAGCCCCATCAACACTTACTACACTACCTTACCCAGAAATAGCTGGGGCTGACTTTGGACAAAATAATATGGGTGCTGAGTGCCTGAAGTTCTGCAGGTGACGCTACTGAACCCATATAACTGCAATGTTAGAGTATATATGACTGAAGCCTTAATGGGTTGCATATAGATCAAAGCATTTCCATTTCAGAGGTGGAAGGGACATCCTGGATCATGTAGTGAGAACTCTTCTCTTTCTCATTTTGTAGTGAAAATACTGAAACTTCAAGAAAGAGAAATGATTTGCCAAAGGCCAGATAGCCAATCCGAAAGTTGTCAGAATCAAAATGGAGTCACTTGTGCTAAAAACCCTGACAAACAGAGCAGGGGAAGGCCATGGAGAGAGTGCTCTCATGCATGAAGGCCCGATAACAAGAACTATCACAGAAGACTCCAAAAAAACCTGCAACCTTGCACAAAGGCTACTGCAACCTTAATGAAAGGAAAACAACAACAACAAAACGCCAAACAAACAACCAACTTCTGCCAGATTATCTGCCCATCAACTGTTCAACCGCAAACTGGCACAGCCTTGGTATTGATCCTTGTAGCCAAATATAAGTATCTCAAAAAAATTATGTAATTCTCTTCATTGTTCCTTTAAAAACCTTTTTAAAGGAACCAGCATATGCACACAGTTTGCTATGACAGGCATATTACCATTGCAATACCTGTTTCTGAATAAATATCATTTTCTTTTAGAGAGTCTTTCTCAGTCTGTTATTCAGGTTGACAATCACAAGTGACAAAGCCAGGGTAAAAATTTAAGTTTTCTGATCTCAAATTATTTTTCTCTAGCTATAAAAGAAACATCATAATACAGGAAAAATTTGTAATTTGAGGATTTGCAACGCCTTCCCTGAAAATGTGTCAAGGATGCTGTTCTTCATGAAGTATGGGAAAGCCTGGGCACCATGATCTTATGACTCTTGCATGTGGTCTACTCCTCCTGTTCATATTAATATTATTGCATTACTTTTTGTGATCCTGAATATGAACTGCTTTAGTATCCATCTGCATTTACTAAAGTCTCTTCTGATGAGATAAGAGAAAAATGCAAAGCTCAAATAGCTGGTGCTGTAGAATGGCGGTGACAAATAATATACCCTGTTCCCTTGTCCCCCTAAGGCTAGATTTACTAGGATATATCTCTCTATTTCCTTTTTGAAAAATTGGGTAGCCCATTTCAGACTGTCTGACCCATTGCTTTCTTAAGCTCTGATAGAGATTGTTACATCGCTTATTAAGTTTACTTTTCTCAAAAGCTGAATGTGATGTAATGGTGTCTTCTTTAACCTCGTATGGAAGGCACAGAGCAAAAGGCCATGTGGAGCCTCAGGTTGATCATGGCAGCTGCAGCTTCAGGTATTAAGGTCAATGGGCTGCTCCGTGCAGCACAAAATGATGACGAAGCGCGGAGTGTTCTGGGCTGTGGCCAGGGAGAAAAGGCCAGAAGAATAACAAAAATAACCCTGCTGAGTGACCCTGAAATGCCTGGTACAGAGCCACATTCCTCTCAAGGTGAGCCTGGCTTTTCCTTGCCCTGGTTATCACGTGGGCAGGGAGGGTGCTGTCAGTGGTGTCAATTCTATTCTTAGGCCTGATTCATAGGGAACATATGAGGTCGCAGAAAGTAGGTTTGGATACAAGACACTGATTTGAACTCCAAATCTGTCCCTGGCTCTGTGATATTATCATTTAACTATGTCATGCCTCAGCTTACCCATTTTATAGTGTACGTTGCAAGACAATGGTGAAAACCTATGCAGGGACATTACACATGAACACATATCTGTAGATAAACTGACATGTGTAGATAGACTGCTACATGTGCGGCTTGCTTGAGACTGGGAACAATCAGAGTATGAGAAATTTAGAAATCCTAGCTCTCCTGGGTACAGTGCCAATCCTGCAAATTTCCCTCTGCAGCTTCTTTGTTTTTATTTCTATTTCCTCCTTCCCTGGCCACACTTCTTTTTTGTGCTGAGTGCTGCATTCATTTTCTTATGTTATTTATCGATTTTTTTTTTTTTGGTAAAACACATGTTAAGATCTCTGTATTAAAGTAGAAAGAAATAAATTCTGTCTGTACTAATCATCTTGAGTTTAAAAAAAGTTTAAACCTTTAGTATATTTTATTAAGATAGGTAGTTTTGTAATGTGGTTTAGAATATGTTTCCTAGAAATGATTAAAATTAAATAAAATGTTTGGGATTGACATGGTTATATTGGGTTATCTGGAAAATCCATTTTTGTGGCACACTTTGATTCTATGCTGTAACAAATAAATGAGAAAATATTTTAATTTAATTAAAATGTCTACTGTAGGCATAGAAATAATGGGATTTTTTAAAGAAGATATCATTAGAAGAAAATATGGATAAATATTCAAGAAGTGAAACTGAAGAGAAGATTGAAAAGAGTGGATTTAAGGATGCAACTTAGCTCACAGAAACAGCCAGTGAGACTTGAGTTTGTATTTCAGAGACATTAGGGAAGTGGCCCTTTTCTGTAGTATTTTCAGGAGCATACCTTAGACAGAGAACATCAATACAGGGCACCCTCATTATCTGCAAGAGAGCCAATTGGAGGGAATTCAGAGACTTCCTGGGAAAGGTAGCATGGTTTATGACTACTTTCAAAGACATTGAGAAGTTCCCACTGACATGGTGTTTTAGGAGGGCCCAATATTTAAGTTGTACCTTCTACCATTTCAAGTAACCCTTTCTAAACAAATAAACAAACAAAAATATGAACAAAACAAGTCCTTATATACTTTTCCTTTTGATAAAACTCTAGGAATTAATTTGATTCTTAACATATTGTTTTCAATAGCTGTAGGCATTTAGAATGTTTCTTGCAATTAATATTAAATGTATCTGTAATGCAACAGTGTAATATGAAAATTCTAATTAATAATATAAATTAAAAATAACTAAGTAAAACTTAGCAGATGCTATTTGCTTCTGCTAAGGCCATTTCCTTCTTTTCCCCTGACCATAATTTAGTTCAGACATCTACTCTTCTTCCTTCATTTGACTGAGAGCTTAGCCTTAGAAGTAGATTCTTAGTAGGCTAGGACAGTGTTATTCCAATTGTGAGTCACTTAGTGGATCCTAAAATTAGTGTGTCATATTATTGTTTTTCAAATTACACAGAATAGGAAATATCAGAGTATTACATATAAATTAGAGTAAGAGCAAGATAAATCTTGTAAATGTTGTTTTTAAAACAACTGGGTCTTAATGTAAAAACATTTCTATTGTGGGTCTCAATCAAAGAGTTTGAAAACCTTTGTTGCAAACCAGGCATCATGGTCATATTTCCCCTGTGATCGGCTTATTTGTAGATGCAGAACAAAATTTTGAACACTGACCTTTGATGAGAAGTTTGCTAAGGGTCATCCAGGAAAGTATTAATAGATTGCAGGAGTCACTCTGTATGTTTTCATATGGATATGATAACCCAGAAATGCCACAGAGCCCTGCAAATACAAGATGAGCTGGACTGTGGAAAAGCCAACTTCCTAAATATGACAAAGCTGAAAGACAGAACAAACCTGGCTTCTTAACTGACATCACTGAGCTGTCAAGTGCATTGTGGTGCATCCTAACCTTTGAACTTGTTGTAAGATAATGCAGGCTTGGGACTATCTAAACCACTTGGCTTGGGTTTCAATTTTTTTGCAACTTAAAGCATCCTAAATGATGTAACTGCTATGGTACCTGCTGGTGCAAACGTTGAGAGTATGACTAGTTTATTCAGGAAATTGTGTCTTAAGTGATTATTATGTGAGGTTTTAAATGATAAGCATGTAGCGGTGAAGAAAATAAATTAGGCCTCCACACTCAGTGGTTTAAATTCTAGTGGCGTAGCCCAGTAATAGATAGTAAACAGATAAATACAGTTAGATTATAATTAATCCCCTGAAGGAAATAAATAGAATGACATTATAGAGTGATTTATTTGGTTAACAGGTGCTTCTTTAAACAGGATGATTACCAATGGCCTTTCTGAGGAGGGAGAGGCATTGGAGCTGAGGCTTAAAAGAGAAGTTAGTCATGGAAATAGTGAGAGAAGGTTCATCTCACAAAGAGAGACAATAAAATTATGGACTGTCTTGCTGGGAGACTGTACTCACACACTTTCTATTTTTAAACATTCAATTCTGGGAAGTTTGCAATCATAATAAACCTTTTCCTTGGTACCAACTCCAATATCTCCTGGGATGTACACTCCAGATACTAGAATTTTCTGGACTTTCCCTCATGAGCCTGATTTTCCCTTAGTTACTGGATAGTCCTTTACTAGACCTGGATCCTGTTCTCTGAGTAGCCAGCTTGGCACTGGGACATTGGAAGGATGCAATGTTGGTTGAATGAATGAATTAATGAATGAAAACTTGTAGAGATTTTATCCATTTGATAACAGCTGATGCCTGGTAGAAAATTCAAAGTCCCTGAGAAGCTTCATTCATACCCAAAGGGATGGTTGTGCAATTTACCACAGTGAATCTCATTTAAGGTGCATCATTGCATGGAAAAATAGTTTGGCAAAACCCATACCAATTGTTGATGATAGCTATCAAAGAATTAGGAGATGTTTCTGGTGATTTATAGGAATCTAACTTAATATTGTCTCCTTTTCTGGTTTTATAAAATTACAGTGTGTCATTATTAAATGTTAAAGGATGTTAAAACTCTGTGTTAGAACAAGATCTTGTATATTGAGTAACTTTCTAATCCCTGGCAACTATTTCTTATTTCTGGAAAAGCTTCTTTTGATTCCCAATGCTTCTCTCCATGTCTGCATAAGTGATTGCTCTTAAGGGTCCTCACTGACTACTTAATGTCCAACTCTGGGATGACAATGACCAAGTTTATTGTGGTCTCATATTGGCTTCAATCCCTCACTAAATTATAAACCTTACAATACCAGATGTAGGTCTTACTGTATTTTTACTCCAGTGTATACCACAGGGGATGAGTTTGCTGAGATCTCAATATATCAAAATGAAGAAGGATGAAAATCAAATTTTCTCTAGAATCAAATTGTTTTATTTCCATACTGCTGGCTAAACCTCAGTATAGGATCTGTTCTTTCTCATCTCCATTAACGAACCAACTTTTTACCACTTTTCCATGGCTCTCCTTCCTCTCCTCTAGTCTAACCACCACTTATCACTCCTTTGTAATAGTGTAGTAGGGTTTTAGAGTAGGAAGTTTGACTTTTATCTGTGACATATTTTAACCATGAGATCTTTAACAGATTTCTTAACTTCTCTGAATCATAAGATAATTTGAAGAGGAAATTTTAAAACCTAAAATACTTATCAAGGTGAAAGACAAATATTGGCTATGTTATCAGATTGTTTTTCATTTCTTACTTTAAACAATTCATAATTTTCATTTATACCCATATTTTCCCATCATTCTCCATTTTATAAGTCAAAACTCATAATAAAGCTTTCAAAATCTTCTATACTGTATTTTAATTTTACCTGGATGAAAACATTCCATGTTGGAAGCTCTGTCCTAGTTCAGTGCTGCCTGAGACCAAATGGTTAATCTATTTAATTTGGGGGTTTAATTAGCAGGCCCACACACCTGGGCAATAGACCAAAGCTGTGTTCTCTAATCTGAACTCTATAAAAAATTGAAGTGATATTTTGGTATCTTTCTTTTTTCTAACCTCTTCAGATGTGAGGTGGGGCGAAATGTTAGTGTTTTTTGAAGACTTTTTGAAGACTCCAATTGTAGCAGTAATTTATTATGTTTCTTGTTTACCTAGAGTGATGATACATGTGTTAGATACATTATCTTCTCAGAGATAATAATTATCTGGAGCTCTGTTTAAAAAAAAAATAAACAGATTCCCATGCCCAAATTCAGATCTATGAATGAGATTTTCTAGGAGACAGCTCTAATAGTCTGTTTATTTAACCCATACTCTAGGGGAGCTTTGTTTTCAGGGAAGGTTTTGGAATTAGTAGGTCACACTATTGTCAGAAATATTACTGTATTTAATATTTACACCAGGATGAGTCATGGAAAGCTTATAAGGAAAAAGAATTAAAGCTGTTTCAAGGACTATGAAAAGTCTGAGATGTTACCCTACTTGCAAGTTTAGCAACTTAATCTTCCACAGTTCCATGCTGGCAGAAAATATAAGACTCTTAGGTCAGAGACAAAAGACAGTTTAATACTCACAGAAATAGCAGTAGCAAGAGTGTCACAATTTTCTTGTACCCATTCCTTAGCCCCAATTCACATAGAGTGGTATGATGTGAGCGAGCCATGTAATGCCCACACAAGTAGTAGGTTATGTTACAAAAGAACCCTGAACTTTGCTCCAGAGGGAAACATTATTTCTTTCTAGGCTGTTTGCTCTACAAACATCCTTACAAAGATAGTCTGGAACAGAAGCAATCTGTGTCTTTGCTCATAGGTGGGTAGGAATGCAAAAGACCCATAGAGAATTGTCTTTCAATAAGCTGGACTATGATACTTTAAGCAAGAGGAATAGTTTAACTAAATGTCCAGAAAGAGAAAAGGATAGAAAATATGAAGACAAAATTGGTAAATTCTTGAGTTTTGAAGAAGGCTGGAACAGATATGAATCATGTTTATATTCGATAAATTGAATAATTCATATAAAGAGCTTTTGATAACTGAATTTGGTTCCTTTTGCTATGGCTTCCAATGGGACAGTAAGTTACTAAGACCAAAGCTTACTACCTTAAAAGCCCATGACTAGAAATGAATAACTGTATGCTCAGATTTGAGAGATACATAGATCTTCAGCAATTGCCCGACTATTTAGCATACCATATACAACATGGGTGTAGCTAAGTTATATCATACGTAGTACAGAAATAAAATGATAAAAATGATTAATATTAATAACAATAGAAATATACAATTGCAGAATTTACCAGGTTAAATTTACCAACTGTGGAAAATAATAATCTTCAAACAACTCTACTAGAAAAAGTAGAAGACTGGGTCTTATGATCTCTCTCTCTTTTTCTCTCTCCTCCTCTCCAGCTGGGAGACGAAATTACAGATAAATTAATTGGCCTTTTTTATAATCTAATTCTCTGAAATCCCTTACTTAGAAACTTAAATGCTTCCAGTTTTGTTTCATTGGTAACTTGCTTTTTCATCTCTGTTTACTTCACATTTTCTTATCTTGCCATTACCCTGTGCCAAAAGCATTACAAATACACATTAATATATACCATCTGGAATATTCTTCTCAGGAAGAGAAAAGAAGAATATGAGGGCTGATGAATTCGACCCAGGGCCCTGGTCCAACATCTGTAACACCCTCTCCCTCCAACAAGGCCTGTGGGACATGACAGGTCTCTTTAGATCTAATGTGAATGTCATTCACCCTCTGCCTTTCCTGCAATGAAAAGGCTACTCAGAGACAGAGAGGTTTTCTGGATGTTTAAGTAAGTGGTGAAATTTCCACCAGACCTTTGATGTTAAATAGCTTCGGAACTGAGGGAGAACTCTGTCACCATCCATGAAATGGGAAGGGAGATGTAGTAACAACATAGAGACACTGCCTCATTGCAAAGGAATAATATTGACCACATTTTTCTTGTGCTAGCAAAGGCTTAAGCACAGTTGGAAATATCCCATGAAGGCAATTTGGGATTGAAACACATAGTTTTACTTCTTTAATTATCTTTGAATCATATAGATGTCTCAAGGTCTGGTATAAATATAATTTTAACACAAAGTACAGATTAGGATTCAAATAAAAGTTTGTGTATTTCTGGGAATGACAAAAGCAGTAGTATTAAGAGAGAAGCTATATAGATAAAACACAGTGGCTAAGAAAACGTTATGTCAATAAAGGAATTGTCATGATAGAGATGAAAAATCTCTGTCTAAACCTGGTGATAGACTACTAGACTAACATATTTTATTCCTCTAGAAAAACTATGCTTCAGTTAATGTTTGTGTAATTTTCCTTTTTAATCATTTAGAAAAGACTTCGCATATTATCCGTGGTGAATAATCTTCAGAAGTAAGATGAAATGTGATGCTTTCCCTGTAAAAGAAAGTCTCTATTTTTCCTACGTATTTACTGGGGTATAGTTTCATAGAGTATTTGAACTCATACACTATTATAACAGAGTTAAAAATTCAACTCCTTGAGTCTTTATTCTCCTGAACAATGGCTGACAGAAAAGGAGGGATTGATTTAAAGTCTGAAAATATGGGCTATAGGGATTCTGTTGAAACAGGTCCCTATCCATTTTACCTATCTTGGATTAGGATTTTTCTTTTGACAGGAAGACACCCTATCTAATCTGCCAGGATTCTTCCCAAAACACTCAAAATTTCCATGACTGCGAAGGCAAGTACAAAAGTAATTGTTACTTCTCATTGGGGAAAAACTTAATTCCAAGTCATAGACAGTTTCTTCTTGAAAGGTTTGAGAAGTGGTTGAGTTGACACGAGGAGACAAGGTGAAGGAGAGAACTCACATCAAGACAAAGGAAAGAGTATGAGTTGATCAATCAGTTGATTTCTTGCTCTTCCAACTGTGTAAGTCATCTGTTGGAGCAGTTGGAATGATTCAGAGTACTGCAAAGGAGCATCATAAAGCTTTTTTTTTTTTCTTCCACTTAAATTTTATTGTTTGGCTGGCTCATCCCTGGAAAACAAAGCCTGATCTCATGAGCTGGCCAATACACTGACATTTGAATTTCAGAGGGAAGAGACCATTAAGTGTCTTTACTGTGCAGTAAAAGAAATGCTCTGAGGCCATAAACATCCTCCTGCTTATGGTGGATTTAGGTAGATATGTGCATGTAGAGAGCATGGTCATTTCTCTCCTCCTGCTCTGCCTCCTCTTCCTCCTCCTTCCTTTGTTTTCTGTTTTCCTTCTCTTCCTCCTTTCTCTTCCACTTCTTTTCCTTTTTTGTGCAGAAACATGCTGAGAGCTAGGTAATCAAAATCATGGTGACTGAATCAGAAAATGCACATCTGACTTGATTCAAATAGTGAGAAGGTGCACAGAGAGGGTGGTCAATGTGAAATCATGCCAACAGACTGCCTCCTCCTCCTCCTCCTTCCACACCTTGTCGTCTTCATCTTCTTCTTTTGCAACAGCATTGAGTACAACATTTGCAGAGATTACTTAAAGAAGAAAAGAAAAATGTGATTTAGGGGATCCATTTGTTTGAATTTAATTCTGATTCTATTACTCAAGGGCTGTATGACCTCAGGCCAGGTACTTAACATCTACAACCTATGATCATGGAGAGTACCCATCTCATCATATTGTGAAACATTTAAATGAGATAGTATAAATAAAGCTCTTAACATGGTTCTCAGCTATAGACACAGGCATTGCATGTTATTTTTTATCATTATAGGCACAATATTTTCTTTTATTTTTGTGTTTTTATCCTGCATTTCATTGCTTTCATCCATAAACTTGGTCTACTTGGTTGGTTTCTGCAATTTAACAGGTAAAAATATTATGAAGGTAGGGAAAAATAGCTTGACAAATATTGTCATATGTTTTAGAGTCAGGGGGAAGATTTATTGTGAAGTTGGCATGACATAGTCACATTTCCTCCCTAATTTAAATTCCTGTTTTATATATAAATCAGAAATCTCTTTTGTTGTCTAGTAACTATAATAATACAATAGACTGGAATATGTATCGGAAATAGACATGCCATAAATATGTTCAATGTTTTCAGAGATGACAATTTTAAATGTGAAAACGGTGGATGAGATGAAGTGGAAGGAAATATGAGGCTATTAAGATGTAAAAAACCAGGAAACATTTGGATTTAATTCCCTCTTGGATCCATTCCACCGAAGTTCAACATAATGCAAGGCCTGAGCAAATGATTGCTCTCCTTTGCCCTTATTCTTTTAGTCTTCTTTGTACTTTTGCACTGTAGAATTATGCTAATGCTGCATATTTCCTAAAGGATCATATTTCAGACCACTTCGTAATATTACTTATTTTTTAGAGGTTTAAAAAAAAAAAGAAGAGAGAAAACCAAACTTAATTTTAGGCTTTAGCTGCATCTAGAGGGAGTTGTTTAAAGTGTCAAAACACAAGACAGTGTTAAAGAGTGTTGTGCTGCCAGGATGGACTAACTCTGAAGGGGGCGGGGGGGGGTGGTTTTGTAAAACACTTAGTAATGATTCTTCCACAGACAGTCCTTTGATCCAGAATCACAAATGTGCCCACTAGGAGACTGGTGGAGCCAAGAAGAGGTTGCTATTTGGGATATGAATCTACGTGGTAATTGTTACAGATAAAGTATTGTAGACTTGTATTTTATATATAACTGTTGTTTTGCTTATGAAAAGAGAAGTTGAGGAAATCAATTTGATGGTGGGTGGAGCGACACTACACATCCTTAGCCATGCTGAATCCCACAGGTTTGTATATGCAAACCAAGTACCACTTCAAATTTGAAACTAATTGTTTTGAAGGTTATAGGGAGATTAAAACCACAGCAAGAAAGAATACCCCAGAACACGAGTGCATACTCTGCTTGCAAAAATTACTTACCACCCAAGTTTCACAAATATTCAGCAAAAGATTCTTTAAAAAAAAATTGGAATACTTTTAAATGATCTTATTTTATTATTTTAGAATGTTTTAAGAATTATCGATTTTACCTGAAAAACAACCAATTATTGGCTTATTTTTAAAACTTACCTAGGAATTATATTTATAAAAAATTAATTATGGAGTTATTTTATAGCATATAAAATCATGTAAGCTCAACATTAACTGAGATCTAATAATTGGGAACAAATAGCATTTAACGTTCTTGGAATTACCCACATAAGACCATTTGTTATAAGTAAATGTGTCTTTTCACTATGTTGGAATGGTGGCCAACTATATGATGACTGCAAACAACATCCGATAGCAAAACCAAATCCCCAATAGCAGCCTTTATTGGCTCCATCAGTTTCCTTAGTGTCATAAGATAAGCACATATCAAATACGATAAACATCAGTGTAATAAAGATTTTCAGAAATCTCTAGAAGGAATTGATGATCTGCTATATTTTGGATAAGCATCATCTTTTGTTTGGGTGTTATGAATGCGTTTGTGTTTGTGTGTGTGTGCACGTGCATATGTATATGTATGTATATTAACTCTACATAAAATAAAGACTGTTGAATGCAAGTATAAGTTTTCAAATATTTAATTTGTTTTGTTTTATCTGCTGCCTATTTTTGTTTTTACATAAGTGAGCAAAACCTGTAGACAAATTGACGATTTTTGGTCATATTCAAAAATAATGAAGCATAAGTATACTTTATTTTTCTTGTTTTATTAAAGATATTTCTATGTGAAAAAAAAAAGGATTTGATGAAAGCATTAAAATACTGAGACTATACTTCAAAACATGATATAATCGTCTAACTAAAAACAAACAACTAGTTTTGGTTATAGATGTAAGACATAATGTGTATTTGACTGTGCACATTTAGCTCTAATCTTGTCTTATCCCAATTCTACTCCAGATTTTTCTACAAGCCCCCAAATTCCCACTTCCATTGCAAACGCTCATTTTTTATAAGACTCTGCACTAACTCAAATGATTTTTCATAGAAGAATATCAGAAAGTAACAAAATACAAGAAGCCGTATAGTAATTTTTAAAACTTTATTGGTATAGTTAATATTAATAGTACCCTGTTTATGTTGTTTTCTTCATCTCTTGAACAAAAAAATTTCTAGTCCGAATCAACTAAATCTTTAAGACTTTTCCTGCCTTATACTAATAAGAAAACGTCAATTAACCAATCTTACTAATTAACATGTAGCTGCTATTATCACAGAACGTTTTGTTATAGGATTAGTACAGATCTACTATGACACTGAATCCCTGGGTGTTTGACCATTAAGAAAGTATAATATTTTGCAACATTTTGCTCCACCTATTTGTCAAATAATTTAATTGATTATTCTCCTGTAACATTTTATTCTGTTTGTGAAACCCTTTCTTTAGCCATCTTCGTCTCCTAAGTGCATATCATAAATTATAAAATCAATGGCATGGCTTGTCTGGCACACATAAAATTGATGGCTTCCCTTTCTTATATTAGCATAATCTGCCAATTTATTATGAAAGAGTGAATGACATGCTTGTGATTAGAACTGGTCATGACAGGTCACTTGAAAACTTATTGATGGTATGTGAGACATACTTTTTAATTAAAATGTAAGACTAGGTTGACTAGCCAAACAGCAATTTCTCCTTACTCATCACATTTATTGAATCATGTATTTGCTTTTTTATATCATTTAAAATGAACAATTATGAGTCAGAGTAGCATACAGAAGGCATGTCCCAGAGAAAAATACAAAAGAGCACGATCTTTTGCTTAAGGAAAGCAAAAGCATACTGCCCGGAGAAACACTGTATAAAGATATGAACATTAAATGTGATAACTTGAATGGTATAAACTTTTCCCAGATATCCTGGTCACTTTTAAACTTACTCCTGTGCGGTTTACTTAAAGCTCACTCAATTGTTTTAAGCAAGATCAATTCTCCCACTTTCACCCACTTTCTTTCACAAAGTTATAACTTAGGCAAGACATTCCCAACCCCAGTTGCACAATATCCTCAGGGTTATTGTGATCTCAAAGGATGTTGTGAAATTCTCAAGGCGAAATTAATTGTGATATGACTTACTATTTTACAATGAAATGTGTATAAGAAAGTCCCCCTAAGAGGAGGCTTGGTGGGATGAAGAGGGAGGTTATGAATCCAGAAAACGATTACAGGGTGTCAGAACTGCAGGACTGGGGTGGCTGGCAGGGACCTCTACTTTCATCCCACAGACATCTGCGGGCGAGGGCAGGAGATGAAAAGCCATGCATCTTCTCTGTAATTTATATTGCCACAACATTCCATCTCGGCCACACTATTCAGTCACAGAGAGCTCACACGTCCTTTTGTTGGTTCAGAGGAGTTTCCAGAAGGCTTAAGTATGCACTCTTCTTACTGTGAAAGGGGGTTTTGCCGCCTTTTGATGAAATTGGGAGTTAGAGTCTGGTTGTCTGTTTGTTTTTGCTTGTTTGCTTGCTTGGCATACAATTTATGACTTCTAAGCACCCACTTTTACTTTCTCAAATAAGACAAAAAATGGATCCAGTCATAAATAAGACAAGAGCAAAAGGCATGTGGTTTCTGCCCCTGGTAGTATCTCTGTTTGTTTTAGGTTTGGGGAAGTGATAATGACCTAAAAAGGAATTTGAAGCAATGCTTTTAAGCAGAGGAGAATGCAATCAAGCACCAGGTATTATCAGCTAAATATGACATTATTTTCTTGGAGATTATTTTTTCAAAATGATAAAGAGTTGATTATAGCTATTTAATGAAGTAATAGGTGAATCAGGTGGCCACTATAAGCTAACATACTGATCTTTCTCAAAATCCTTCTGCATCTCTATGCCCTGGGTCTTGGTTAGAAATAAGAGCAGCTTACTTATGCTTTTCAAGAGCAATTTTTATGATTATGCTGTATCACACTTGTAATCACCCTCAGCTGAATATGCTATAAAATAGTCCAAAGATAAGACATTCCAGGAAAATGGAGTCTGACATTGCACAAGGCTCGACTCAGGAAGAACAGGTAAGATGTGCTCATGCAAGTCAATTCCATCACTCCTGAAATGTTGCAGCTTGACTTCTGCAGACGCAGTGAATTCCTAACCCTATCATAGGATTCCTTGGGTAACTTTGCATCACTTCCAACAGTTGTCCAGACTCTTCTACTCATTCTCCTTCACTTTCCAAATTCATAGACCTGAGCATATGGCTTATACATTATGGTTTATACACTATGGTTTATGACTAAGGATGTAATGATTTTTGAATCTGTTTCATCGCTTTTGAGGTACATCAAATTAAGGTAGTCTTCTCTTTAATTTATCATTGGTAAAATATTTCATATGCATTTGTTGTTAGTCCTGTACTTCTTTAAAAATACTAATAGCTTGCTTAAGTATCTTTTATAGACTGAACTACAATGACCTTCAGACATAGGCTTTAGTTTTGTAATAAATTGACATCAGTCGAAGATGTCAGTAAGTACTGTGGAATATTGCTAAAATCACTGGGCTTAACATTTGCCTGGAAGGAAAACAGGAGAGATGTCTTTTGAAAGACAAATCCTTATATAACACATCCTGTAATACTGTTTTTCTTATACCTCTGTAAATTTCCCCTTCTGTATTTCACTCTTTCCTACATGATGTCAGCAAACACACTCTTTTGATGTAAGGTCGTGTGGCATGGAAGAACACAACCTTTGGCCTTAGAAGGACCTGGATTTAATCCCAGGTTCTGTCCGAACTTTTGGTAAGTTACGGAACCTCTTAAAATTTCAATTGCCTAACCTCTGATGCGGAGATCTGATACTTAACATTTTAAGGTTGCAGTAACATCAAAAGTACTTTACAAATGAAATGATGTTTGTACAGCAACGAGAGAGGTGCACCAAATTAGTGGTAGCACTATCCCTATTATGCTATTGAAGAATGTGTGGAACTATGGCTTATGATCTTGAGTAGATCTTTTTACCATTTACGGCCTCAAAGCTTTCATCCATCCATTCATTAAAGAATGATTTTATTGAACAATTCAATATGCAGCCATAATTACAGAAGATGATAATGTTATCAGTGATGAAGAGAGATACATTTCCTATTTCTTTGGCTAGTGAGAAAGGAAAATTTAAAATTTTCATTAATTTTATAAATAATTACATAATACTTGTTGTATACCAAGCACTGTTCTAAGTACTTTCCAAATATTAATTTAGGTGTCATAAAAACTCTATAATAAGTTATTTTTATTTTACACACACAAAAAAAATTGACAAGAGGAGTTTAGTAATGTGTCCAAAGCAACATAGCTAGTAGGTGGTGAAAGCAGGAATGAGCCCTGATAGACTGGCTTTTGAGTCCGTGATGCTTCTCCCAAGTAACTGAATATGATTACTTCTAATTATAATAAGTGACATGAAGGAGATGCACAGGATGATATAAAATGAGAATAGCAATATCTGTCAAGAAATGACTTTTTGAGTACTTTTTGTACTCTACGCTCTGCAGAGTCTACGATTCCTTGAGGTTCTTTCTCTAAGCTCCTTTCACCATTGACAAAACATTATGATTTGGAAATTGAGCAGATGTTCTGATGATTTATCTGCTAGTTCATTTGCAAAGAAAAAAATGGTCCGGGCAATTACTTTTAAATATTATTATACAAATGTTACATTAATTTAGAAAAATTATGGCTAAGTCCATTGCCGTTCTTCCAACTGAAAATCTTATTTAATATAAAAACCCTGTTTGCAATTGAATGGTACAGCACCTTTAAACACAGTTAGCCAATAATAATAATAATAATAAAACAATATTCGGGTATGCCATGACCGTTGCTAACAATGCATTTAGCAGCAAGTTCCTAGCCCAATGAAGTCAGTACCAAAAGAGAAATGTCACTTGAGATGAAATCACAGGAAGAGTAATCAAGGCTGTCTTTGTTTATTACCTTGTGTGTTTAAACACTTATCTTGCTATTGATATGCTACAAGTAGCCTCTAGCAGAAAATTAAAAAAAAAAAAAAATTGATCTTTGCCAGAAAGTAAACTTCTTGAGAACAAAAACGTGTCTGTTTGAGTCACTGCCATATATATTGTGACTAAAAAGAATACCAGGCACATAGTAGGTTCCCAATAAATACTAGTGGAATGTTGAATTTTGAATAGATGTCTTTTTGGTTACATCAATACTAGCCAACCAAGAAAGTCTGAATGGGATGCATATGATGTGGTTAAAAGTTGGCCATTACATCTGGATTCTAGTCAAGCTTTGCTACCAACTTATTTGGTGATCTGGAGGGAACTACTTTATCTCCCTGTTTCTTTCCTTCATAGCTATGAAAGACCTATTCTACCTCTAAAAGCGCACAGGCAGACACCAGTTTGATGACTTGTGCTCAATTTTAGCTTGCCAGATGTTTATAACTTTATTTTTAACTGCAATTAATATCTTTGTCTTGTGGTATTGGGAGGAGAAACATAATGATATACCAGCAAAACCAAATATGCCAAAAGAATGCATATATACTCTCTCTGGAAGAAGTGCTTCAAAGTTTGGCATGGTGAGTAAGTAACCCCAACTGATTAACTCTGCTGCTGATTAGAATGCTGACTCACCATATGACTAACCACACATCAGATATTTGTCTTGGGCCAACCCTGGTTGACTCATAATCTATGGTTTAAGATGAAGATCTAAACTACCTTTGATCTTCTTCTTGCAAGAATTTCAAAGAAGATAATACCCTGTGTACCAGCAGCACCAATTTGACTGCCACAGAGGTTGTACCCATCTCCAATTTATTCTGATTCACTGGAGAAAAGGTTAAAACAATAGCAGAAGGGTCTGAAATATTGCTTTCAAATTTGCACCTGGGGCTGCAGAAGCTAGAGAAGTTATACTCAATGGTGTGGCATTGGAGAAATAAGCATCAGAAAGCATAATATAGACTTTATTTAATTTTCTTTAATTTCAGCATATTACGAGAATACAAATGTTTATGTTATGTATATTGCCTTTGCCCCACCCGAGTCAGAGCTCCAAGCGAGTCCATCTCCTGGATGGTACACACTGCACCCATTAGATCTGTATATACCCATTCCTTCCTCCCCGCTCCCATCTGCTCGACACCTGATGGATGTTATTATTATATGTGCACTTAAGTGTTGATCAGACTTTAAAAAATAATTGACATCTCCATCACATTAGAAAAAGAAAACCAAACATCAAAAATACACCTCTTCTTTTCCCATTTTGTAACCACTTATCCACTTCAGATTTTTATATGATCATAGGTCATGGGCTTTAGAAGCAAAAGGTGAGGAGAGTTTGATGTGAATGATATTTATCATGGAACAACACCTTGGGAAGGGAGGGACCAGCAGGAAGATTAGGCAGAGAGAGAAGCCAAACTTTGAGACAAGCCCAGCAAAGCCTTGACCAAGTGCCTAGGGAGCTCTGGGGACCAATATGGCCTGTCAGACTTGTCCCTCAGGGAGTCAAAATGGCTGGCCTTTGGCACCCCCCAGAGGTCAGTCACTGGATGTGGGGTGCTGTGGAAAGGGCGTGATCTCAGCCAGGTGAGCTCTGTTGCTGAGGAAGATTCTGGAGGAGCTGATAGCTAGAGATGCGTGTGGTAAGCACCAGGCCTTTTCTGAGGAGATCTGGGTGATGAATCTCTCTACCATGCATATCACATTGAATAATCTTTAAGGAGAAAAAGGCAGAAGACGGTCAAATTTCTGAGGCAAACATTATTGCTTGAAGAGAAAAACGCTACGAAATAAATGCTTTTGTATGATTTAACATTTGTGATGCCAGTGTAAAGCTTATTTTCTATGACAGACAAGTCTCTTGCGGCCAAGGACTATATCTCTGCACTTGTGTTTTATTCAACACTATATTAAGAAATCATTAAACACATATCTAATAATTGGCTGGCTTTTCTGATTCTCAATTTTTTTTCAGGAAAAAATATGGCCATATGCCTCAAATGGTTAGAATTTACTGTAGATGGAAAGCTTACCCTTAAGGTGTGGGTGTAATAGTTATAAATATGAATATAATATAGCTGTATATGCATGTATGTATAAGTACTCACATACACACATGTACATCTCACTCAAAAATGTTGATCTACAATTTACAAAGGATGCATGATGGTTAATTTTATGTGTCAACTTGACAGGACCATGAGGTGCTTAGTTATTTTGTCAAACATTAATCTGGGTGTGTCTGTGAGGGTGTTTTTGGAAGAGAGATCAATATTTGAATAACTGGAATGAATAAAGGAAACTGCCCTCCCTAGTGTGGGTAACCCTCATCCAATCAGTGGAAGGCCTGATTGGATGAATACAACAAAAAAAGGCTGACCCTCCCGCAAATGAAAGGAAATGCTTTCTCCCTGACTGCATGAGCCAGGACATTGGTCTTTCCTTACGTTCAGACTTGAATTGAAATGTTAGCTGTTCATGGTGGTCTTCAGCCTCTGCCAATTTTTGGATTTTAGATTAGAATTACACCATCATGTCTCCAGTGTCTCCCGCATCTTGTTTGTGGTCTTGGGAGCTCTCAGCCTCCATAATCTTGTGAGCCAAATCCTTGTAAGTCTTTTATTTGAGAGCATATATCAATAATTTTCACAATCACAATACATAAATTCACCACCTGCACTTCTTTCTTTATTTCTTACAGGTAATAAACTTGGATTTTTCTTGGACACATATCAATATACAGGAACTTTCAGATAGAAAACATATAAATAATATAATTAACTGTATAGAATTTTTTTCTTACAGTTATGAATTCCTGAGTGTGATCAAATGGTCTCTCTAAATCATTCACACTTTTTACAGAGTTCCTTCATTGCACAGAATGAGACAGGAATAATAAAGGGTAGTACTGATCAAGTATTTTCACTGATAAAAATCTTCTAGAGAAGCTAGGCTGATCCAAGCACAGTTCTTTCACCAATTCTATTTTCTCCATTCTAACCATTTGATTCAGCCCTGCATCAAATTTTGCATAACTTGTTATCATACCTTCCTAATTTGCTTTCTTGTCAGTCTTACTGCTTTTCTGACTACTTTCACCCTACTGGGAATCATCTTTCTAAAAAGCAAAGCTGAATGTTATTTTTTTACCTTACAATGGCTTACCATTGCTGCAGCACTCACTTACATATTTTGAGGAATAACTTCTTCCACTAAAGGATAAAAATCTTTAGCACACACCCCACTCAAAGGTATATACATGGGGCATATGCAAATACACAGAGGCATGTGCACATATGTAATGTTTTACATACATTGTAAAAATAAAATCAGGAATAACTTGGAAGAGAAAAATAAATGTAATTAAGAGTTCTGATATGCCTTGCATGTTCTTTCTCATATATGTTACTTTGGTTTTGAAACAAAGATACAAAATCACCCTGATAATTCGTGATTGCAAGCTAAGATTCATGCAGATCTCCAGGCACATTCTTAACCACTTGGGTAATTTGAAAATTAGTTTAAAGGAGTCTCAGATTGTGAGCACAGCCCAGGTTACTGAAAGAGGCAAATGTATATCACTCTGTAAAACCCCCCTTATCCCAGTCTTCAAAGAATTCTCATAGATAATGTTTCCAGGAAAACGAGCAGCTCACAGTCAAGAATCACAAAACAGGCTGGGTGCGATGGCTCACGCCTGTAATCCTAGCACTCTGGGAGGCCAAGGCGGGCGGATTGCTTGAGGTCAGGAGTTTGAAACCAGCCTGAGCAAGAGCGAGACCCTGTCTCTACTATAAATAGAAAGAAATTAATTGGCCAACTAATATATATAGAAAAAATTAGCCGGGCATGGTGGCACATGCCTGTAGTCCCAGCTACTCAGGAGGCTGAGGCAGCAGGATTGCTTGAGACCAGGAATTTGAGGTTGCTGTGAGCTAGGCTGATGCCATGGCACTCACTCTAGCCTGGGCAAAGTGAGACCCTGTCTCAAAAAAAAAAAAAAAAAAAAAAAAGAATCACAAAACAATTAAGGAAATAAGGCATCATGAGAGAGCAGAAGAAATAACAGAGACAGGTGACATAGATCTGCAGAGTTTTGAATGTTAAAATATTAGACACAGTTTGTAAGTTATCTGGTATTGGAGATGTTAAAGAAATAATCTAATACTTTTAAAGTGTGAAAATAGAAAAATTACATTACCAAATAATGAATAGAAGCTCAATAAATGACAACTATAATATTGGAAATAAAAAACTCAATGAATAGGTTTGATAGCAGATTGGACACAGTTGAAGGGAAAATTAATGCACTGGAATGAATTATAAATAAATTATCTAAAATAACAGCAACTCTACACTTAGATGTAGATATCTAGACATCTTTGGCACTTAAAATAAGTAATTAGGGCCGGGCGCCGTGGCTCACGCCTGTAATCCTAGTACCCTGGGAGTCCCAGGGGGAAAGATCGTTTGAGCTCAGGAATTTGAGACCAGCCTGAGCAAGAGTGAGACCCTGTCTCTACTAAAAATAGAAAGAAATTGGCTGGAAAACTAAAAATATATAGAAAAAATTAGCACGGTGTGGTGGCGCACGCCTGTAGTCCCAGCTACTTGGGACTGAGGCAGAAGGGTTGCTTGAGCCCAGAAGTTGGAGGCTGCTGTGAGCTAAGCTGACACCACGGCACTCTAGCCCAGGGAACAGAGTGAGACAGTAAGTCTAGAATTTTATCAATTTTGTTGATATTTTTCAAATTGCCAGCTTTTGGTTTTATTGATTTTTCTGTATTTTTTTTCTGTTTCCTTTTTTAATATTTCTTTCCTTTTATTTTTTTGTGTTAAATTATTCTCATTTTTCTGCTTTCTTAAGATGAAAGATAGAAATAAGAGAAGGAGAAAGAAAGAATCAAGAACAGCGGGGACAATTGGAAAACAACTGCCAACATGTTAGTCTTCAGCCAAACATATCAATATTACTTAAAATTTAACTGAAGATCCAATTAAAAGGCAGAGACTTTCAGTCTGAATTTAAAAAATCAGAACCAAATTATGTGCTCTTTGAAATAGATTCCCCTTAAATATAAAGACACAACCTGATTGAAAGAGTGAAAAATGTATAGTAGGTAAACACTGAACGTAGAATATTGACTTTATTAAGTTAATATCAAAGTAAAATATATGACAAGGAATATACCTAGATATACAAAAGGACATTTCATAATGACAAAAGGGTAAATTTGTCAATAGCACATAAAAATTTTAAATTTTTACAGTATAGTAATAATATTAATAATAGAAATTCATCATATGTAACATGATGTTCATTTCGATGTTCATTTTTGAACATTGACAAGATAAAAACAAATCCACAATCATGCTTAAGGATTTTTAATATGTTTCTCTCAGAAATTGATGGAACAAGTAGGCAAAAACTCAACACAAATGTAAAATAAATGATATTAGCAACCGAATTGACCTGACATATTTAAAAAGTACTACAGACGTCAGCTATGGAAGAATCATTCTTTCAGGTGCATGTGACATACTCACAAGGGAAGTGATATGCTAGGCCAAAAAAACCAAAAGAAACCAAATATGTATCTTCGTATATTTAAAAGATTTAAATCACATGGAGTCCAAAAAAGTATTAAATTGGGAATCAAGAACAGTATGCTATCTAAAAATTTCCCACAGGCCAAAGAAGTCACAGAGAAAGATTTTAAAATGTATATTTTAATGTAGGTGACAATAATAAAATAACATACCATAGTCTATCAGAAGCAACTAAATCTGTGCTTATGAGAAATGTACAGTTACAAATGTCAATATTTAGAAAGTAAAATGCTTTAAATAAATCATCTGAGTTATGGCTAAAGAAGCTTTTTTTTTTTTTTTTTTTTTTGAGACAGAGTCTCACTTTGTTGCCCAGACTAGAGTGAGTGCCGTGGCGTCAGCCTAGCTCACAGCAACCTCAAACTCCTGGGCTCGAGGGATCCTTCTGCCTCAGCCTCCCGGGTAGCTGGGACTACAGGCATGCGCCACCATGCCCGGCTAATTTTTTATATATATATCAGTTGGCCAATTAATTTCTTTCTATTTATAGTAGAGACGGGGTCTCGCTCTTGCTCAGGCTGGTTTTGAACTCCTGACCTTGAGCAATCCGCCCGCCTCGGCCTTCCAAGAGCTAGGATTACAGGCGTGAGCCACAGCGCCCGGCCGGCTAAAGAAGCTTTTAAAGAGAGTCACATTAAAATATAGGCAAATAGAAGAGATGAAAATATAAAATTAAGAGCAGTCATCATTTAAAAATTCTGTCACACAATGAAGTAAATCAACCAAGTTAAAAGTCTGGCTGATGTTTTGTTGAAATCAACAACATACCTGGCCGGGCGCCATGGCTCACGCCTGTAATCCTAGCACTCTGGGAGGCCTTCTCTGGGTGGATTGTTTGAGGTCAGGAGTTTGAAACCAGCCTGAGCAAGAGCAAGATCTTGTCTCTACTATAAATAGAAAGAAATTAATTGGCCAGCTAATATATAGAGAAAAAATTAGCTGGGCATGGTGGCGCATGCCTGTAGTCTCAGATACTCGGGAGGCTGAGGCAGGAGGATTGCTTGAGCCCAGGAGTCGGAGGTTGCTAAGAGCTTGGCTGACAGCACGGCACTCACTCTAGCCTGGGCAACAAAGGGAGACTGTCTCAAAACAAAACAAAAACAACATACCAACTTTTATCATTTGTTATGATATTCAGGAATGGATGTTCTTTACCCTGTAGCATTTCTTTCTCACCCACTCATGTTCTCTTTAACATCCTCCCTGGATTTCCAAAATATAAATGGCAACAGATCAATGAAAATGGCATTGTTTGGATAGCAACACTCCTTTAGGCATGATCAGCGCTCAGCTACTTATTCACATAAAATGACAGGCTCCCAGAAGAAAGGAGACCTACCACAATGTGGTCATGAAGCCAGAGCCATCTGAGAGATATGAAAAAGGATAGAGGGTGTGAAATTGGTGGAGAAGAAACAAAACAAACATTGAAGTCAGATAATGAGTTATTTTAAAGACTATGTGTTAGTTACCATGCTCCAACAGGCTTCCTAGGGCCCTTCTTAACTCTTCAGACTTAACTCCAACCATGACCGCTCATGGCCTGATGCAGGGGGTATTCCAATGAAGGGAAGAAACCCCCCCCCCCCGAACTCTCCAAGTGGGTTCTTGGCTTCATGCAGGAAGGAATTCTAAAGTGAGCCAACTAGCTATAGGACGGTTTTATTGAAACAAGACAGACAACAGATCCTAACCCACAGACAGAATAGGGTTCCTTTCCCAAACAGGAGGGGAAACCCCTTATGCGGCAATGTGACATATTTAAATGTCAAAAACCCTGTAGGTGACCAGCATTGTCTTGTGGTTAGGCCATAAAGACTAATCATAAGCTGCTATCACAGAAAGGTAAGCACAATATGTAAGGCACCTGGCTTAGTAATTCCTCCATCCTTGGGTGGTCCTGGTGGTGGTTTGCCGGCATCTTTCTTGTTCAAGTTGGTTAGGGTCTGGTATGGGTCAAAATGGCTGCACATGAGCTCTCTTGGCCTTCCTTTTCTGTCATATTCCTACATGAAGACCTCTAAATTCCCACCCACATCAGCCTCCTTTCAGTTTCTCAAATGAGCCAGGAGTCACATGCTGTTCTTCATACATTGAATTCACTCCTTGCCACTGTTTACATGAGGTCTTGTTCTTATCTTCTTAAGCTCAACTTAAATGACATTTCTCCAATACATTTTATCAGACTACACAATCTAAAGTAATGCCCATCAATATTATCTTTCTCTTTTCATTTATAGAATTTTTATCACATTTTGAGGTCATATATTTATTTGTTTGTTTAACGTGAGTTTTTTTAGCTGAATAAATGAAACCACCAATATCATTGTCTATTTGGCTGTATCTACCACCAATATTTGGTAATATAATGTTGATAGCCTGACACCATGCATATTTTTATTGTGTGTGCTTGCGTCAGTATCCTTCTTAGAAAAATGTACAGAAATTGCTGTCAACTGTGCTACTCATAATTTTAGAGAATAATTGAAATCAATTAAAAGATGAAAATAGAGGAAGAAGATGTTTAAACTCAGCTTTCCATTTTCTTCCACTTGGCTCTTGAGAAGATAGTCCCTCAATCTCATGGCCTCGGATGGCATAATGCTACGTGTCTCTGATGGAGTTTTCAAAAGATTTTGTGTATTAGCCCTATGTAAAACAAATGACAGATAACAGTGCAAGAAATTGCATGAAGGCACAGCAGCTCCAATCAAGATAACCCCCATGAGGCATCAACTCCCGCTGACGCTCTCTGTGGCTCCCTGCCTCCACGTCCACTCCAAACAGAGACAATGCTGCGGTCAGCCAGATACCATGAGGAGGGAGAAAGAAGCATGAACAGAAATCCACTGGTTTGCTTGGAGTCTTGGATGTACTGTCATGTTTGTTTCTTTATGTCAAGGCTGTCACATAGGAAATGAAAGTGCACTAATGCACCTCTCCAGAGAGCTGTGGTCATGAGATCATCCATCTCCCTAGGGCTCAAAGTCATCAACACATCCTCAGTTTCCTGGACAATTTACTCAATGCATAATATGGATATAAATGATATTTTCTTTCAGATCTACTAGTCAAAACATTGGATTGGACCTTTGGAGCAGACTTCTGGAGCATATAATGAGTTTACTTCCAAGTACTGGGGACTTGGTCCAGCTCTCTTCTTTGAGAAAGGTCTAAAAGTGTCTCCATCTTTTTGGTTATAATCATGTCAATCCATTCTCCAAAGTGAGTTGTTCTCCCCAACGGCTCCTGATGAAGCCATGATATACTTAGGGAATAGTGAGTCATTATATTTGGCCCAATTCCCTTAGCTCTCTGTTCTAAGGTAGAACTATTCCAGAAAAAGCATAAAAAAATAGTTTTTGAATCCAGTCAGGTTCTGCCCAGTCTTTTTGTCTCTAAAAGAGAAATGATAAGATTGTCGTAATGATCAAATGCATCTTCACATTTTAGGACAGCCATCATCATTCTTAACAATTTATCTTACATTTCTTGAACTATTCCAAGATCCTAAACCCTGTTTATAAACCATCCAATTTAAGACCCCCAACAACTCTATGGAATAGATGCTATTATTACCATCCTATTTTTAGATGCAGGAATTTGGGCACACAGTCATTATGGAAAAGGCCAGAATAAGTACACAGGGACTGTGATACCAGAGCCAAGGGTCCAAGTTGTCACTGGCATATGCAGTCCCGAATAATAAGCCGGCAGGGAAATCCAGCTCGGTTTAGAGAAGGCGGCAGGCCTGAATGGACAGACAAGGCCACACTAATAAAGAAAGAGAGGGATGCGTGCCTACAAACTGTAGCAGTTAAGCCATCACATGGAAAGAATGCCACCAGAGTTCTCGATTAATATAACCAGAGGCAAACATGACTTACCATGGGTCAGTGGCTTGACTGTGACAATAGAATACAGGTGCCAGGCCATAGTTGAGAAAATAAGCCTCACTTTGGCAGAAAAGCATAAAATCTGAAAATCTAATATAAAGCAAGCTTAAGAGAAATGGGCAAAGAACAGTATCTGGTGAGAACTAGACTTGTGCTTTAGTGTAAGTGCCTGCCTTCATGTATACTGCTGATTACAGAGGCCCTGGCCTTTAAGGCTAATGATTTTCATAATGGTCAAAATCTTAGGTTCTAGGAAGATATCTTCCAGCTTTGAAAAATGGTAACACTAGACTATGGCCTGGAGTTGACAGTCATAATTATTTATAAATGGTGGAAAATAAATATCTTAACAACTGTATTAGTGTGCTAACCAAGTACCACAGACTGGATGGCTTAAAACAATACAAATTTATTTTCTCACAATTCTAGAGACCAAAAGTCCGAAATGAAGGTGTTGGCACAGCTGGTTTCTTCTGAAGCCTTTAAATAGCTATTTTCTTCCAATGTGTTCACATAGTCTTAAGTCTGCATTTGTCTTCATCTCCTCTTCTTATAAGAACACCAGTCATCTTGGAATTATAGCCCACCCTAAGGACCTTACTTCAAGTTCATTACCTCTTTAAGAGCCCTCCCTCAAAATACAGCCACATTCTGAGGTACTGGGCTTAGGATATAAACACATGAATTCTAGCAGGACGCAAATCAGCCCATACCAACATCTGGTGCTAGTTTGCTGGTGAGTGGCTAAGAGAGATATCTCTTGCATTGTTGTTTCCCAAACCCCAGACACTCTTAAAGGATTAGGCTGCATAAACAGCATTAACCATGTAATCATCTCTCCTATGGGTAAGAATTTCTAATCCGAAATTATTTAGCACCATAACATCCTCTATCAAGACAGTTCCTGGTGTGACTTTAAATATCACCCAGAACAGAGGATGGCATATTTCTGGAATTATTCCCACATTAAACAAAACATTTTTAGAGCTATTGTAAAGCCACCTTTATGGGACACAAAGATAGATATACAGCTGGCCATGCATGTTTTAGCAAATACAAGATTTCATTCTCTATCCTCCCACTCTTGGATGTGTCTGTCCTGGGGGCAGGGAAGTGGAACAGAAAAGAGCAAGGGCAAGGAAAATTACTGGAATGAGAATTTATTTGTGTTGCCACCCCGTGGGGTTTCTGCACTTCTGATAGGTAAATGGGTGTAATAACATCACTTTGAAGCCTGCTTGTTGAAACTTGACTCTTTCCATTAAAGAACAAGTAGTATCCACCTTTCATAAAAGATTTCCTAAGACGAGAGAATAAACTTCCAGTGTTTGAGCTGGGGGGGGGGGGGTGAGACATAAGGTGTTTCAAAACAAGTTTTGAGAAATGTATTACATTTTGGTTTTTATCAATTCTAAGTATAACTTACCAGTCATTCTCTTCAGCTTATGTTTAAACCCATGTGTATCTCAATGGAAATCCAATCCATATGTTCCCGATTCATTTACACTTAGCTCATCAAAATATTGTTTTGCAAGAGCTATTTGAAGTCCAAAAAAGCTTTGAAAAGCTTTTTTTCTTAGAAACAGGAAATCGGTTTTTGCCAAGTGTAAACAAACACATTCCCCTACTCCCTGTGCTCATATTTTAATTGGAAATTTAGAAGACAGAAGGTTAGAGAGCTCTCTAAACCTGTCCAAAAACAAATGCATCCTCTATACAGCATGGCACTAAAGCACATTCCTGTTTTCTTTATCTTCCTTTTTCTAGTGCATTTCTGTATTGTGAATTTTCCTATAACTGGTCTAAATGTTTAAATTAAGATTTTCTATTTTACCTAATTTCCATTGAATTCTTTTTATTTCAGTATTCTTAAATTATTTTTGCAAGAAGAATATTGTGCTTAAGCATTAGCTGACAGAGTTTCAAATAAATTTGTACCCATTTATATTTTCTCATAAACCTGTGAATCGGTCTAAAAACTAACTCTGCTTTATGTACTTGGTTCAGATAAGTGACCAGTTTCATAATTAAGCTAGTCATATCATTGCTCTTGTTCATATTCTCTCCAGACTCAGTCAGAGCATGGTGAAGATCTTCAAATTATCATAGAGTAAGACATCACCCTTGTGGATAATGAGACCCAGGACATTAACTCAAATAAAAGAATTCCAAATTGTGCATATATAACCTGTTATTATTTGACACTTAGAACAACCATCTCTGAACTTCTGAATTTGGAAGGAGACCACTATATGTCTATCCTCATGATTATTTGAGATGAGCCTAGAAATAGATCCAGGGACTGATAAAATAGGATGGTGACCCAAACCTGGTGCTGATCAGGTAGATGAACAACTCACAGCTGCCAGAAGCAAGAGTGCCCAAAGGCCATGTGTAGATTCTGACCCTGAAAAATATTCAGAGTTAAGACCAAAGAATGAGTAAAGAACCTGAATCAAAGAGGAAACTAAATGTAAGCAACCACATAGCAGCAGGAGTGGAATATGAAAAGATGGAAACCGGAGGCTATAATGGAGCAACAGGATTTAAGTCTTTTGCCTTGAAGAGTCCAGAATGGCAAAAGAAGACCATACCCTTACTGGTGGAGGCCACGTGGCATGTGGATTACCCTGGTTCAGAACCCAGGAAGGCAATCCACATAGATTGGATACTTATAGCAGCATCCTCAGTGAGCCAAATCCTCCCTCCCCACCAGCCTCATAGGAACCTTCTATGCTGGATGGAGCAGGAGGGACAGGGAGTGAAGGTTGTGTGCTACTGAAATGCACCCCAACATCTAAGTCATGGCCCAAATCAAAAACTCAGTAACCAACCATTTTAAGGATTCTTTGGAGATTTAAATGGAAACATACCAACAAAATAGAAACCCACGGCATTCATAAAATCCAAATTCTACATTTTATTAATCTGACACTTATAATATTTGATAAAAACAGCTGATGAATTAGATTGCACTTATTTCCTGTTGAGATTCCTATAAAGACATATACCTTGGAAAAACAATGTCAAATTATGAGTGGTGATAGCATTGTTTTTAGCAAACGTTCTAATCAAATGAAGCCGTATTTAATTCCCATTGCCAAAGTCTAGAGAAAATGATGGTTTGTGGAATAGTGATACACAATGCAGGCATAGCCCCATGATTGGGTTCAGGGTGTGCCCAGATGTTCAGATCAAGCTAGACCATTTATTTACTAACTCAAAGGGTTGGAAGGACCTTCAAAGTCATGAAATTCATCTTACCCCATCCTAGACTCTGCTTCAATGTTCTCACTGAAACTTTCAACCATTGATGTTCCTCCTGAGGTAGGCCACTTGGTTTTAGAGAACCAAATTCTTAGAAAGTTATTCCTTGTTTTGACCATATGATATCTCCCTATAAATATCTTACTTTGATTCTAGCTCTGTCCTTCGGGTCCAACCAGAATAAGTCTCCAAAAAGAGAATATTAGTTTAGTTTTTTGCATTTTTTTTTCTGTTTTGCTTATGTTCAGCTTTTCAGACATTTGTAAATGCTGTCATAATCCTCTTTAATCTAGCCCCAGTTCCTTCAATATTTCCTCATGTTTCCTAATTTTGTCTAATGTGCCTCTCATCTGGCCACTCTCCTCTGGCTAGACATAATCCTTTTGCTAGTGGAGGGCTGCCTGACTTGTCATGGTACTCCCAGCATTTCTGCAGCTTCCAACAACTCCTCCCACCTCAGGGATGGTTTTCAACTGTGCCAGAATTTTTTCTGATCTCATAACCCAAGTTCTTGGTAACAGAATTCCAGGTCTGATCCAATGTCAACTGATTTCTAAGAAGTAATACATCAGGTTTTCACCACCACTGTGTGCTTGCCCGTCTATGCTACATGCCCAGTTTTAAAGTTCTGTGACTCACAATTCACATTTGGCAATGTCAGAGAAAGACCCCATCAAAATAACTTGTAAGGTACTTTTGTGACTCACACTACTGCTTAGAGTAACGTCATCTTGTTAGCAGAGACAAAGTTTAATTTCAAATCCATTAGGTAGTAGCCTTACATTGAACCCAGGCTAAAATGAAAAGTGATGCAATAGCTGTACCCTTATATTAGAGCATGTCCAGATGTGATGTGTTCATCCTCTGATCAATGTGTTTTGAACAAGCTACGAATATGTCAGAATATTTTCTCATTATCACCTTGTCAACTAATCATGTCCAACTCTAATTTTCTTAGTTATGCAAAAATGGCAGATTGAAGTTCTATGCAATACATGTACAAGGCAGGGCTCTGTTAGCGTCTCTCAGATTCTAGTAATTGTCATCTGTGAAAGCTCACAGATAATTTGTCAATTGGTGGTAATGCTTGTTTATTTTTCCTTCTTTTATTCTCAGACTGAGCTCAGAGGATATTTTCCATGGAGATCTGGTAATATGCCAAATTTAGAAAATATCGTTCAGCATTTTTGGTTACTGTTGAAGGAAGGAAATTTATAATGCCTTAATTTTACCCTTCAACAATATAATCAAAAATTTTCCACTACTCCTTCTGTATCTCCTCTCTCCACTCCCTGTATATATTTATTTTGTCAAGTTATTGACTATCTTTGCATACAAATCCTTAGGTTTGCCATAAGAACTCTTCCTTGGAAATTGTCATGTTTCTTATAACAATGATTATATCATTGTTTACTCCAAGGACTATTGGCTTCAGTGGCAGAGTGACCTTAAGAGTAATTTAGGGTTGGTTTCACTGCAAATTCTGTTTTCTGTAAAATTTACAATTTGTGATTAAAGGCTTCCATGAAACACTTCTATTTTAAAATCAAGTATCTTTTCTTAAAAGAATTCTTGAAACAGATTAATGGTGACTTCATAACACCCATGATTGGGGCCAAAATAAAGACAAATGTCTTACTTGAACAAAACTTGCGTTGATCTTAAAAAATTATGGAGAAGACCAAGGCTCAATCTGGAAAGGATTTAAGAAGACTTGGTTTACATTTAAGAAAAATGACTTTTATTGGTGATTTTTATATCTACCCTTTTTCTCCCTCTCTTTCTCTCCCCCTCTATTTTTTTTTTTTTCTTGCACTTGGTTTTCTCCACCCCTCCTCAAGAAGCCAACAAAACCATGAGAACACAGGGAAAAATATTAAAGTATACCACAGATGTTAAAAATGAAACCGTGTTTTGCATTTTAGACAAGATTCTATTCAAGTCCTTTGAAAACATGCATTTTAAGTCTGGCCCTTCTCCAAAAAATGGGGAAAGATTAAAGTTATATATATACTGAGTGTAAAATATGGAGCTAAGAAAAGGATAACACTTGACTGTAATCAGATATTGAGTTTTGACATCTGACCTTAAATTTCCTGCTTAAAACTGAAAACCTCTGTGCTCTTTACAGAGCAAAAAAGTAGGGGGTTTCCTTTATTTAAATTAAAAATCTGTATTCTGTTAAATGTCTCTTGGGTTTTCAACTTCTCTAGGGGGAATACAGGTTTGAGATTCTTTTTGTTTGTTTCCAAAAAGATATTATTTTTGGTATTGGATTTTACATAAATCTTCAATAGGTGACAAAGGCATTAGATTTCAAAATTGTATTGATTCTATAAAAATTGCTCTGATTCCACCAAACCTTACATGAAGAGGACATCATTCAGATCTGTCAGTGCGCAAAGCGCAAGTGGAGAGAAACTGATTTTTTTAAAGGGCTTGAAAAGGAAAGAAAATCCAAGACAGTGGGGGTTCATTTAAAGATAACAGATTGGACACAGACAGCTAAAATTCCTCTCCACACCTCCTAATATTATATTAAAGCTACAGTAACAAGAAAGACATAAACCTAGCAATACAAAAGAGGGGGAGGCCATAATAGAATAAATTATCTGGTTGCTGGAAAGTAAAGGCCTGTGGGAAAAAAAAGGGTAGGGCAAAGGAACCCTAAGTCAGCAGGAGAAAAAGGCTCGGGGGTCTGCAAAGGGTCCCATGACTCTGCAAACAGGGAGGAAGGTGTGGTTAAAAAAATGACTGGGCCAAATCCTATGAAGAGGGAGGATGGCCCATCTCTCCCTGACACCTTCCCCAACTCTGAACAGTAAAATACATGCTTTTCACTTACTGACAGACAGTTCCAGAAAAGACACTTAGCTTTCAAAGAGGTATGTGATGTGATTAGGCTCACCTTGGTAATCCAAGATAATCTACCCAACTGCTGTTCTTTAACCTTAACCATATCTGCAAACTACCATTTGCCATATAAGGGAACCCGTCTCAGGTTCTGAGGACTAAGACATGGATTATTTTTAGAAGGTTGTTGCAGTAATTCAGAAAAGGAATCACACTTGCCTAAAATAAGCAGTAAGGAGAAGGGGCAAATGGACTGATAGTTTGAAAGTAGTGCAGACATAGACGAGTGATTGATTGGACATGAAGAGTGCGGGAGCAGGAACATCCGAATGTGATGCATGGATTTCTGTGTTGGGCCTCTGAATGATGGAGCTATTCCTTAAGCATCAGAGTCATTGGGAAAAAGAACGAGTTTCAGAAAGAATGGCAGTAGTCTGGGGCACAAATTGAGTGAGGAGCCAGAGAGACTTTTAGGTGGAAGCTTCAAGCAGAGACCTCAGCTGGATTTATAGATCTGGGTATCATTAGCCACTGCGTGTGAAGCCATGACGTTAGGTGAGAACCACAATAGACAACGTGTAGAGAAAGAATGGAAGGGTTTAGAGCAGAACGGAGAGAGAGACACTATTTATATTTACATGATACAAAGGAAAGGAGACTGAAAACTAAAGAGGGGATGAAAGTTGAATGAAAACCAGAAAGCCAAGAGCAAAGAAGTCAGTGGATCTTGAGCAATGCTCATTCTCGTGGGCTGCGTTTGTATTATAGCACTGAACATGCCTTTTATCTTAGAAAGAGAACATAAAATTTGATTAAATTTATACACAAACGTAAGTGATTTCCATGGATTGCCCCATAGATGAGAAATAAGCACATATTTATTGGTCCTAGAGGTTCTGAATTTTTAAAACTCATTTGTTTAAATCCTACATAAGATGGGCCTTCTCTTTTATTCCTCCTCATTTTCCAAATAATTTTATAAAAAGTTGTTTTCTGTTATACTCTTCTCCTATATTTAAAAATGAACCATAGCCAATTTCATTCAAATTCTCCAAAATTTATACTTGTTATATTGTTTCTAAAATGTATAGTATCCCTTATATAATGGTTTTCTTATTTCATTTTTCTTTTATCGATTTTTCATCTTTTCTTTCTACTTTTTCAATAGAAGCCAGAGTCTTGAGTTGCCTAGTTAAGAGCCTCTGACCTACTATTATGATTAAGTTTCTACTCAATATTCATGGCCAACATCTGGCTTCTAAAAGAAAGGTTTTTGGTCTTTTCAATCCCACGCTGATAGGGTGAGATGGCATTGTGACCCAGACACAAAAATTGGTTTGTGCTAATGACATGAAAATATGTGCAAACCGTATGGAGAATTTGTCTCTAAAAATGAAAATCTGTCGCCTGGGAGATATAGCGTAAAATTCCTATCTGCTAGGTTGTATGCTTTTCCCCTTGTCTCTTTCAAATGAGCCAAATCTAAATGTCTGTCCTCAAAGTTCATGCCAAATCACATCAGGATATACCTACTGACTTCTCTTAATTTTAAAACCATCTGGATCATGACTCCAGATATTACACACTTATTGGAGGCAAACACTGCTGAGAACTGTGTTGCCTGCTTCATTAAAGTGGGTCTATGGCTTTGCCTAAGGCTCCTGATACCTGCTGTGGGCTAGGCATGGTGCACAACTTCTTTTCAAGTAACTTACATACCCTATCTAATATGAACACAGACATTAACAAGGCTTTGCAGTCAAAAGCCAGCTACTAACTAATCACATCATGCCATGTAACTTAAAGAAATCTGTGCTAAAAGAATATAGTAAAATTGTTAAGGGGCCTATGTTGAAACAACTCAAACAATTATGTATTTCCCACATTTTCAGCAATATTATTTAAGATTCCTTAATGCAGAAGCTTAGCTCTAATAGTAAGTTGATGCATGATTTCTTATTTTAGTAATTAAATTATTTTGACTGGAAGACATAAAATGTGTTAGATTTTGTCAAAAGACTGATCCTATCCAAAAAATTTACTACTTTTTAAAAACTAAAAGGGCATAGCTGACACTCTCCTTTCAGTAAAAATGTTACATTGATTTCCTAGAAAAAATAACAATCCTCATATTTAGAATTTAGAAATGGGATAAATACTGAAATGCCTCAGATAAAGTAGCAACCATCTATACTAACTGACTTGATACTATACTGACTTGATAGAGGCCAAAAGGGTCATGCACTTATTTATATGTTCTTGTTGAATGCATTCTCGAATTTGTGATTGCATTGAAAGATCCTAATGGGATTATTATGACTATTTTCTAAATCATTTATTGCCAAATGCTTGGTATCTTACTATGCCACCAACATGGCTCAAAGCCATAAACTCTTGCTACCTTTGACCTTACCTTTGACCCTTTGACCTTGCTACCTTTGATTCTTTGATCCTTAGTCACAATTTGAAAGTTACCCCAAATAAATGAATATCTGAACGTTACGATTCAGTGCCTCTTCTACAATGAGATTGTCAACCTCTGTGTGAGGAGCTACCTTAATTTACTTAGAAGATTGTTGCTTGAGGAAGGAGGTGGATTTGGAGTTAATAGTTGTAGGTGCTCTAAAACCACAGCCTTGAATATTTTTGTAGCGGAATTTCTGTCCCTGCCTCTTATAATTTTCTGTGTATTTATCTGCCACCCCCTCTATAGTTTTAGTTCTTTAAAGGGCCAAGGCAGGGTACTTTGTATACACTGAGCATCTTATACTCAGCAGCATTCCTAGTAGAAGTAGGTATAGTGGGGGTTGGATAAATATTTGTTTGTTGATTGAATAATTGAACTAATAGATATATGAATAAAAAAGCAACATCGTTAATGGTAGCAAGATTTAGTTTTTGGAAAGAGAAAAAAATGGTAAAAGATAAATCATAGCAACTTAAGGAAATGAATTTTATTTTAGGCATGCTGATTATCATTTTTGTTTATAGAATGCTAATATTCACAACAAATTCTCCCTTCATGTATTATATTATCAGGTATTCCCAACAATCTGGTAAAGTGGTTTGGACAGAAAATATTTTCCCCATTTTATACATAAGAAATCCAAAGCCCAATAGAATAATGGCATGCCCAAGGTCAAAAGGACTAGGTAGCTAAGTCTCCACTGTTAGTTATCTAAATATGAATCCGTGTATTCATAGTTCCTCACTGACTTTGAGGCAATGATGAGTAAGTAAGAGTAATGATAAAAAGAATCCTAAACTGAAAAAAAAAATTTTAAAAACTCTAGCTGATAAAATATATAAAGAGTGGGGATTTGATCTCATACTTAGGAGATTCCCTCATTTGAGGGAGGTGATACAAAAAAAGAGAAAGATAAAAAGAAGGAATGAGAAGAGGAATGTGAAGGAAAGAAAAAGTAAAAGAGAAATGGAAAAGCCATACAATGCCAGAGAATTTTTTCTTTATTTAGAGATAGGTTCTTGCTCTGTTGCCTGGGCTGGAGTGCAGTGCCATGATTTTATTCACTGTAGCCTCGAACTCCTGGTCTCAGTCAATTCTCCTGCCTCAACCTTCCAAGTAGCTGTGTCTATAGGTGCAGGCCACCATGCCCAGCTAATTTTTTTTAAAAACTTGCTGTAGAAATGAAGGTCTTGCCATGTTGCTCAGGTTGGTCTCAAGCAATCTTTCCACCTCAGCCTCCCAAAGTATTGGGATTATAGGCATGAATCACCACGGCTAACTGATACTGAATTTTTAAAAAATATTCCATGATGTGCATTACTATCAAATTATGAAGTTTTAACATTGTGGTGGTGACGGTTAAGAAGAAGAGGCAATGTGTACAGACTCCTTTAAGTTGGGGGCTTTATAGTTTAAAAGTGTCTTAGTCTGTTTAGTGTTGCTATAATGAAATACCTAATGCTGGGTAATTAATTTTAACAAACAAGTTCATTTGTCTCACAGTTCTGCAGGCTGTCTAAGAAGCATGGCACCAATATAAGCATCTGATAAGGGCCTCACACTGCTTCCACTCATGCAGAAAGGGAAGAGGAGCTGGCATGTGTGCAGACATCACATGGGAAGCGAGGAGGCAAGAGAGGAGTGGGGAAGGCTCTTTTTAACAACCAGCTCTTGGGGGGAAACTGTCAAGGGAACTAATTGAGGGAAAACCCTCTCGTTAACCAAGCCATTTATGAAGGATCCAACCTTATGACCCAAACGCTTCCCACTTGGCCCCACTTCCAACCTCGGGGATCAAATTTCAACACGATGTTCAGAAAGTCAAACATCCAAATTATAACAGCAGTGTGGGAGACAATCTGGTTGAGTCTGAAGCTTGGCCTTGGCATGTGCTAGCTCTATAACCCAAGGAAAGTCGCTAAATTTCTCTCTTCTTCAGTTTCTTTCTCTAAAAAAAGGACATTGACCACAGTAGCTACGTCAAACAATTGTTGTGAGTTTTGAAGGAGGTATATGTGCAGCGGAATTGCTGTGATCACAGGTACAGGGTAGGCACTGTAACACGTGAGCCTTGAGTAGGAATTTTTACAGTAAAGGACACGTTATTCGATTAATAGGAATGCCATGAGCTGAACTGTGACCCCCACCATATTTACATGTCGAAACCCTACCTGCAACGTGATAGTATTTGGAGGTGGGGCTTTTGGGAGATATAAGCTTTAGGTGGCACCATGAGGGTAGGGCTCTCAGGATGGGATTAGTGGCCTTATAAGAAGAGACACTAGAGAGCTTACTTCTTCTTTCTTTCAACTTTTTGAGGACATGGCAAGAAAAGTACCCTCACAGAGGAACTGAATTGGCTTACACCTTTATCTTGGACTTCCCAGCCTCCAGACCTGTGAGAAATTCCTATTGTTTAAGCACCTAGTCAATGGTATTTTGTTATGTCAATCTGTGCCTGGGCAGAGTAATACGAGAACTCAGCACAGATATTTTTATTTATATTTAAAGGCAGAGTAGCAGAAGCCAATGGGGACAATGAGTTTGAAGATACTCCCCACTCTTAATGTGAAATTCATAAGTTGTACTTTAATAAGGTTGATGGTATCCTTATAATACATATTTTCTAAGAATCATATTTTCTATATTACATTAGAATTGAGTTTCAGGGGGTCACATATTTCAGACATTTTTATAAAGGGCAGGCAGCTAGTAGATTAGAAATGTTCTTGTTTCATTTTGCTTTATTTTGCCTTGCTTTACTCTGTCCTGTTTTAGATATAGGCCTCTTGTGTGTCTAACAAAACACACCCTATTTTTTGGTTATAAAATTGAATTCCCATTACCTGTTTCTTGCTGCAGTTATGATTTAGAAGAGATAATGGAATGGAAGATGGATGTCGGTGCCATATATTTTACATTTCTTGATGTTCAATAGAGATTTCTAGTAGAGGGAGGGAACTTTGTTTTTGAAAATATGCTTATACCTGCTTTATGTTACTGGACTTTGAAAGTCAAAAATCTTTGTGATTTAAAGATAGAAAAGAAGAAAGGGGGAAAGGAAATTAGGAAAGAAGGTAGAAGAAAGAACAAAAGGGAACACTGGAGGGAAATTTATGTTCCTTTTTGCAATTTCTTCTAGGTTCTCTTTGCTATCTTTGTCACTTCTCTTGTCATCCACTTAAAGAGTTTGCGTCCAAGTACGTGATGAAGTGGGAATCTGTTAGGCTGGAAAATCTCAAGGCACAAGTGACTGTCCTGCACCCAGTGTGTGCAACCTGTTAGTTAAGGCTCAGCTGGAAATGATGGTGATTCTCATAAAGGTCACTGCTGTTCAATATAAAGCCAAGAGCACATTACCCTGAACAGAGCTGAGTATCCTTTCTGTAGCTCAATCCCTCAAATAATTCTGGAAGCCTAAACTTTACTAAGTTGACTTTTAGAAGTAAAGATTGATCTTAGGTCACAGAATGCTTTGTGAATTGAGAAGTGTTTATGCGTGCGTGCACACACACACACACACACACATACATATAAACTATCATTGTTGCTAATAATAATGAAGAAGAACTACTTTTGTTATTATAAACAGTGACCTGAGAACTGATTAACTATGTGAATATGGACATAGAGATCAGTCACGAAGCCCTGAAAAGAGGTGGTTGGGCAGAATTATGGATATATATATATATATATCCATATCTTATATGTATATGTGTCTCCAAACCAATAGCATTTTGTATTAGGAAAGATACTGCCTCTTCCCAGCGGCTACCGTCCTGAGTCATTGTCACTTTTTTTATAGTATGATCTCCTTCAACCATGAGTCTTAGGACATTACTCTTATTCACCAAATTTTGTAAGTGACAATGGAGTTGCCAGTTAGGGCATGTCTACATGAATATTTCCTCATATATATGTATATGTGTATGTGTATGTGCATAACGTCTCCATATAACATTAGACCTTTATTTCTTCAACATACATTCCAACTGAAGAGCTTTCCTGTCTTAATCCTTTTGAATTATGTTGAGGAAATTGATTCACTGGCTGGAATTTAAAAATTCTTTAATGTGTTCAAATTGTGTATGTTTTTTCAGCTCTTTTCCATCCTGCTGAGTCAACACCTGAAATACTGTTAGAAGGAGACTGAGGATAGGGAACTCTAACAGGTATCAACTTGAAAGGAGCTGGGAAAGTGCAAAGAAATCAAGACATCGCTTAGTAATGGATGGAAGAGGAGGGACCAAGTGATTGCAGGAAGCTTATTTCAATTGCAGGTTTTAACCATCTGAGACTTTGGGCTGGGAAAAACTTCCCAGAGATCAATCAGTCCATTCCTCTGCCTCTGGGCAGAACCACACCTAGGTAATTCCAGACAGATGAGATACACTTCCATTAGGATGACTCCACAACTGATGCCTGACCAAAAAATACTTCAACACTCGAAATACAAATGACTCATGCATTTCAGAGTCATGATATTCCTGTCATTTATAGCTTAATTAGCACCTTTTAAACCACATCGTATTTTACCACACTTCTCATTGTCAGTTTTAACTAATGGGAAAAGCCTAAGCCATAAACAATTTTATTATTTAAAGTACTAAAAGGAAGAAGCCAGACATACGGCCTGGCTTCAGAATATGCTGGTTTCAGAAATTACAGTAGTAATATTTATTTCAAACAGAGACAAACTGTTTAAAAATGCTCAAATGTTGAACCTAGCCCATACTATTTAAGAATGAGGGAGAAATGAATCAGTTATATTTTTATAAGTAAGCATTAGAAGTCCTAATGAATAGATTTATAAAATTAAAGTACATGAAAAATACTATAAATAAAAATTTAAAAAGTAAGAGTTACAGCTTTATTATTTAGGCTAAACATGTTTTAAAAAGGAAGCTAGGATAGTCAAGCCTCTATCTCACTATGTCTCTATCTTCTATCTTTCAATATACATTTATGTGTATGCATCTTTTTTTTTTTATTTTAGGCTATTCCTTTTTGCCTTTGTTTTTTTTCTCCACATGCTCACCAGCATTTGGCCTTATTTATTTATTACTTAAATATATAAACTTTATTTTTTATGAACAGTTTTATTTTATAGAAAAATTGAGCAGAAAGTACACAGTACAGAGAATTCTCGTATACCTACTCACTCCTCCTGACACTAACACTGTTAGTGCTCTGGATTTAAGCCATTTTAATATGTGTGTAGTAGTATGTCAAGTTGATATTGAGTATCTTTTCATATGCTCATTTGCTATCCCTATATCTTTTTTGGTGAGGTGTCTGTTCACATCTTCTGTCCATTTTGTAATTGGGTCATTTATTTTCTTATTGAGAGCTAGGGTATAGGCCTTTAGTGATATGGCCATAGGTGTTGGGGGAGGGGAGGCCTTCCATACTCCCATCACTAGGTCTGTGTTTTAGTCTTTTAGCAGACTGTGCCTCTGGATTGTGAACACACACTCCTTTCCCCCCACAATTCCCCACCTCCCTGCCTTAGGTGGCACAGGATGGACAGAGGAGGGTATTTCCCTTCCCCTTCCCCAGATCAGGTAGGCTCTGATATAATTCAGTAGGTTAGCTCTGGTGAAGTAGTTTCTCTTGAGGGCAGGTCTAATGCTTTGGATGTATTTCAACATGGCTACTTTTCCCCTCCCTCCTTCCCCCTGAAAACATAAGGAGTTTTTTCTCAACTGTTCCCTGTGAAAAACTTACAGGGTTTCTAAAGATAAAATTTGAAGAAGTATGGGGCCCCATAAGACTAGCACCTCCTGGAGTTTTAAATTATTGGATGGTCCACTCTGAGCCCAAGCAATTTGTCAATTACAGTTTAGATTTTCCTACCCCAACACTGGTTCCCACAAAGGTTCTGCTCCTGGGTGTCTGCTCAGGCAAGTTGTGATTCTTTGTGTCTACTCATCTCCCAGCTTGCCCTGTGCCCTTAATTCTCTGACAGATCTAGGAAGAGTTGTTGGTTTTATAGTATATTCAGCTTTTTTTTTCTTGTTCTGAGTGTTGGAGTGATAATTTCCAAACTCTTTACATGCCAAACTGGAAATCAGAGGTTTCTGAACTACTCGTTTTTAATTCTTATGACAGAAATTCAGTCTGGTCTTCCATTGGCCTGGCTAATAGTCTCCCACTCATACTTGCTGTTTTCATTTCCTCAGAAGGATTTTCAAATCATGTGTTTTCTTCTCAACAATTATTTTGTTCTTATATTACTATGAAGTAAATTTCATAAAGAAGATATTATTATTACTGGCATACATGTCTTCAATCAACAATGTTGAAATGTTTTAATAATCTCAAAGTCTCATGGTATCTCAGAATGATACATATTTTATCCAAGTGTGCTTCAACATTTTCAGATTTTTATTAAATATATGTGTGCTACAAATCCATTCGGGCTGTAGAAACTCTCAAACCACACGTAAAACTAATTCTAAAACTACTAACAAACTTGAATTAGTGAATGTACAAGTTTATAGTAAAATCATAATCATGATGAAGTGAAAAATGAGAGTGTGAAAATGTATTAGTTTCCTGTTCAGGGCATGTTTTATTTCTGTAATTGATTTCCTAGATTGTTGTAGTGTCTAATTGAATTATATTTAGAGATATATACACTTTATTTGGATCGGTGGAAACTGTGAACTATGTAGATGATGACATAATTATCCACCTAGTTTTCTTTTTACAGATTATTTTTAAATTTCAGCAGTCATATTTTTTGTCTAATTGTGGTCTATATGTCAGCAATTCCTCTGCAAACAGCAGGCTCCTCTCTGCTGGAATTTCACACCTCTGCACATCACTTACTCACTTCACCACTGAGAATAATAAATATGATATAGTACTTAAGGTTCCTCCCTCTTCTGGTTTGTATTTCCATTTGTAACCAAAAAGGAATAACTATAACTTTTTTAAAAAGTACCAGTAAAAAAAAGAATCTCTTCTTATTAGTACATTTAATGAGCAAGGAAAAAAAATAGCAATTCCATCTCTGTTTCTTGCACCCTACTTGTGCCATTAATAATCCACTTTTAAACATTTGATGAGGTAAAAACACCTCTTCCCAAAATGACTAACTTAGAAAGCATTTTAGAATGCTCACAGAATGCTATATACATGTCTGTGTAAAGTAATTGCTGCCATTTTAAAACTTTGTATGTGCTCACACACATGCTGTCATATAAGTACCGTGCGCTAACCGATTGTACCACTGGAGCTTACTATTGTACCCCCATAATATAATGAAATAAAAGGAGGAAAAAAAAGATAGTATGCCTTAAAAAAATTAAAAAAAAATAAAAAGTTGTATGTGTAAAGCTAGAGTGTGAGACATTCAGAGGTACTTCAAATGGATTTGCAAGTCAGTATAAAATATTTTAAATATAGGTCTTAAAAGTTGATGACGCCATCTTCAAACTTCTGACTTCCATTAATTATCATGTAGAAGAAATTAAGCAAGAACTGAATAGATGGTTCCACTGAAATTGCAGAAACCTAAACAGGATATGGTAAGAAGAAAGATCCTGTCTTTTTGTACAGAAGTCTTTGATAATCAAAGGGAATATTTTCAGTTGAAAAAACACATGTCCTAGCATTAACAAGAATATACATTTTTACAGCTTAAGAAAAGAGTAACTAACACTCATGTGCCATCTATGATTTTATTACTGGTAAAAGTAAGATTATCCATGGGTGTCTCTCTGCCTCTGTGTGTGTGATCTCAGCACCTATGAGGCAGATAACTGATAGGGAAACTTAGAGATGTTGAAGATTTATTATTTGTACCATAAAGCTTTGCCATGAAGGGAAGTGATATAACTTAGCTATTCATTGCTGAACATAACTGGAGCTCACAGATCACTTTGGTCTGTGGGAATTCAAAGGACTTATTTAAAGTAAAAACTTTATTCTTGTCATGAACAAATAAGTCTTTCTATTAAAACAGATTCAACCAGAGGCATTTGGCACTACTAACCTTGAGTCATTGGGTTCAGCATTGACCAAATTGTCAGTCAAATCTGCCCAGGAGCTATGCTTTGGACTTTTAGAAAAACAAGACAAAATTATTCTGTCTACCTTACTGAGAGCACTTTTTGGCAATATGACCCCCACACATGCCATGCACTCAACAGTCTGTAAAGGTGAGTCAGAGTCCCGTCTGCTCCTCATTCATCATGTCTGTTGCCTTGTTCTCTTATTTTGCTATGCTTATATCTGAGCTGCTGCTGTGCCAACTCATTTTTGATTCTTTGATAATAATAGCACAAAGAGTAAATGCTTCCTTTGTGCTCACTATATACCAGTCCCCTAAGTACTTTATGTGTATTAATTATTTTAATTCTTAACAGAAGACCATAAGAGGCAAGTACTTTTAAATATTATTATTCTCAGATGAGCAACCCATCTGAGGTAGGTTCTATTGTTACCCCCATAATACAGATGTAGGCACTCTTAGTATCCCTATTTTGCAGAGGAGTGTCCTATATCATGGAGATGTTAAGGAAGCTACATAAAATTTACACAGGCTGGTAAATGACAAAAGCAGAGTTTGAACTCAGAAATTCTGTCTTCTGAGTTTCTGCTCTAACTACTGTACCAAAAAGCCTCAATCTTGAATCTTGCTGCTGGTCTTTGAATGTTGTTGGTTCATGATCTCCATGGGTTTGAATTTCATCTTCTCTAATGGACTTGATTTGGCTCTTGGTATTCTTTTCTTACATAATATCCATTAAAAACCATCCCCTTAAAAATACTGGGCTGTCTTCCTGTCTTCACTGATACAATCAATTGTCAATGTGTGTGAATGTGTGTGTATGTGTGTGTGTGTGTGTGTATTGTGCATACTTGCTTGTGTATGAGGGTGAGAGTGATATAGAAGGAATATGGGATCTTGGAAAGTCACCTCCTATAAGTCTCAAGAACTCTAAGAAATGGCAGTTTAAGAGTGCCAAAATATATCCAATTATTATGGTTTAAATATTTGTCCCCTCTAAAACTCAGGTTGAAGTTTAATTCCCACTTTGGCAGTATTGAGAGGTAGGGCCTTTAAGAGGCGAAGGGATCATAAGGGCTCTTCCCTCATGAATGGATTAATCCATTCATGGATTAATGGGTAAATGAATTAATTAATCTGGAAGAATCACCAACAGTGATTCAAAATATACTACAGACTTCAAACTATACTATAAGGCTATAGTAACCAAAACAGCATGTTATTGGTATAAAAGTAGAGATACAGACCAACAGAACAGAACAGAAAACCCAGACATAAAACCATCTGCAAAAAGCCAACTGATCTTTGACAAAGCAGACAAAAATATACACTGGGGAAAGAATCCATATTCAATAAATGGTGCTGGGACAACTGGATAGCTACATGCAGAAGAATGAAACAGGAGGGGATGGGTATATACAACCACAATGAGTAACAGGTGCAACATTTGGGAGATGGACACACTTGAAGCTCTTACTCGAGGATGGAGGAAGGGCATGGGCAATATATGTAACCTTAACACTTGTACCCCCATAATATGCTAAAATTTAAAAAAATGACAAATAAAAATTAGATCTATACTGAAAAAGATAATAAAAGAAGACTGAAACAGGATCCATATCTCCAACCACTTAAAAAATTAATTTAATATGGATAAAAGACTTAAATGTAAGGCATTAATCCATAAGAACTCTAGGAAGAAGATATTAGAAAAACTCTTCTAGATATCAGCCTAGACAAAGAACTTATGAAGAAGACTCAAATGGTAACCACGGCAATGACAAAAATAAATCAATTGAACTTGATTAAATTCAAAAGTGTCTGCACAGCCAAGGAAATAATCAACAGAACAAATAGACAATCTACAGAAGGGTAGAAAATATTCATAAGCAATATATCCGATAAAGGGCTAATAACTAGAATTTACAAAGAACTAAAGTAAGTCAGCCAGAACAAAATCAACAACCCTATTAAAAAGTGGGCAAAAGACATGAATGTCAGCTTCTCAAAAGAACATAGACAAATGGCCAATACACTTAAAACAATGCTTAACTTTACTAATTATCAGGGAAATGCAAATTATAACCTCAATGAGATATCATCTTACTCAAGTTAGAATGACTTTTATTAAAAAGTCCAAAAACAATAGATACTGGTGTGGACACAGAGAGAAAGGAATACTAATACACTGCCGGAGGGATTGCAAATTAGTACAAACTCTATGCAAAACACTATGGAGATTTCTCAAAGACCTAAAAGTTGACCTATCATTCGATCTAGCAATCCCACTACTAGGTATTCACCCAAAGGAAAAGAAGTTACTTTATCAAAAAGATACATACACTCAAATGTTTATCACAGCACAATTCATAATTGCAAAGATGTGGAATCAATCCCAATGCCCATCAATTCATGAGTGGATGAACAAAATGTTGTATATGTAGACCATGGAGTACTACTCAGTCATGAAGAAGGATTAATTAAGGTCTTTTGCAAGAATGTGGTTGGAACTGGAGACCATTATCCTAAGTGAAGTATCTAAATAATGGAAAAACATTACATGTACTCACTATTAAACTGGAACTCACTGATGGGCATATTTGCATAGAGGGAAATATAACTCAACATAACTCAACCAAAATAAATCAAGGTGAAGGGGGAGGAGAGGAAGGGATAAAATCTGTCTAACATGTTCAAGGAATAATATCTGGGTGATGGTCACACTTGTAACCCTGGCTCAAGCCTTACAAAAATGATGCTTGTAACCAAAAGCATTTGTACCTCCATAATACTTTGAAATAAAAACATTAATTAATTAAGAAAAAAATAATATAGGGAAAAGGTTAGGGGTATGGTCTTAGACACTCTGGGTTTAAATCTTGGCTCTATCACAGTTGAGGTTGAAGTTTATGGGGCTAAACCCCCTCTGTTTCCTACAGGCTTCATATTTGTACGGTATAAACTCAATGGCATGAACAAATAGGACTCAGAAGATCAGTTTTATTTATGATAAAGGTTTAATGAAGGACCTGACTGGCTTGTGCCTCAAGGGGAAAATGGGCAATTATCCTGCCTTCACCTGAGTTGGAAATAAACACCTCCCTCTTCTTTCCTTCTCAGGTAAGCTAAAGCAACCCACCAGCATAAGCTGGGTAGAAAAGTCAGAGTACAGAGATGAAACTAAGGAGCTGGCTCCGGTCAGACTGTATCCAGTAGATTCAGCAGAGGAAGACAGAAAGCAACAGGTTGACTGTAACCAGCATGGAGAACATGCAAAGTTTCCAGGAGATAATTTAATGCCAATTCACTTTTGTCTCTCACTGTTCCCTTTATATCTCCTCAGTGGGAGGAAGCTTTTCCCTTGCCCCAGATGGACATACAGGAATAAAAACATGGGCAGGTGCATGTGTTTTATGCTCACTTTTAGGTAATGAAAGATCGCATGGCTCCTTTAAGTGTCAAAAATAGTCTCAATCTGTTAATTACAATTGCTTGATATGATGTGTTAACTTATACTGCAGCATTTATTTAAGGGAAAGATTTTTGCTTCACTCACCTGGGGCTGGCATCCTTTAGCCTCTGCCTTTTCAGAAGGCTAAATACCTTCTGTCTTCATTGCTCACCTCCTCACCCTTCCCTGGTTGCTCCTTGGAATGGCTCCAGGATTAGTGCTGGGGGAAGAGTTAACGGGGGAGATAAGAGATGAAGAAAGTTCTCAGCTAACTGGCAGTGTGAACGTGGCTTCGTTTTCTGTGGTCTTGGCAGGTTTTCAAACCAATCTCCTTCCATCATGGGTACTTTCCTGAGTTTCTCAGCACTTTCCCTGGAATATTGAACTGTGCTTTCCATAATATGGTCAATGCATCTTTCTCTAGTCATTTAAACTTCCAACAGCCTCTGTTTTCTGATAGTCTTTTTATAACAATTCTCACTGTTGGTCCTATCATCCTTTTTGTTGGTTTTTATGGGAAGTGTCAGGTTGATCTGTCTCTGCAACATCCACTTCTAACCCATGAGAAAAACTCAAGAATTATTGTACAATTGTAGCTAATTTCAACGTAGCTGGGCTCTCCTTTTCTGTCTTACTGTTTACAACTGATAGCTATAAATTTTTGCCTTTAGAGTCTTTAAGCATTTGTCAGGCACATGTCCACTATATACTACCAAGCTCCTGGAATCCATATCAAGCTCTCTAAATGGCATTATTTAGATGAAAGGAGCTTATGCCTTAAATTTCAAAAATTGTAGAGGTTATTTGAATTCAGTCTAATTCAAGGATATTTTGTCATTTTCATATTTACTTTTGTGATAGCAGATGTGATGTGCCAAAATTTTATTTATAGTTAAAAAGCTCACCTTCCAACAAATGTACACTGCCACAGATGGTAACAGCTTTGTGTGGCCATCTACATTGAAATATACACATGGGTGTGTGTGTATGTCCGTGAATATGTGCCTATAAATTCTTAATGAAATGAAATACCTTGTCTATTAAAATTTAACATAGGTACTTCTGAGACAAGGCTTGGAAATCCAGGGAAGACATTCATGAGTTTTTATTAACACTTTATGGTCACCAATCTACAGCTCAAGTGCATGCTAGCTTTCGCCCCAGATTTGATCATTTCTAACAATTTTTCCTTGAGTCTTTATCTGATTTGAGATTATTTGAGAAGTTCTAGCAAGGAAACTTTGGATCCTGGGCTTTATATTTTATGTCATCTTGTTGTCAAGAGCTGTTTAAGCTTGCTTCTGCAGAATTCCCTCTTCCTAAGTACTGCCTTTATCATTGACCTGCATTTCACTAGCCAACTGCTGTCTGTAGTTGGCAAAGGTTAAACACCATGGTCAAGAACTTGTAAAAGTTCCCATAATGCCTTCTTTTTCACCATTAGGTACACCTAGATATGTAGCTCCTTGATATTTCCATTACATACATAAAAATGGTAATAACTCAGCTATTAAGTGTTTCATCAATATAATTCTTAAGTTCTTTTATAATCTTGAAGTTTCCATTGGCAACTAAGTTATCATATAAATCACGGCACTTGATTCTAGAGAATTCTGACAAGGCTTTTCAAGGCCCTGGAGGACTTTGGGACCCATATCATGGATGTACAGTTTCACACAGGACCCTGCACTAGGCTTGGTTTAAGGCTCTGCTGTCACCATCTTGAAATACTTAATGATTTTTGAAGAAGAGGCTCTGCATTTTCATTTTGCACTGGGCCTGCAATTTATGTAGCTGGACCTGGGCTCAATTTTTGACTATTTCTGTTTAGTTGGAACAATAACTCTTAGTATGGTAAGTTGATTTTTCAGAGGCAATGTCTTTGGCAGTAAAATTTCCCAATGGATTTTCTTTTTGAATTCAAGATTCCAATATTACATTAGCAAATAATTCCCTAGAGTTTGGATTTATACCAGTGTCTTATAATTGACTTTCTCTTTTACAGTAAAAATCAGGTTTGTGCATCTTCATATTATTTAAAACCACTTTCTGCATGGAAACAATTACTTTATTTTATAGACAGACTCTTAATTTATATACACCATGTTTCTCTTCTTTCTTCTACACATCTAAGTCAAGATTAATTGCAACTCCAATTTAACATCTAGTAATATAATCAGTGTTTCAAAGAAGATAAAAATAATGGGAATTTTTTTCATTCAATTTAATTAACTCTCTTCGATTCAGACTCTAAGCACATTGTGTAAACTGGGATTGAATTTGGATTTTATAAGTTTATGTGCTTATATATTGTCTTAAGCGGGAAATAATATTTGAGAGGCAAGAATAACTGAAATGCTAAAAATAATATTTTTTATGGATAGAGAGCTCATATATGATTGTTAGACAGTGAGATAAATTGCAAGGTTCAATTTCCTCTCAACTGTTTCCTGAGTGAGATAGATGTGTTCTTTGGAAAATATACAGTATAAATCAATATCACTAATATTGTACAAGTCCATAGTGGCTTCGATGCACTGATATTCTAAAGAATTTTAAAGGATTAAGGCAATTTAGTTTCTATAGAAATATCACTTAGAAAAAAAGGTCTTCAGTGAATAGTGATTAATGTGAAAGGGCAATAGAAGTAATGTCTCTGCCAGTTAGACCTACCCCAAGCAAGCATGTAAAATGAAGTAAACTGTGAATAGTGCCTTATAAGTATATGCTATATAGTATTTTTAGGAAACAATGTTTTATTTTATTCTAACAAGGTGTTTTGCTTCCTTTTTGTTTGTTTCATTTTATTTATACATAAAAAATGGTAGCATCTACTTTTAGGTTCATTCCATTTTCTATTCCATATCAACGGCTTGTTAGTTTCTCACATACATGACAGTTTTTCCCTTCTGTTCTTCCAATTCTCTTTTTGCTCTCTCCTCTGTTCCAGTGAGCTTCACCCATTTGGTGAGTTCATCTCCTGCGTGCTTTCCACACTCCAAGACTTAATAATGTCTGCTCTCCCAGAAGGGAAGTAAAAGGCAGATGTGTTTTCATCCTTAAGACCATATTTCACTTTGTTTTCTATTTAGGAGCTTCATATTAGCCTTCACTTACAGTTTGTGTTGAACATTCTGAACAACATCCCTACAGGAAGCTAAAGTTATATTATCTTATTTTTTGTGATCTCTACTTGACCTTTCTGATAGGCTATATCATTAAAAGTTTTCCTTAATCTTTTCTGAGTCATAAATCCTTTCGAGAATCTGATGAAAGCTACGGCTTCTCTCTCATTTATAAACACTGGGTACAATTTCAGGAAGTTCACAGGCCCCTGAGGCCCATTCATGAATCAAATATTATAAACATCTACTCTGATCTAGCAATTTCTATTCTACAGATATTATATGTGCGTAGTTTTTCAACTATTACTCACTTTGTGTCACCGGCCTTTGCTGTCCATTCTGCCACCTTCTTTACCACACCCTTTTTTAAAAGAATGCCCCCTTCGTGCTCAACTTCCATTTCTGATGTTCTTACCTAGAAGTTCTTTAATTCTGGGCATACTCTTACCCTACTAACTTCTTGTGAGTGAAGCAAAAAATATATATACCTTCATTCAGCCAATATGGGTTGAGTGCCTTGTATATGCTAAACATCATGGGGTGTGCAAAACTGAATCTGAAAAGATTTACCTGTGATAATTATATTAATGTTAATTGAGAATCTTGATATTGTTAGTGACTAATATTAGTGGAATATATTTTATTTAATAAAAACTATGCTAAATACCTTATTACTATCCTTCACCTTTTTTTCTTTACTATTTTTTCATATCTTCATCTTCCTCCTTTTTCTCCTCCTCCTCCCCTTCCTCTTCCTGCTCCTTCTCCTTTTCCTCCTCCTCCTTCTCCTCTTCCTCCTCTTCCTCTTTCTTCTACATTTTCATCATCACTTTTTTTTTAATTTAAAATATTACGGGGTACAAATGTTTTGGTTACAGGAATTGCTTTTGTACAGATTGAGTCAAATTTGTAAATATGTCCCTCACCCAGATAGTGTACACTGTACCCATTCAGTGTGAACTCACCTATTCCTTCCTCCCCCCTCCCACCTGCTTGATTTCTGTTGAATTTTACTACCATATATGCATATGAGTGTTAATCTATTGATTCTAATTTAGCAGTGAGTTCATGTGGTGTTTGTTTTTCCATTCTTGTGGTACTTCACTTAAAAGGGTGGTGTCTAGTTCCATCCAGCTTGCTTCTGCACAACCAAGGAGACAATCAATAGAGCGAATAGACAAACTATAAGATGGAAGAAAATATTTGCATGCTATACGTCCAATAAAGGGCTAGTAACCAGAAAACTCAAGCAATCAGCAAGATAACATAAGAAAAAAAACATTAGGAAGTGGGCAAAAGACATGAATAGAAGCTTCTCAAAAGAAGGTAGACTAATAGCAAATAAGCACTTGAAAAAATGTTCAATGTTACTAATCATCAGAGAAATGCAATCAAAACCACAGTGAAATATCACCTAACTGCAGTGAGAATGGCTTTTATCAAAAAATCCCAAAACAACAGATGCTGGTGTGGAGAAAGAGAGAAAAGAACATTTGCACACTGTTGGTGGGACTGAAAACTAGTATAACCTCTATGGAAAATAGTATGGAGATACCTCAAAGAACTAAAAGTAGACCTACCATTTGATCCAGGAATCCCACTACTGGGTATTTACCCAAAGGTGAAAAAAAGACATTTTATAAAAAAGACACTTGCACTCAGATGTTTATGGCAGCACAATTCATCATCACTTTTTTAAAAAAACAGAGAAGATAACCTAAATTGGAAGAGGTTAAGTAACTTACTCCAGGTCACAGCTGGAAAACTATCAGAGCTCAGTTTTAAACCCAGCTCTCTCTGACTTCAGAGCAGGCATTTCTAATGTCTTCACACGTTGCGGACAGTTTCTATTTCTCATTTAGCACAGTAGCAGAGAATATCTTTGGATTTATGAATTTACCCATCCATCCAACCAGCTATACATACATACCTACAATTAATGCAAGGTAGGAAGAGAGAAAATTCACAACATGCATATGAAATTATGTAGGAATTAGGGAAGCCAGGAATTGCTTGGACTTTTCTTCATGGAAGAAGTGGTGTTTGAAACATGCCATGAATGACAATGAGACCAAATAGGAAATAGTATAGGAAAAGCTGTGGAGGCTGGGAGTTCATAAACGTGTATGCATATGGAATGACTGGCAATTCCACTTGGCTAGGATACAAAGTGTAGAAAGTAGAATTAGAAGAAAACATTAAATGTTGGAATGAGTTATCGGCTAGATATCAGAGAGCTCTGCATTCCAGGAATAGGAGTATGCTTCATTTTTGCAGCATAGAATAAGGGATGGGTTTTTTTGGGAGGGGGAGAGGGGGGTGAAATCATGCCCAACAGGTACAATATACACTGTCTGGGTGATGGGCACACCTTTATATAACTTTGACTCAAGCTGTGCAAAAACAATTCATGTAACCAAAACATTTGTACCCCATAATATCCTGGGGGGAAAAAAACAGAAAAGAGACATAATCAGAACTGTGTTTTCAGAAGATGACTCTGGCTGGCTGAGACCAGGAAGACTTTCAGTGGATAGAAACTGGAAATACATGCTCATTCTTTTGGACTGTATTTATTAGATTAAGACATAAATAATGACCTTTTCTTTGGGGAGAGGCTCTGCGCTGGGAGACTTGTGTAACTAATACTAAGAATAATTGATGCCTGAAACCACTCAAATGGCTCAGTGGGTTCTCTTTTTTTGTTTGATAGTTTCCACGTTCACTCTTTCCTTTGTCCTTTGCTTTGTATTCCCTCTTGTGACAATCGGTTTCCAAAGCTATTTGTATAGGGCCCTCTTTACTCTTGCATTTTTGATGATCTTTCTCCTCTTCTCTCCTTACCCCACCCACCGCTTTCCTCTTATTCTTATGGCTCTAGACTTAGAATTGTTGATGCCTGTTTTAACCTCCCTTGGAGACAATAATACACAATCAGCTGAGTCCTGCCTGAAGTCAGCCCACTTTCTACCATAATTTTTTCACCATCATATTGCATTTCTCCTCTCTGTGTTGCAGATTTCTTTATGAACTGATGAACAGCGTGGGCAACTGCCCTTTGCCAGAGCTTTCACATGTAAGGGCTAGAATTCTGAGACAAAGTGTACATGGGTAGGAGCAGAAGTCTGTGCCTACCAACAACTGTGTTAGGCTGAAGGCAGCACCTATGCTAGCCAGGAATGGAAGGAGTTGACAGATCCCAAAGCAGGATTCTATCAGGAATCAGGCAGATCTGGAACAGAAAAGGAACAAGATCTGCACAATGAGTGAGTATGTGTGCCTGGGTAATGAGAAAAGAAATACAATAATAAAAATAAAAGATAAAGCATAACAACACCACAATAAGCACAAATAGGTGCTGAATGGTTTCTTAGGAAAACTATAATTTGGCTTGCTTAAAGTTAGCGTTAGGCTTATCACTTCATTCCTTTAGTTACATGTTTCCATCTTTTTCCTCTTTTATTGGATGTGGGCACACTTCTCAGTATTAAAACACCACACTTGCATTATTCAAAGATCTTGTTGCATATACTGAAATTTCAAAGAATACGCATTCCCTTTGCAGACTCAGAAGAAAAATTTGTGATTTCTTGGGTCTAGATTTTCCTTATCCAAGTGCAACGTGTTTATTTTCATGATTTCTAGAAGGATGTGCTGTTACTATTCTGACCAAACTTGATTTTCATGAAAAACTTTATTGCACTGTCATCATTCATTATTCCTTCTTACCTTTTCTTTCTCTTTCAAATTGTGTTTTGGACAATATATTGTAATACTTGGACAATCACCTGGAAATCTCTTTCATGCAGTGGGAATCCATTGAGGGTTTTAGAATGGATTGACATGAACTTATAGCATCCCAAGTGAACACAGAATTCTATAAAATGTTTTGTGCCTTATTTCTTCACTCTGTTCCAATACCTTCATTCTCGTGTCAGGTAGAGGCAAAAAGGTAGATATATCAGGTGATAGCATGAAGTCTACAGGTCAGAAAACAGATATTAAATGGAAACCAGGATCCTTTCTGACACAATGACCAAAAATGTTCAGAAACTAGGTGACTTTCCCATTTTCCTTGCAAAGGAACCATGAATTTGTTACATGCATCAAATAAGAGATAAATTACTTGGACTTTGGTGACCAATAGCTTTCCAATAAAACGTAGACAATATGTTCCCCCCTTCTTGCATTTTCCTGAGATAGCAATCTTAATATTTCAGTATCCTGAGTATATATTGGACCTCACAGGATGCAGTAGTGAGAGCTGTATGTCTGAAAGTACAGGAAGGTACTTTCTGACACCTTTCATGTCTAAACAAAAGCTGAATTCTTGGTAGTCACAGGCCTGACTTGCCCTAAAGGTAGAACATAGGAAGTTGAGTATTATAGTTTATGTAGAGTATCCCCATATTTTAATTTTGTGATTTCATTGTTAAAATATTACAATATTATTATTTTCTGATAGCTCAGATCATGTAGCCCACATTTTTTATTAATCTAAAAGAAGTTTTACTAAAAATGTAAATTCTTCTTTAAATAGTTTAGAGTATATAGAGAATATTTACTGCTATTAACATTTATCAATTATTGGTAGAAATTATACTAATAGTAGTCATACTTTGAGGAAAACACAAATGTTGTGAACATGTAACTAACCCTGAATAATGGTACATGATTATATATAGTCATGCACTACATAACAGCATTTCAGCCAACAATGGACTGCATATATGATAGTGGGCCCTAACATTATAATACTGTATTTTTACTGTACCTATTCTGTGTTTAGATATGTTTAGATACACAAACACTTACGATTATATTACAATTGCCTACAGTATTCAGTACAGTAACATGCTGCACAGACTTCTGGTCTATGAGCAACAGGTTACACCACATAGCCCAGGTTTGTAGTAGGCGAAATCACCTAGGTTTGTGTAAGTATACTCTATATGATGTTTGCTGAGTGATAAAATTGCCTAATGACACATTTCTCAGGACTAATCCCCATTGTTAAATGATGCATGACTGTATTTAAACTCAAATAATTTGAGCACAATGACTTCTAAACTCTCTAAAATCAAGATTCCATTTAATTTTGATTTTGTTGCTTGTCATATAATAATAACAATTGTAATAATAATAATGATAGTAAAAGAATGAGAAAAAAGAAACACAATAATGCCTCCCATCTCCTACGAATTTAAAAAACTCAAAAGTATCACTGATATAATACCTTTGAAAATTTTTCTCAACTGTAATTTTTCATGAAAACTGCAATCTATCTATAAATGTTGATTATATACTTTTAATTTTGTTGATTATCAAACATCAACTATTCAATATATATTAAGAAGACTTTTAAATTTTAATTTATTAATTACATAAATATTTGGATAATTTAAATAAATGTCTATGTAATTAATTATTTACTTATTATATAATGATTATTATGTAATCATTTATTTTATAATGATTTATTATATAATGATTAGTAAAGAATATTAGTCTTAGATAAAGAAATAAACAATTGCACATTTGAATAATATGTTCATTAATTTGCTCCAGCTCCAAAATATCCCTAAATTACAATTTAAGAAAAGTATCACCGATACATTTGAATTTTTTAAATTAGTAGAATACATTATTCTGCTTCTTTCCTTCTCATCTTGTTACTATTATTCTTATAGTTATTATCATTGCCACTATGTTAAGCTATTATAATTATTTTATTTAATACCTACCAAATAATAAAAACCCTTAATAATTATTTATTACTATGTATTTCAAAAGTTTTAATGATTGACATATCAGGGTATATTCTTTCCATCCCTACTTTTCCAGAGTGCATAATTTTCTCAGCTAAGCAAATAAGATGATTGCTTTGAATTATTACTTTTGAGTTATGTTAGATAAAGTTGGCCCCATAAAATATTCCTAAACCCTTCTTTTATTTTGGATACACATGATTTAAGGGCTGTGAGCTGTTTTCAGTCATTTTAGATAATGTGGTTATATACAGCTCTTTGGGCTTTGGATTTTCCCCTTTACCAAATATATTTGATGGGGACTTCCAAGGGTAATTTAACTTTATACTTGCTTGAAGAGTTTGTTATTTTTCCTTACAAGTCACCTCTAAATAGTGCCCCACGCAATGCTTTTTTGCAGTCAACTCTAATGGCAGTCAAGGTGGAATTTATACATAGCTCCCTCTCCCCCTTCCCTCCCTGACATCCCACTTTGGGATGGGGTCAGAGGATCAGTCCCCCCATCACGGAGTGTATTATATGCGAGTCCACCTACTCAGTTGAAATATTTCCTAAAGGAAGTTTTCATTCAGTTGACACCCTGAAGGGTTAAGAAAATAGAAACCCCTAGTATTACAGAGTTGTTGTTATGGATGTTGCTAAGGAAACCATAGCAGGAATGTTTAAGTGTCTTGTTTCTTTCCAAATCCACAGGAGTGTAGCTTGTTTGAGGTTTTGATGTCCTCTTAGTTCTTGCCTTTGCTGCTCTGCGGTAGGGTTTCCAGCAGGGTCAGAATCCCACGGCTGCCAGCAGTGCTGGCTCATGGACACACCACGCTTTCAGAGTGTAATTTTGCATCTTCCTCTTGAAAGAAGTTAAGCACAATTTGAAATCAAAGGGTGGTTGATTTTATTTAAAAAATAGTAATTAAAAAAAAGTTCCTTTAATGGCCTTTTTCTTTTTCTAAATGCCCCGATATAGATTATTTTTCTTTAACATGAATGTTAGCAGACTGTTAGAATATTCATCAAAATTCAAAACTTAACAAATTGGTTTTGCAGAGATCATTATAAGGCCAAATAAGAAGTGTTTTAAGGGGTGTGGGAGAAAGAAGGCACTTATAGTTCTGTGATTTCCTCTGCTTTAAGTAGCTATGGACAATTTTTAATGTCATTTTAATTTTTTGGAAAATGTTTATATCCAAATAAAAATAAAATTCTGAAGTCTCCTAAAACATTATCCAAAAGTAGTAATTTGCTTGAACTTGACTTAAACTGCTTTTATAATTATATTCTGCAAAATAGTAAATCCTTTCAAAATGCTTACCTAAATGACATGAAACCAAAGGAAACATGAATCGTTTTTATTCAGGTTGTGTAGGTAGGGAAAAATCTCTCTCTCTCCTTCTATCTCTTTCTCTCCCCTTCTCAGAAAGCATGCACATATAGTTCTTTTTTTATATATCCAAGACATTTAAAATTATCCAGGTGTACACAGGTAAATGCTTCTATTTTTATTTGGATACCACAATTGTGTCATCACACACTTCTATCATTATTAAATATTTGCAAAGATAGTAAAGTAAATTTAAAATAAGATTTAAAACTTCTCTCTATTTTGAGAAAGAAGTGTGATTATTTTTAATCCTATAATTATCTATTGTAGCCTATTTCATTTTAATATTTTTATTATATATTATATAAGTACATTAAGATACATTTAAAATCTATAACTGATATTTACTTTTTTCCCAATGTAATTTCTTTCCAATGGGGTTGCTTTATCATTTGCCATTTTTTTTTCTTTATTCAAGGCCTGATAAAAATTCCTGAACAAACACCAAAGGGTTTAATTTAACCAGATTTTGTTGTTGATTTATCTAAGTCACTGTGGTTAAGATATTGTTATTAGAATCTTTTGGGTAAATACTGGTAACCTCCAATAGTAAGAGGTAGTGAGCACTATAGGAAGCCCTCTTATTTTTTATATAATCTGTTCTTGAAAAGTGTTGGATAAAAAATTTTCAGATATCTATAGCTTATATTCTATTATTTTTAATTGGAAAAATAATAATTTGCCCCAACTCATCTAGAACCTCCAACAAATTTCACTAAGCACTTTAAATACATCTGCAAACCCTCCATGAAGATAAATACTTAAATCATCAATCCCTCTATTATTTAATTAATATTTAATGAACTCCGCCTGTAAGTTTCTGTGCAATATTCAATGCTAATAGGCAGCATATAAAACCAATCACATTTCCTCTGTACTGCAATGCTGGAGCCGCATGTAAATGAGCAATAAAACAAGATGCTAAACCTATAGATTGAATACAATTAATGCTGAACAAAAAGTAAAATAAACAATGTTAAGGAAATAAGTGAGCAGATTTCGGGATTTTTGAAATATCTTTTTGCCTTTTTCTAAAATACTTTTCATGCAGGTTGAAATGAGGCACATTGATTACCGGCCAAAAGCCAAGGACTATCACATCTCAGTACTTAACCCATCACTTTTATGCATCACTGAAATGAAGTGCAACAGAAAGACTGTGTCTCTTGGTTCTCTTCAAAGCAGAGCCTGACACAAGGACTTGGGTGCAGGCAGTTCATCTGGGAGCTGATCCCAGGAAGCAGAAGTGGGGAAGCAGGAAAAATGAGAGGAAGAAGGAAGCCAATATTAGAGTGTGATATGGAAGTCACTGCTATAGGCAAAATGATTTTATTCTCCAGAGAAGCTTGCAAGGATTGCCTGCTTAAAAATGGAAGGCAAGAGACTTTATCCAGCACCTGCTCATCTCCCTTGGTTGAGGGCAGGCTGCCCTGGCTGTTCACTCCCTGTGTTTCCAGGCTGCAGGCCTGCAGTAAGCCAGGGAGCTCTGGCAGTCTCCAAGAAGCTCCTGGGCGGAAAGCAACAAGAAGATGCTGAGGGACACTGAGCGCAAAGCTGCTGGCCACAGCTGGCCCTGCTGCAGCTGAGATCAGAAGTGCCTAAGAGCAGGGAAGCAGAGCATGGGCAGCGTCAGCCAAACGGTAATCCACCCAGGGTCTGCGGGCAAGCTGCCTTGTTCTACAAACAGTAAGAAGGAATTAACGCAGGATCCCTAAGTTTGCAATAAATATTTATTTTATATATACATGTATTTTTTATATATGTGTGTGTTACAAAATATTAAAAATCAATATTTTACTGAAAAAGAAATAATTTTCCCCTGGAACCTTGCTATTAGGCTATATTTTGAGAGCCTTCCCTTAAGTCTATATTTCTTAGAGATTCCTTAGTCTGTGGCTTTTTCTTATTACCTCCAAATTCAATTTTTTTCTTAAGAACAGAAAGTGCTTTATGAAAAGGAAATGATTTAAAAACATTTTAATTTACATAATATTTAGTTTCACACGTAGACTCTTAATGTCATCCTCTCTTTTATTGCTATAAATCACCAAACCCCATTCAATCAAATTTTCAAATACATCACTAAATATGCCATATATATATATACACACACACACACACACACACACCCTAAATTCTTTGAGCATCATTTCAAATTCAATATATTTTACATTGATAACATTGTGTTGTATTTTGAAGATGAAAAAATCCTCTTTTCTCTGAAACAAAAAGTACCTTACAATTTAAGACATGGCTGCTCATAGTTACATTTATTTACATTTCAACATCTAATATCCTTAATTTATAAAACTATCATTCTAATTCTTCTACCCTCTAGCCCTTCATAATTAGGTTCAATCTGGGGAGATTTACCACTGTTTATGTTAGTTACAGTACACAAAATTAAATAGTAGAAAGTGAACTAATTTCATTATAACAGATTTTAACAATGAAGGAGACTTTGGTATATTTAATTCACTACTGGTTATTATTTCTAGAAGTCTCCAATTCAGGGCTCAGTGACTGGAGTGACAATTTGAGGCTGTTGATATTATATGTAGGAGTCTGATAGATGTCTTCCTGCCAACCACAAGTATAGAGGAGAAATCATGTAAGTCCCCTCAGTACCCAGTATTTTAAACTTAAGAGTAAAATATGAAGAGTAATTGAGCTCATTTCTTCTCATTTTCCCGATTGTCAATTTTTTTGACAGTTATAATTTTCCCAAAGCACTCTAGTATTCCAGTGGAGAGATTGAGACCAGCATCTTCTCTGAGGATCGAGAGCTTGGTCTTAAGCTTTTGGGAACATTTTACAGGTACCTGAGAAGTTTTCTCTCCAAATTTTCCCCCTCCCTTCACCAGAGATTCTTAATGAGGCTTCTGTATCTGAGATAATCAATTAAGGATGTTGTCTTAATGTATAAGTTTCATCTTTCCCAAGACACCACACTCCCATCTGGCCCAAGTCAGATTTTTCATAGATAACTTATGGCATATCTCCAAGGAGCTATAAAGAAACACTATAATTAACATTCTAGCTCACAGTCTATGAATTTATCTCCCCTAGCTCAATGAAAACATTGGTAAAGGTTGAGAGAAGAACTGATTAAGTCATGGAGAAATATACATAATAGAAATAATTCTACAGTTGAATTCATATATCCAAGGCAAGAATGGCAGTTCCTGATGTCACTAGTTTAGGATAATACTTTTCCATCCAACAAAGAAGATCCTTAAGAAGTTGTTATGTATGCCAGGGTCACACTCCTACTTTGACCTATGTTATAATCATGTCCATAGTTTTGTGTGCCATGTAAAATGCTATCTCATTTTATTTACTAACCAGCACAGCATTTTTTCTGCTGGGGTTTTAGCTATTTTGTCCAAATAAATAACTTCTGAAACCCTTGGGCCTCTTAATAAATGTAATATGAATCTGTATAATTGTTTCCTGTTTTTAAATGTCATATAAAAGCAGTTAAGCTTTCTAGTGTGTTTTCAAGCTTATAATGTCTAAGAGAAGAGTGTCAAGTTTTTCTGGACATAGATCCAGTACGGTGCCAGAGGTCTAAATTATTAAGACATAGTAAAGACAGGTCAATCATGTGGTGTGTGTAAATTTGGGGAGTTATGGTGGTCTACACGCAATGCCTTTAAAAGTAGTTTTCTTCTTAAAATAATAAGACTTATTTATGGCAGAAATTATGGTGCTGCCAACCAGAAGCTTGGTGAACATATCTTAGAAGGAAATCCGTAATATTAGATATCCAAAGCAGACATTTACAAGCAAGCTGGGGTCTTTCCACAAAAACGAATGGTTTCTTCTCTGCATTTTGTTCTCAATGCTAGCTGCTTTTTTATTAAAAAAAAAATAAATAAATAAAGCAAAACAAAATAAAAATCTCAAATTATCTTGCAATTTAGTTCCTATCCATGTTACCCTGTGCTTTTAACACCAGCATATGATATTTTATTTTTATTTTTATTTTTATTTTTTTAATTATTTTTTTTTTATTTTGGCATATTATGGGGGTACAGATTTTAAGGTTTCAATAAATGCCCATTTCCCCCCCTCCCCCCAAAAGTCTGAGTCTCCATCATGACCATCCCCCAGATGGTGCACATCTCACCCACTATGTATGTATATACCCGCCCCCCTCCCCCCTCCCACCTGCCCAATACCCTATTACTGTAGCACCTATGTGTCCACTTAGGTGCTACTCAGTTAATACCAGTTTGCTGGAGAATATATCTGGTGCTTGTTTTTCCATTCTTGGGATACTTCACTTAGTAGTATGGGTTCCAGCTCTAACCAGGAAAATATAAGGTGTGCTATATCACCATTGTTTCTTAGAGCTGAATAGTACTCCATGGTGTACATATACCACATTTTATTAATCCATTCTTTGATTGATGGGCACTTGGGCTGTTTCCACAGCCTTGCAATTATGAATTGTGCTGCTATAAACATTCGAGTGCAGGTGTCTTTTTTGTAGAGTGTCACTGGATCATTTGGGTAGATGCCCAGCAATGGGATTGCTGGATCAAATGGTAGATTCACTTGTATCGCTTTAAGGTATCTCCATATTGCTTTCCACAGAGGTTGAACTAGTTTGCAGTCCCACCAGCAGTGTAGGAGTGTTCCTCTCTTTCCGCAACCACGCCAGCATTTATTGTTTGGAGATTTTTTGATAAAGGCCATTCTCACTGGGGTTAAGTGATATCTCATTGTGGTTTTGATTTGCATTTCCCTGATGATTAGAGATGTTGAGCATTTCTTCATATGTTTGTTGGCCATTCTTCTGTCTTCTTTAGAAAAATTTCTGTTCAAGTCCTTTGCCCACTTTTTAATGGGGTTATTTGATTTTTTCTTCCTAATTTTCGTGAGTTCTAAGTATATTCTAGTTATCAGTCCCTTATCGGATGCATAGGATGCAAAAATTTTCTCCCATTCTGTAGGTTGTCTGTTTACTTTCATGACTATTTCTTTGGCTGTGCAGAAGCTTTGTAGTTTGATCATGTCCCATTTATTTATTTTTGTTGCTGCTGTGATTGCCTTTGGGGACTTCTTCATAAACTCTTTGCCCAGGCCGATGTCTAGGAGAGTGTTTCCAACTTTTTCCTCTAGAGTTCTAATAGTTTCATATCTTAGGTTTAAGTCTGTTATCCAGCGTGAGTTGGTTTTTGTGAGAGGTGAAAGGTGTGGGTCCTGTTTTAGCCTTCTACAGGTGGCTATCCAGTTTTCCCAGCACCATTTATTGAAGAGGGATTCTTTTCCCCAGCGTATGTTTTTGTCTGCTTTGTCAAAGATGAGACGGCTATATGAGAATGGTTTTATATCAGGATTCTCACATCTGTTCCACTGGTCAATATTCCTGTTTTTGTGCCAATACCATATTGTTTTAATTACTACAGCTTTGTAGTATAGTTTAATATCTGGCATATTAATGCCTCCCATTTTGTTTTTGTTGCCTAGAATTGCTCTTGATATTCGGGGTCTTCTTTGGTTCCATACGAAGCGTAAAATTATTTTTTCTATATCTGTGAAGAATGCTGATGGGATTTTAATAGGTATTGCATTGAATCTGTAGATCAGTTTGGGTAGTATAGACATTTTGACGATATTGAGTCTGCCGATCCACGAGCATGGTATGGATTTCCATCTGTTTACATCCTCTGCTATTTCCTTCCTCAGTGTTTCATAGTTCTCCCTGTAGAGGTCTTTTACCTCATTGGTTAAATATATTCCTAGGTACTTTAATTTCTTTGTTGCTATTGTGAAGGGAATTGAGTCTTTGATTTGGTTCTCAATTAGATTGTTGTTGGCGTATATGAATGCCTCTGATTTCTGTGTATTCATTTTGTATCCTGAGACTTTACTAAATTCATTGATCAGTTCCAGGAGTTTCTTGGTTGAATCCTTGGGGTTTTCTAGATACAATATCATATCATCAGCAAACAGTGAAAGTTTGATCTCTTCTGCCCCTATTTGGATACCTTTGATTCCATTTTCCTGTCTGATTGCTGTAGCCAAGACTTCCAGCACTATGTTGAATAGAAGTGGAGATAGTGGGCAGCCTTGTCTGGTTCCAGTTCTAAGTGGGAATGATTTCAGTCTTTCCCCATTCAGTATGATGTTGGCTACGGGTCTGTCATATATGGCTTGTATCATTTTTAGGTATGTCCCTTCTATGCCTATTTTCTTAAGTGTTCGTATCATGAAAGGGTGTTGAATTTTGTCAAAAGCTTTTTCTGCATCTATTGAAAGAATCATGTGGTCTTTGTTTTTGCTTCTGTTTATGTGGTGAATTGCATTTATAGATTTACGTATGTTGAACCATCCCTGCATCCCTGGGATGAAGCCCACTTGGTCGTGGTGGATTATTTTTTTGATAAGTGTCTGGATTCGGTTAGCTAAGATTTTGTTGAAAATTTTTGCATCTATATTCATTAGGGATATTGGTCTGTAGTTTTCTTTTTTTGTTGCATCCTTTCCTGGTTTTGGTATCAGAGTAATATTTGCTTCATAAAAGGTGTCGGGGAGGTTTCCGTTCTTCTCGATGTTGTGGAATAGTTTCTGCAAGATAGGTACTAGTTCTTCTTTGTAAGTATGGTAAAATTCAGGTGTGAAGCCATCTGGACCGGGACTTTTCTTTTTAGGGAGATTTTTAATTGCTGTTTCTATTTCAGCTGTTGAGATTGGTCTGTTCAGGGAATCTATTTCTTCCTGGTTGAGCCTAGGGAGGCTGTGTGTTTCTAGAAATTTGTCCATTTCCTCCACATTTTCCAGTTTGTGTGCATAAAGATTTTTGTAGTATTCATAAATTGTATCTTGTATCTCTTTGGGATCAGTTGTGATATCTCCTTTTTCATTCCTGATGGAGCTTATTAGAGATTTCTCTTTTCTGCTTTTCGTTAGCTTAGCCAATGGCGTGTCAATTTTGTTTATTTTTTCAAAGAACCAACTTTTTGTTTTATTAATCTCCTGAATAGCTTTCCTGTTTTCAATTTCGTTTAGTTCTGATTTGATCTTGTTGATTTCACTTCTTCTGCTGGGTTTGGGGTTGGTCTGTTCTTCTTTTTCCAGCTCTTTGAGTCGTTTCATTAGATTGTCTATTTGTGATCTTCTTGCCTTTTGGTTATAGGCATTTATGGAGATAAACTTTCCTCTCAGAACTGCTTTAGCTGTGTCCCAGAGGAGTTGATAACTTGTCTCTCCATTGTCGTTTTCTTCATAGAAGTTTTTTATTTCCGTCTTGATTTCTTCATTTACGAAGTAATCATTTAGTAGGAGGTTGTTTAATTTCCACGTTTTTGTGTAGAAATGTGAGTTTCTGTTAGGGTTAATTTCTAGTTTTATTCCACTGTGATCTGAGAAAGTACATGGTATGATTTCTATTTTTTTAAATTTCTTGAGATTTTCTTTGTGTCCTAGGATATGGTCAATCTTAGAGAATGTCCCGTGAGCTGATGAGAAGAACGTATATTCAGTGGATTTTGGGTAGAATGTTCTGTAGATGTCTGTCAGACCCAATTGTTCTAAAGTTTTGTTTAAGTCCATTATTTCTTTATTAATTTTCTGTTTGGAGGATCTGTCTCGTGCCGTCAGTGGGGTGTTGAAATCTCCGGCGATTATGGAGTTGCTATTAATCCATTTGCTTAGCTCCAGTAAGGTTTGCTTTATGAATCTGGGTGCACCTAAGTTGGGTGCATATATATTTAAAATTGTTATCTCCTCTTGTTGGACTGTGCCCTTCACCATTATATACTGACCCTCTTTGTCTTTTACTACTTTTGTTGGTTTAAAAACTAAATCGTCTGAAATTAGAACTGCCACACCGGCCTTCTTTTGGTTTCTATTTGCTTGGAATATTGATCTCCACCCTTTTATTTTTAGTCTATGTGCATCCTTGCAGGTTAAATGTGTTTCCTGAAGACAGCATATACTTGGCCTGTATTTTCTTATCCATTCAGCCAGCCTATGTCTCTTGAGTGGAGAGTTTAAGCCATTCACATTTATTGAGAGAACTGATAGGTAAGGTAGATTACTGATCATTCTGTTGGGTTGGATGTTGTTGCTATGATTTCTGTCTTGAGCCATTGTAATATCTGGCCTTTAATATCTTTGGGATTTGGTTGTTTTTATATCCGTGGATTATTATTATGATGTTCCGTGGGTAACGCTGTTTTAAGTACTTCTTGTAGGGCTGGTCTTGTCTTGGTGAATTCTCTGAGCCTTTGCTTGTCTGAGAATGTTTTTATTTCTCCTTCATATATGAAGCTTAGTTTTGCAGGGAATAATATTCTAGGCTGGGCATTGTTTTGTTTCAAAAGAGTGAGAATGGGGCCCCAGTCTCTCCTTGCTTGTAAAGTCTCATTAGAGAAGTCTGATGTTATTCGAATTGGCTTTCCCTTGTATGTCACTTGCTTCTTTTGTCTTACAGCTCTTAGAAGGGCCTCTTTAGTTGATACTTTGGTCAGTCTGATGACTGCATGACGTGACGTCTTCCTGTTTGCATTGAATCTCCCAGGGGTCCTCTGGGCTTCTTGAACTTGTATATCGAGATTTTGAGCAAGGCCTGGGAAATTTTCCTCTATTATATCTTCAAAAAGCTTGTCCAGCCCTTGAGTGTTGTCTTCCTCCCCTTCGGCTAAACCTATGACCCTCACGTTAGGTTTTTTCACATAATCCCACAGCTCTTGTAGGCTTTGGTCTTTTCTCTTGTTTCTCTGCTGTATTTCTGTGACTGATTTATTTAATTGGAAGGTGTTATCTTCAAGCTCTGAGATTCTTTCTTCTGCTTGATCTACCCTGTTCTTGAGACTTTCCACAGTATTTTGTAGTTCTCTGAGTTGATTCTTCATCTCCAGGACTTCGGTTAAAGTTTTCTTCACTGTGTCAATCTCTTTGTTGAACCTTTGTTCCATTTCTTGGAGGTTTTTTGTGTTTTCTTGGTGTTGGTTATTGAGTTGTTGTTGCAGCTGGGTGAGTGTTCTTATGATCCACATACGAAATTCCTTTTCTGTCATATTGGTTGCCTGATTTTGGTCGGTGTCCGTTTCTAGGGGGCTGGTGCTCCTCCTTGGGGGTGTGTTTTCCGTTTGGTTCTTCATATTTCCTGAGTTCTTTCGCTGACTTCTTCCCATGTCGATCAGTTGTTGTTTCTTTCCTTAGGTTATTGTTTGGGTATTCACACACCTTGTTTAGTTTCTGAGGCATTAGGTGGTGCCTGTGGGTGAAATTGGACCACTCCCTGTATATTGAGTCAGTGGATGCCGTGGAAAGGCTGTGCAAGATGCCGCCCCTGTCAGTAGGTGGCGTTTGCTTGGACGAACAGGCTATGGTGTTGATTTTGAGTCCTGTTATCAGCTCTCGTTCTGGGCGGAGCTGGGTTGGGTAAGCCTGCCCTCAGGCCGTTAGCAGGGGTCAAAGTTCTGTTCTCAGCTTACAGGGAAAGCTGTCAGGGCAGGGCTGGAATGGTCCCGCTCAGCCAGAAAGTCTGGAGGTGGGGGTGGGGCTGTCTGAGACCCGCAGTCTGCAGCAGGCCTCGCTTCTTTCCACCCTCCCCAACTCTGCAGCTACTCCTGGGCCTCTGCCAGCAGGCCAGACCACAAGCCACCAGGCCTCCCCGGACTGTGGTGCCGGCGGGGAGGTTCCCTGCACAGGAACGCCACCTGGGTTGGGCGCACGGCCTCCTCCTGGGAGGAGGGTTGCCCTCTAGGACGCCGATCCGCCCCTGGAGGCACACAGCCCTCAGTAGGCTGTTCGCATATAATCCTTCTGTGCCCGGGGCAATGCTAGCCCTCGGTGCAGGGGATCTGGTCTGCAGGTCCGACCTCTGGGTCCCAGAGTTCAAACTGTATTCCCACCAGGGAGAGGGTTTCCGGTCCTAATTCACCCACAGGGAGCCCAAGCTGGGTCTATGTCTCTCAGCCTCTGAGTCGGCACCGTTTTCCTGGGAAGACGGTGCCAGCAGCACCTGGGAGGGCGGGCGGGGTCCCAAACGGGAAGGTCCCGTTCCCTGGAGGTGCCTCCGGCTGGTGGCTGTATTGTCTCTCTGGGCAGCCGGGGGTAGGGTCGGGGGAGGGGAGGAGGAGGCAATATGGCGCCTGCCGCGCGGCTCGGGTCCATGCACATGGAGGTGCCCGGAGGAAGTTGGGAACCTGGTGCCACGTCTGCTACAGGCTCACCGTTGGCAAGCGGCGGCAGTCTCTGGGCTGATGTCCGCAGGTCTCTCCACCCACTGGGGAGCCCGCCAGCAGTCCCGAATGCAGGGGAGGGGAAACAGCAATTCCACCTACCCTTGCCGCTGGTCTCCGGGCTGCTCCGGTGGTCTCAGCCTCCAGTTCTCCTCCGCAGCCTCCTCCCGTGGAGTCTCCCGGGGTCTCAGGTACCCCTCCTTCCGGCCCTTGTCTGCTGTATGCTCGTCTTCTTGCTTCTTTCCTCTAGTTTCTGCTAGAATTGGTCTTTTCTGTAGAGACCCTCTGTCTGGCGGTGTTATTCGTCCGCCATCTTCAGCATATGATATTTTAAATTACCTATACTGTGGTCTTGATGTCATCCAACCCTATGTAAGGCTTCTGCTTCCTTGGGCTGTTTCAGGACTCTTTAAATATGAAAATCAAATGGCAGATGAGTTGTCAGGCACAGAAAAAAAATAGCACTATTCTTACAGGTTTTGTATCCTAAAATAAAAAATGGTCTTAAAGGTGATAAGATTGGGGCTCTCATTACAAAGTTATTAAGCATATTATGATTTGCAGGTCGTTAAGAGCATTGTAGATAGAAATAATGGTGGTATTACAAGTTCAAATGATGCAAGTGAACAGAATTCAGTAAGTAGCTTATGTATGAAGCTGTATGTAGGTCATAGCTTATGCAGACACAGCACATGATCTGCTGTTTTAGTATTTATTTATTCATCCTTTCAGAGGATATTTGTTGGATATTCATGTGCCAGGCATGTCGTTCTAAGTGCAGAGAACATAAAAATGAATATAATCTTCAAAGTTCCAGTTCTCAAGGAGTTGGCCTTCTGGTGACTTTAGACAGAAAATAAGTGAGCAAACAAACAGGTATTGATAGTCTGTGATAAGAGCAATGACAAAATGGACAGGATGATATAAGAGTTAGCAACTTAGGAGGTAGTAGGGAAAGCCTTTCATTTGAGGTGAGACTCTGAAGTCAAGAAGGTGTTAGCCAGACCAAAATCCAAGGCAAGAACTTTCTGGAAGAGCAAACAGTAAATGCAAAGACCCAGAGGTAAGCAACTCCTTCCCGCAGCACATAACAAGGCCAGAGTTGCTTGGGCCCAGGGAACATGGGAGAGGGAGTAGGAGATGGGGTTCGCTATGTTGGCAGGGACCAGATCACATGAGGCCTTGCAGGGCACAGTGAGGGATTTTTATGTCATACTAAATTCAGTGGAAGCCTGGGATGATTTTTGAGTTGGGGGAAGAGTGGTGGAGTAACAAAGTCTGACTGAGGTATTAAAAATATTAGCCAGACTTTTATATGTAGAGTGATGTATTAGGAGAGAAAGAGCTGAAGAAGAAGGGTCAGTGGGGATGACCATGGCTACAAAAATGGAGAGAGATAGACATATTGGAGCAAGGTCTTGGAGCGAGAGGGAGAATGAAGATGTCATGTGGCCTCCTTGGCTCATGCTCAGTGGTGCCAGTGACTAAGGTGAAGCACATGCTTCCTCAGTGACCAGAGAAAATTTTAAAAGCCATCTGAATATAACAAATCCAAAATCTTAGCAACTACTTGAAATAAGATATTTAAAAAAAAAATCTTTATGAGAACTTATTGAGTCATTTCCTTTTTTAATTTAGGGAGAAGAAAAAAAAAAACCCAGAATGCTCTAAGAAAGAAAAACTCTCAAAGAAAGTCTTAAGGTAGCCATAGTTCCAATACTCTTTCCAAGTTGTTTAAATAAAGCACAATTTCCAGTGGGCTTGTGTTCGTGTCCCAGGGCTGCTGTGACAAATCACCGCACACTGGGTGGCCTCAAACGACAGAAATTTATTGTCTCATAGTTCTGGAGGCCAGAGTCTGAGATCGAGGTGATTCCCTTACAACCAGTTTGCAGAACAGACCTTGCGTTTACAAGTGGCCCTGCTCACTGTGGGGATAACAGGAAGATTATCTTCCTGATGCTGCAGATTTCGTCTCAGCATCTCTCCAACTTTCTCGTGCAGAATTTCATTTACCAACTCACAGGGCAACTTAATTGTAGAAAGAAAGAGTGGCTTTTTTTTTCTTCTCCTTCCTTTTTTCATTTTATTTTATTTTTATTTATTATGCCTATATAATAGTCCTGTATCTTTATAGGGTGCTTGTGATGTTTTGATGCAGGCGTACAATGTGAATTAATTAAATCAGGGTAATTGGTGTATCCATCACCTCAGGCATTTAACATTTCTTTGCATTAGGAACATTCCTTTTTTTTATTTCATGGGATATGTATCTAGTCTTCCTCTTTGAAGCCCACCGATTGAGGGGAGGTATGGGGGGAGAATGAACCTGCTTCCCTGTGATGGCGACTCTGTGTGTCATTTGGCTGGGGTACAGGACCCAGTGATTCAGCCAAACACTAATCTAGGTGTTGCAGTGAAGGTATTTTATAGAGGTGATTAAAGTCTATAATTAAATGACTTATGTAAAGATTATCCTAAATAGTCTGGGTGGGCCCCATCCAAGCAATTGAAAGGTCTTCAGAGCAGAGCTGAGTCTTCCCAAAAGAATAAGAAATTCTTGGTTGAATCTTTGGGGTTTTCTAAATATAACATCATATCATCAGCGAACAGTGAAAGTTTGATCTCTTCTTCCCCAATTTGGAAACCTTTAATTCCACTTTCCTGTCTGATTGCTGTAGCCAGGACTTCCAGCACTATGTTGAATAGAAGTGGAGATATTGGGCAGCCTTGTCTGGTTCCAGTTCTAAGTGGGAATGCTTTCAATTTTTCCCCATTCAGTATGATGTTGGCTATGGGTCTGTCATATATGGCTTGTATCATTTTTAGGTATGTCCCTTCTATGCCTATTTTATTAAGTGTTCGTATCATGAAAGGGTGTTGAATTTTGTCAAAATCTTTTTCTGCGGGAGCTTCTGCCCATGCCTGAGAATTACAGCCCATTCCTGGCAATAAATCTCTTAATAGCTTTGATATATACACTACTGGTTCTATTTCCCTGATTGAATTTCTGACTTGTACGTTCTCCATCTGGGATTCACAGAACAATCCATTAGTTTAAACTGTTTTTGTAGGATACTAAGCTCCCATTGGCATTACTCAGATTCTCTGTCTCCCTCCACCCCCACCTTAAGCAGAATTTTTTTTTCCCCAATCTGCAATGTTTTAGTCTTGGAAGCACTGATGGTCTCTATCTACCCTAGACTAGGCATTCACTACACAGCCAATGCTCATTTAGTCCACGCTATGGTGGAAGCTGCTAGCAGGCATCCTGGCTAGGCTTTGAGCTATTTGAGATCCTGTCCCTGGCAAACAGGAACTGGGGGTAGCCAAGGCCAAGCTAAACACCTTCCCCCAACCACGCTACCTGGACGGGGTCACTTTGATTTAGCAATGCCCAAGTGAGTGTAGACGCAGCCTTCAAGATGGTCTCTCCCAGAGCACAAACTGTGGAAAGGGGAAAACCCCTAGTGTGGCCTTGGAATCCCTTCTCCCACCTACCCCCAACTTGCTTAGATTTTTCTGAAGTTATTTTATACTCTTTGGGATTGGATTTACCAAGGGACTGGGATGCAGAAGGAGAAGAGAGAACCTGATGTTACATCATTTTCCTTCTTTCTCTTCAATCTCCAGGGCCTTGGAAGAATGGGCTTCTCTGTCTTGCTCTCCCTGTCTGGAATGCGGTAAATTAAACTCCATGGTCTACTTAGATAAGTTTGGTGTCCTTTCTCATCCAAACCCATCCGAGAACCTATTTCCTAGCTAAGTTTTTATCCATGCTCTGTCCCTGGGGTGACAATACACCATGGTCCCTCTGGGAAGCAGAAAAGTATAAGGGTTTAGTAATTTAAAGGAAAAAAAAAACCCACATCATTTTAGCATTACAGACATAAATTGGAGATATTACGGGATCTTTTCCAAGCCACTGCAAGGAAGCAAACATTACAGTAAAGTAAGTTACACAAAATTTTTGGCTTTACAGTGCATATAAAAGTTAAATTTATACTATATCATAGTGTATTAAGTATGCGATAGCATTTCATCAAAAATGTACACATCTAAATTAAACAAATAGTTTATTGCTAAAAAATGCTAACAATCATCTGAACCTTCAGCCAGTTGTAATCTTTTTGATGGGGGAGGGTCTTGCCTCAGTGTTGATGGCTGCTGACTGATCGGGTGGTGGTTGCTGAATGTTGGCTGTGGCAGTTGCTTAAAATAAGACAACAGTGAAGTCCGCTGCATTGACTGACTTTTTTTCACAAGAGATTTCTCTGTGGCATGTAATGTTGTTTGATAGCATTTTACCCACAGTGGAACTTCTTTCAAAATTGGAATCAAGTCTTCTCAAATTCTGCTGCTGCTTTATCAACTAAGTTTATGGAATATTCTAAATCTTTTGTTGTCATTTCAACACTATTCACACCATTGTCAGTGGGAAGGGACTTTCTCTCTTTATTCATTCATAAGAAGCAACTCCTTATTCAATCAAGTTTTATCATGAGATTGCAGCAATTCAGTCACTCCCTCAGCCTCCATTTCTAAATTTAGTTCTCTTGCTATTTCCACCAAATCTGCAGTGACTTCTTCCACTGAGGTCTTAAACCAATTTCTTCCATATTCCTTTCACTGTTGATATTTTGACCTCCCTCCATGAATCACGAATGTTCTCAATAGCATCTAGAACAGTGAATCCTTTCCAGAAGGTTTTTAATTTACTTTGTGCAGATCCATTAGAGAAATCACTATCTATAGCAGCTGCAGTCTTAAAAAAATGTTTTGTAAATAATAAGACTTGAAAGTAGAAATTATTCCTTCATGCATGGGCTGTAGAATGAACGTCATATTAGCAAGAATTAAAACAACATCCTTTGCCTTGTACATCTCTCTCCGAGATCTTGGGTGACCAGGTACATTGTCAATGAGCAGTAACATATTGAGAGGAATCTTTCTTCCTAAGCAGTAGGTCTCAATAGTGGGCTCAAAATATACTGTGAACTCTCCTATCAACAGATGTGTTGTCATACAGTAGGCTTAGTCGTTCCACTTATAGAGCACAGGCAGAGTAGATTTAGTGTAAATCTTCAGGGTCCTAGGATTTTCAGAATGATAAGTGAGCATTGGCTTCAACTTAAAGTCATCAGCAGCATTACCCCCTAACAAGGGTGTCAACCTGTCCATTGAAGCTTTGAAGAGAGGCATTGACTTCTCCTCTCTAGCTATGATATTCCTAGATGGCGTCTTCTTTCAATATCCATCTATCTTACCTATAGCAAACATCTTTTATTTAGTGTAGCTACCTGCATCAATTTTCTTAGGGAGATCTTCTTGATAACTTGCTGCTTCACTTTGTACTCTTGTGTTATGGAGGTGTCTTCTTTCCTTAAACCTTAAGAGATAACATCTGCTAGCTCCACGTTTTTCTTTTACAGTTTCCCTACCTTTTCTCAGCCCTCATAGAATTGAAGGGATTTAAGGCATTGCTCTGGATTCCACTTTGCCTTAAGGGAATACTGTGGCTGGTTTGATCTTCTATCCAGACCCGTAAACTTTCTCCATGTCAGCAATAAGGTTGTTTCATTTTTATATCATTTGCATGTTCAGAGGAGTAACACTTTTAGTTTCCTTCAAGAACTTATCCTTTGCATTCACAGTGTGGCTAACTGATGCAAGAGGCCTGGCTTTCTGCCTATCTTGGCTTTAGGCTTGCCTTCGTCACTAAGCTTAGTCATTTTAACTTTGGATAAAGTAAGAGATGGGCAAATTCCTTTCACTTGAACACTTAGAGGCCATTTTAGGGTTTCTAATTGGCCTAATTTCAATATTGCTTGTCTGGGGGAATAGGGAGGCCCAGGGAGGAGGAGAGAGATGGGGACAGCCCAATCTGTGTAGCAGTGAGAACACACACATTTATGGATTAAGTTCATCATCTTATGTGGATGAGGTTAATGGCACCCCCAAACAATTGCAATAGTAATAACAAAGACCATTGATCACAAATCACCATAAGCGATATAGTAATAATGAAAAGGTTTGAAATATTGTGGGAATTGCCAAAATGTGACACGGATGCATGCAGTTAGCACAAGCTCTTGGGAAAATGACGCAGATCAGCTTGCTCAATGCAGAGTTGCCACAAACCTTCAACTTTGGGGAAAAAAATGCAATATCTGGAACACACAAAAAAGCAAAGCACAATAAAGCAAGGTAAGCCTGCATAATAATACCATCCCTATTGCATGCTGCAGTGCACATCGATTCCAGTGTATGATATATTCTACTGTCAATACTTTAAACCTCTTTTCAGGTGGAGGAAAGGTCAGCTTCCCCAAGAAGTTATGCCAGAAAATGGACACCCACACAAGAAGCAGTGTTTGAAGGAGAAAAAAGTAAGAAAAATCTTCAGATGCAGCTTATCTTTCATAGAGTAAGGAGTTGATTAATGGTGTCAAACGTAGACTTTTGATGTAGTTTTAAAACAAAGTTGTACATAGAGTTTCATACACCCAAGAACTTGATTGAAAGATGTTCATCATCAACTTTAGCCTTTCATGCTATGACTCAGATACATCAAATTTAGCACACCAGAAATTTATATTTTTTATAATCATGGAATTTATCTTATGACTGTATACATGTATCGCATTATGCATGTTAAAGGTGTTATTAAAGCATATTTTCTATATACTACAGTTTCAAAACTCTTGGCACTTTTTAAAATATACTTGGAACCTCAAAAACTGAAAGTGGTTCAGTCCTTGCTGGAACTCTGAGAAGCTATCTGTTCAGAAACCTTAAGACTATAAAGGTGGAACAGGGCTTTCCTCACATCTAGGCCTCTTATACATGACTTGGTGAAATGTTTTAAGCTATTAATCACCACTACTATTGCAGTTGAGTTACCTTTCCACCCTAACATAGTGATAGGCACCTAACAAGTTATTAAAAATATATATATTGGATAAATATAATATTAGGTCCATTTTCCTCTGTAGAGGGTTTATAAGGAACAGTACTCACAAGTGGATTTTAAATACATAAAAGGCAGTTTTTTCTTTCTAATTATGTAAACATTAATTGAAAAGCACATTAGCATTGTGTTTAAAATAAAATGCATTAGGCAGTCCAATCAATTACAACACATATATTTTTATCTTTATAATAGTTAATACAGAGTGGCTTAACATTTTACTTTTCTGCTTTTTAATTAATTCAAGAAAATCACTTGTAAACACAGAGGAGTAAAGAAAAGAGTGAAAATGGGCATATTTCTTAAGTAAGTTTTAAAAAGTTTTTTTTCTTCAATTTGGTGAAATATTTAAGAGATCCAATGTCTTTTTGGCAGAGACCCTAGAAAATTCTGCTGTGACCCAATTTCATATTAACTAAAGACATTCATAATGAGTGAGGCTCATCAAGGTCAGGCTTAACCGGGTGCTATTTGGAGCTGACAACTTCAAATTCAATTTCTGTGTCAAGTTCCTGCTTGACTCTACACAATCTAAACTCTTCTGGATCCCAGAACTTTCTTCTTATAAAACGAAATAATAAAATACCTTAAGATTCTATGGCAAGGTTAGATATGGTAACAAAAGGACAAGTGATTAAAGAAAAACAATTGACAAATTGAACGTAATCAAATTAAAAACTTCAGTGTTTCAAAAGACACCCTCAAGAAAGCAACAAAACCACCCACAGACTGGGACAAAACATTATCAAATCATATATCCAATAAAACACTTCTGTCCAGAATATTGTGTCCAATAAAGGACTCATGTTCAGAATAAAAAGAATTCTTACAAGTCAATAATAAAAGGCAAATAGCACAATTGAAAAATATACAAATGTTTTGAATACTTAGATATTGAATACTTCCCATTAGAAGATAAGCAAATGGTTAATAAGCACATTTAATGGCATACAGCAATATTGGTCATTAGGAAATGCAAGTCAAAACCACAATGAGATACTATTTCTCACTTACCAGAATGGCTATAATCAAAATGACAGCTAGTAACAAGAGGCGGTGAGAATTTGAAGCAATTAGAACCCTCTCGTCCACTGTTGGTGAGAATGTAAAATGGTATAACCACTTTGGAAATCAGTTTGGCAGTTTCTTAAAAACGTTAGACATATTACATAAAAGAGCAATTTCACTCTTAGGTATCTACCATAGCAGCATTAGTGGAAACAATCCAAATGTTCATCAACTGATGACTGGATAAATAAAGTGTGATGTATCCATACAATGGAAACTGGCAATTAAAAGGAACAATATGGATGGACCTCAAAAACATTATGTTCAGTGAAAGGAGTTCAAAATACACACACACACACACACATAGTATGGTTTCATTTATATGAAATACCTAAAAATGGCAAATATACAGAGAAAGAAATGAAATTAGTGTTTACTTAGAGCTGGAGTGGGAATGGATAGATTGTAAATGATCACCTTTCTTTTCAGAGTGATGAAAATGCTTTAAAGTGAACCCATAGTAATGGTTGCATAACTCTCTAAATATATTAATACTCATAACCATTGAGTTGAACACTTAAAATGAATGAATTGTATGGGATATGAATTATAAATCAATAAAACTTTAAAAATTATGTAAATGACTTATTTGTAATAACAGACAAGAACATTTATATCTTAAATGTATAATAACTATCTCACAATATATAATTTCCTCAATCACCTATCAGCATTACCTTAGCAAATGGACATAAAGTATTATTGCAAACAGAATATTGTTTGCTATGTAAAAATTTTAAGGCCCTATATCCATCACAGCTTTGAATTTACATACCTAAGTAAACTTAAATTTTGGAGGAGATATTGGGATGATGGGAGATATTCTGATTTATGATTTGGGTTTGTCGGTAGGTGGAAGTTTGACAGCGTGAATTCTGTCATCTGTAATTTTTAACGAAGATAACTTGAAATGGAAATTGTTTTCACAAAGTGTTTTCAATATAATTCAATTGATCATTAAATTCTCAGACTATCATGGACAAGAATTATATTTAAACACCCAAAACTCACACTCACACTCCATGGCCATAAAAATAAAAGAAATTTTCTTTGGCTGTCAGTATGTTGTAGATGTGATGGGAAAGGATCAGCCTAACAAGGGAAGATCATTTGAACGTCCCTTGTGTACACGTAGAACATTCACTGCCTGGCATTTTGTTTTCCTTTCTTCCTGGCACAGGCTTTTAGAAACAACAACGACAACAAAAAAACACGAGTTCTTATTATCTCTGTTTTCCTCCAGCAGAATATGTGTAGATGACATGAAATAGTAATTGCAGCGTTGCGGGTTGCAGCCACATGAGTGCATGTTCACAGGGCCTCTGAGATGTGCTCTCTCATCTCTGCTCCCTTATCTAGTTGTTCCTGACACAATTCCAGCTGCCCTTAGAAGAGTAACTTCCGTGGCAAAACCTGGTGACTCCCCTTAGGATTTGAGGTTCTTTCAGACAGAAAAATGTTCCTTGCACTGAAATCCTTCAGCGTCTAACAGAAACAGGCACATCATCATGTTAGTATTGAGGATGGGAAGTAAATATCTCCCTATGCACACAAAAGTCTATCGGAGGGGCACATGCGTACGCATAGACACTTCTGCAGTCATGATCCTCTACTGTCGTCGCTGCCTAAAACATCATTCCTTTCCCCTTAGGAGACGCTGGGACAAGAGCGGAGAGGGACAGCTGAGATTTCCGCCTACTCTTGGAAGTGTAGATCAGTCTTGGTACGCATGCACAGGCACTGTAAGAATGTAGTAGGTTGGCTAAAACTATTTGCTTAATTTCTCAGAGTTCAATGGGGTCATTTTTTTTTTTTTTTGTCATCTTCCCTGTGCTTTCTGTATTTTCCAAAAAAACGCCAGCTTCCAACAACACCCTCTTTCTTCCCACTGGAAATGGAAACACGTCCTCTGCAGGAATTTTCCACTTAGCAGTTCCCGCTTCCCTAGCTGGGGCCTCAGAACACCAGCCTGCAATGCTGTATTTCTTTCCACTGCAGTTTGACATTTTCGAGCCAGCACAATGAGTTGTATTCAGTCATTCTAAGTCGCCCCCCATCCCACCCCCCCCACCGCCTGCCCCGCCCAGCCCTGTTCTACATTATCTTTTTTTTTTTTAATAATAATGTATACTTTCGAGCAATTTCAGAAAAAGAGCAAAGGCTTTTAAGCAACATTACCTTTAATTAGTAATGTCATTGTCATGGCGTCACCAGAATCCTTGGAGCCATCTCCGCCACCCCCCACCCCATACCACCCCATCGTTTCCCCTTCTTCCCCGTCTCTCTGGTAAACACATTAAAGACAAACCGCATGGTCCATACACTTTGCTTGAAATTGTTTGCTTTTGCAAATGATTTCCTCTGAATAATATTTACAAACTATACATCGTTGCCTGACACGATGATAAGAGGGGACGCAGATTGCTTATAATCTCAGCTGTAAACAAGAAATGGGGACACGGGCTTGAAAACACGTTCAGGGCCCCGCGCGGAAGGGAGCCGCGGCGTCTGCAAACGCCCGCAGCCGAGCGGGAGCCGGGGCGCAGTCCCAGCGCAGCGCCAGCCCGCGAGTCCGCAGGGCAATCCCAAGTGCCCGGCGGGGGAAGGGGGACGGGGCATTGGGGGGTGGGGGGCGGTCAGCGAAAGGTTGCGTCTGCAGGGAAACAAAGCTTGCCTTCCCGAAGGCAAAGAGTGCAACTCGCGAACGCCGACGCGCGTAGGGCGCCCTCGCGGGCGGCGCGGGGAGGGCGCAGGTGGCGGGCGGAGCCTCCCCCGTCTGGCCGGGTGGTAGCTTCTCAGACGGCCGGGCCCGGGGTCACGCCGGCACCGAGCGGGGTGTCTCGGAAGGACCCGGGATTCTGCAGGGAGGGGAGGCGGGGGGAAGAAGGGGATTTGTTCAAGCTGGGAGGGTGGGCCTCAGGAGAAAAAAAAAAAGAAGAAATAGATTGATGCTTTGCAGGACACCTAGGGTATTTCTTTCAGCGGGTATTACTTCCACTTTTAGGCAGGAACAAGAGCTGGGAGGAAAACAGCAGCACGGGCTGACAGCTCGGAGGTGATCAAAGGGGACGGCATGAATGGCTCGCTCTGCCAGCCATTTGTTAGAAAGAAAGGGGTGCTCCCGGGCCGCGCTGGCGGGGGGCAGGGATTAAGATCAAATAGACGGAGACCGGCCTGGCTCCTTTATGAAGGAGAAAAAATGCGCATATGTATATTTATATATATTTATATTAAAGAGTACTATCCACTCTAGATCCACTTCTTCCCATAGACACCCCCCACGCGCGCGCGCACACACACACTCACAGAGACGCGCGCGCGCACACACACATACACACACGGGCGCGCACACCCACGCGCGCACACACACACACTCACAGAGACGCGCGCGCGCACACACACATACACACACGGGCGCGCATACACGCGCACACACACGTACACAGATACGCACACACATACACACACGCGCACACACACACGCGCGCACACACACACGCGCGCACACACACACGCGCGCACACACATACGCGCGCACACACACACGTACACAGACACGCACACACACAGACACCAGGGCGCGCGCGCCCGTCCCTCGCACATGTAAAGAAAGGAAATCCCACCCTTTCTTTCCAAATGTTGTCACCTCTGCTTTCTTAGTGCTTGAAATATCACATGATGGATTATCCGCCGGAGGACATTTTTACAGAGAGACTTCCCCTCCCGGGGCTAGTAGCTAACTTTGTGTGAGTCTGATTAACCTCAGAACTAAAGTTTAAGGCACTCCTGGGATTTGGGCAGAACTTCCCTTTCTATGGCTAACAGGGCAAGGTGTTAAAATACACGTCGTTGGTGCAAAAGAGAGATCTATATGCAGAAAGAATCCTAAGGGCTTTGAAAGGAGCGTTAGCACAGTATTGATCACACAAGTGCAAGAAAACGGTAGGTGAGGTGTCTGCCCAGTGCATAAAGTGCAGTTTCTTCAGTTACTGGGGTATTATCTTTATACCTAGAGATGCAATGAAGCTTGAATGTGATGGAATATACCTTCTCATGTGATTATGATTTTATTTTGCCTGAGAAGCAGTTATACACACACACACACACTCATACACACAACACACACAATTTTTATCAGACATAGCTTTTCAAGAAAAAAACAATAAAAGCAACAAGCACATCAATTTTTGCCCAAATTCATACTTTGAAATCTCTGCACCATAATTCCTATATTTAATCATAAAGTGGGTCCCTTTAAATGTGTTCTTTTAACATTGCACTCGAATTTCATCAAAGATAAGCATAGCAGGGCAGTTCAGGATTTTTTCCTTGCTATTAGAACCAGTATGCTTTGTTTCTCCCTTAAGAGATCTTTAACTTTATACTGTTTCCTTCAATATTAGGGAGATTTTTTTAATGTCTATTGTTTACTTTTGCATTTTTATTGCAGAACATTTACATAATGTGTTGCTATACCGATTAAACAATGAAAATCTCACATGAACACCCACTTGCTCAAATTATTTCCTTCCTCAGAAGTATACCTATACTTCCCCATTGTTATTCTGTATTCATCCAGCCCTTCTAAATATTTTTGCATGCATATGTGTGTACATGCAAGCATATAAATTTTAAAAAATATAAATCCAATCATACTATATGTTATATTCTGTGAACTGTTTTTTAAATCAGAATCTATCTCCTTTTTGAACTGCTGCATGACATTTCATGATTTTTTGGGTATTATTGATCTATAATTAAGTTATTTCCAATTTTTTATTATAAATAATGTTAAACTGACATTCATAGATATACATCTTTGACATAGTACTTTTATAGACTAGATTGTATTTTCATTGACAAGCCTAAATGTATATGTATTTTAATTTATAGACACCACCAAATTACTTTCAATAAAGGCCAAAACAATTTGTATTCCCACAAGTTGTATATGACTAGGCTACTGTTTTGCACAGTCTCTCAACCACTATTTATAATGAATTAAAAACTGTTTCATCAATATTCTGAAAAATAATAATCTCACTTTGTTTCCTCATTTGCCTTTTCGGATTACTTTTGAAGTTGAACAAGCCTTACTTACATTGGCCATTTGTATTTTTTTCTGTGGATTGTCTATTTGCGTATTTTTCCAATTCCTTCTTTGGATTCTTCTTCGTCTTTATGATCCCAAGAAATTCTTTACATATAATGAGCACCTTTATTTCTTTTATGCAGTGTAAATGTTTCTCCCAACCCGTTGTTTATTTTTTAACTTTGATTATGAAGATATCATCATAGGGACATTTGAATTTGTAGCTAAATCTGTCAGTAATTTCTTTTATGGACTCTGGGTTGAAACTAAAATTTCTAATTGAAATTTAATAGGGAACATATACTTAATATTTTGTATTCCAGATGGTAGATTAGCTCTCTAAAGCTGTTTCTATTTCTTTAAGACCATTCCACATTAAAACAAATGTACACTGTATCAATGAATCAATAGGGCTCTGCATTCATTTGTTCCCTTTACTAAACACTGCATATTTCTTCCACATATTAACCTAAGACTTTGCCTGTAGATGGCCTGATAAATGTCTGTGGAGTGAATGTAAGACAAGAAAAAGCATCAGAATAATGGCTTATTAAATAGGTCATCAGGTCTTGTTGGGTTTTGGAAAAGTTAATGCAGTCAAAACTGATTTTTTCATAGGATTCTATGAGATAAGCCATTCTCCAAGGTTATAAATGATGGTATCATCTGTCTTTCTCCTAGACAGTAGACATGCATCCTCCCCATGAAACTGGACACAAAGTGTCATTTGAAGGAATAGGTCCGCGTAGGTCCGCATTAACAATACACCATGCCACCTACTAGGTCTATAGCAGGAATTGCCACAAGAAATATTATCAGGACAAATTTTAGAAAATGAAATTTCTAGCACCATCCTAGACATCCTGAATAACTTTCCCCGGCCCCTAAGGACTGGAGATCTGGGATTTATATTTTTGGGCACTTGCTCACAGAGTAGCACTGGGAGCCAGCTTCTCCTGTTTATTCAGAAAATGTATGATGCTTTGGTCTCTCTCTAACTCGGTTTCTTTCTCCTGTCCTTACATGGAATGAATGTGTCTAATTGATTTTATTTCTGTAATGTCTTTCAACTCATATTGTCCTTTCCATTCTATCTGCCACTTCCCTATTTTAGACCTCCATGGTTTCTTTAGGAATAATGGTCTTCTAACTTATTTTCTCAATCATTGTTGCTCCCCATATGAATTTATCCCAAACACTCTTGTTAGATATAGTCATGCCACCAATACCTGCAAACTGACATCTGGATATCCACACTCTTCATCACGCATTATGTAACTTTACGATTGGAGCCCAACCTACTTTTCCAGATCATCGTCACCTACTCTATGATTTGTCCATTCCACTTTATAGCTCAAGCTCCTCTTTCTACTTTCTAGTAGTGAAGCCATTGTTGTATTTTTTCCCACTGACTAAAATGCTCTTCCTTTCACTATGGCTTTTTACTCTTCAAGACTCAAGTCAAAAGCTCTTTCCTTTGTGAATTCCTTCCCCCAATTCACTCTTCCATCTTCTGACAGTCTCGTACTTTGAATCACTTTCTATTCTGTTATCATTATCACAGCATCTAATATTGTCTTACATCGCTGTCTCCCATGCTAGGTTGTAAACTCCCCGAAGCCTCAAGACCATTTCTTACTGAACATTTGTGACACAGTACCTACAGGTGTCTTTTACAAATAGTGGGCACCACATGCATGTTTGATGAAATTAAATAGATGACTTGAAAATATCCAGAGAGTCTATCTCAATGGTGACAAAGACTATGCTTTGTGATTCTTGGTTCCTAATACAACTGATTTGGAAATTAGCTTTATAAAATAGTTGTAAGCAAGATTTTGATTCCATCCGTGTCAAACATTAAATCCAAACTCACCAAAATAACAGCATGCCTACTGTTAGATAACTGAAATAAATGAATAGATAAATAATGTATAGTTACTCTCAAGAATTACATAGGCAAAATAATGGAATAAGTCAATTCTAGTAAAGCTGCTTTTTGTCATTTTTAATGTTATGACATTTAAATAAGTTACTCCATAATATTCCATTGAATGGAATTATATTACAATGTAAAATTATATTACAGTGTAAAAAATTGGAAGGTAAAAACTCATGCTTTATTTAGGAAGTACAAATTCAAGTTAGAAAAGTGTAAGTTCACATTTTTGTTTTAGTGTCAAATCATATGGTTTTCTAATGCAAATGAAATTCTAGAATAAATTACAATATTCTAAGTGCCATAGAATATGTGCTAAAGTTGGAATCAGAGGATCTGAAGATTAATCCCTGATTGGTTGTTTATGAGCTCTAAAGAGATTACAGACCCCTTCTCAATGTGAATTGCCTGATTGTTAAGATGTAATGTTTTTTCTACTATGCAACAGTATTTTTATCATTGAATGAGGTAATGTGTGTGAAATTGCTTCCCAAACTATAAACAACAATGTAAATATAAATCATCTATTTTAATTTAAGTTGGTAACTAACGTCAAAGATGAGAATGGGACAATCTCACACATTGTATACCCCCAACCCCAGCTGCAGTTGACTCATCAATAATTTTTTATAGCACTAATAATAATATAGATGCTCTTTGGAAATTTAGGGAGCATCTCATCTGGCAAAATAGAATTACAAGTCCTTCCAAGTGCTTCATGAGGAACATCAGCAACAAGATGGGTGTCAATTTTCAGAGAAAAAACTTAAGGGACCGGTGGTCTAGGTCTCAATGTCTCTATATAGTCAAAGAACAGATGTCCTAAAGCAGAGGGTATGTGAAGATAATAGGTTAAGAAGTCAGGGAATGGGAAGTCTAAGGCAGAACCTCTCTAAATTCAATGTGTGCACCAAGCATCTCAGGATCTTATTATCAAATAAGATTTGGTTTCTAAGTGAGTAGCTCTGCAGGGGGGTTGAGTTTCTGAATTTCTACAAAGCTCCCAGGTGACATCAATGTTGCTGGTCTGTGGACCACCCTCAAAGTATAAAGAGACTAGAACATTGTGTGAATTGTGCGTGTGCATCTGAAGTCACTCTGGATGGTGCCAGGATGTGAGGGAAGTACATCATGAAGACTCTATTACAAATCTACAAATCTCCTGAGACTGGATTTATTTTCTTTACTAATAGAAATAACTTAATACTACTAATATCTGATAAACCTTTGCTTCTTACATTGCTTCAAGGTGGTCTCTAGCAGGTGAATAGGCTTCATGTGCAATGTAAAAGTTAAATTGTCTAAAATTAAATGTATACAATCATAAAACCAATCTAAGACTAAAATACATAAGCTTTTTTAATGTAAGTTTCACTCTATGTGTTCTTGAAAAATTATATTTTTACTTATTTAAGCAGCTATATTTTAAAAAAACAATTATCACATATTTAATAAATTATAACATTTATGTAACATATATTATAATGTATATTATGTATACATGTGTAATAAATATTACTTATACATCTGTCTCCCAAGCTAAAAGTTGCCACACATATACACATATAGAGAGTTCTAATCTGCTTTTACATTAGATATTGCCCCAAGGATTTCTTCCAAATAGGATTTTTTTTACTATACTAAACTTATGTAACATAAGCTTATTCAAACTAATCTGAGTGCAGGTTTATATCACAGATTCTAAAATCATTTACTATTTTATCAATATTAAAAAGGCAAGTGGAGTGATATTTCTTAGACATTTTTCATAATACAATGCCTCTTTTAATGCACAATTTTGTTAAATGCCAATTTTAACATATCTAGCTGAATATCCATTTTGCAGCTAAGTTAGGTTACCATCTCACCTGGCTTTCTTTCTGGAGCAAAAGTACTGAAGGAAAGAAGAATCATTTTTTGCTACTTACAAAATGATATGGGTTTTTTTTTGGTGGAATTAATAAATTTTGGGATCAACTTTTCTTTGCCTTTTATCTTATCAAAATATGGACCTGTATGTCATTGAACTGATATAGTTATTCTTTAGGGAAACAAACAAACCCTTGAAATCTATACACGTTACTACGAGAACAGAAAATATATACAAAGGCGTGGTAAATGTATTTTTTTTTCCTAGAGGCGACGTTGGTAAAATCTTGACCATGTGCCATATAGAAGATGCTGATGTTCCGATAGCTTCTGACCGTGTTTTTGCTAATTCCAGGTCTCACCCACGGTTGTTTACATCCACATATGTGGATAAACGGTGGCAAGTGATGTAAGTCAGGTAAGTATAATAAACTAACTGTTCGCTTCCTGGTCCTCCGGGAAGCCCACGGTGAGGCAGTTTGGGCAGACTGCAATCTGTGCACGGACTCTGCCATCACGAGCAGGCGCTATTGGAGCCTACTAGAGACTAAAATATGTTCTCCGCTCTCAAAAGACTTACAGTCTCTCAGGAAGATAAAGTAAAACACATGAGCACTAAGGGACATTGTGGTAATGGTGGGGAGCTTTTCCAGAAAGGTTGCTGAAGAAGCAGAGAACGCAAGGACAGGTCTTAAAGGATGAGGAGTGACTGGCAAGACACGGAGAAGACAGCAGACCAAATGTGCTGTCCATCAGAGGTGCTGATGGTGCTTTCCTTTTTTTTTTTCCATTTCTTTTTTTACTAAAGACATAATGATTCAGGAAAACTTGATGAAAGTATTATATTTTTCTCTGAATCAAGAATAAGTCACATCATGTGTTAGCATACTTTTACCATAAACAGCCAGATAGTAAATATTTTGGGCTTTATGGGCTATCCAGTTGCTATCACAAAAATCCAACCCTGTCATTTTATCAGAAAAGCAGAGAGACAATCCATAAATGAACAGGTGTGACTCTGTTCCCGTCAGTGGGCCAGATATGGTCCATGAGCCATAGTTTACTGACCCATAAATAACACAGTCATTGATAACAGGTAAATAATTTGGGCCTAGGTGTTTGAATTTATTTAAATTATGTTATATATTGTTAAATACATTTTTATAACTCATACTTCACTGTTTTCAAACAGATCTCCTCTACGTATAGCTATATAGGAAAATTGTGATTTTTCTCTGTCATTCAGTTAAATTTACTGTGGAAATCTGACATGTGGAAAACCTTTGAATCTGAAAATCATAAGCAAGTTACAACTACACACCTGGTGGTAGGTAATATCCTAATAGAGATGGAACATCAAAAGGAAACCATCCACCCCTGTGGGACTGACCTTTGCAAGTCCGAATAATAAAACCCACAAAGCATTTTGAGAGACATCAACAAGCTGAGCTGCTGTTTCAGTTAGCGGTTCTTTTGTGCCGGGGTTTTTCTAATCAGTGATTTGGAACATCCCAGGAAGGGGGCATACTCATGCTGAAAATAGTCCCTGCCATTTTCCTGGATTTTTGCTTGTTTGTTTCATATTCTAGAACAGCTGTTCCATAGACCTCTTCTTCCCTTAGCCTTCCTTCTTATTTAGACAAATTTTATTAAAATATCAGCAATAGATTTGAGTTAATTTATGTGTACTGTATTTCCCTAATGCCAAACACATCCAAATTTATGGTATTGGTATGAAAGTAGAAGTTTTTTTTCTTGACTTTGCCCAAAATGGAGTTAGGAAAGGGAAATTAAAGAAATAAAATTTTAGAGGAGATGGTGAATACATGTGATAAGACACAAACCTCAACTTCTCAAAATCTGAAGAGACTATCACAGACACGAGTGGTTAGCCATGAAGGAGTGAAAGCATACTGCTCTTACTCATCTCCTGCATGTAGCTAAACTGCCTTTCAACCCCTTTAGGGTCGTATTTTCTGGTACAATGACTGCCACTAGTTTTGTAAGTGCTACTGCTAATTGAAACCACATCCCAGTGCAGATCAAAAATAAGCCTGTCCAGCATCCCTGCTGCAAATGTACCCAGCAGGGCAACCCCTTTGTTCTCCTTAAAAATGAACGAATTCAAGAAAGGCACTGCCTCTAGATCATTATTCATTAATGTATGCAACATTCCCCCTGCCTCACTCTTTACTCTTTCTCTTTCCACCCTTCACTATAATTTTCTTGTGGAAAAAATAAAGGGACGCCAATTCTCTTGTAAACTGCATAATTGGGTTTAATATGCAGACATGCCATTTCGAGGCATGTACGTATTCTGCATTAATAGGAGTTACGCAGGAGTGTTTAGAGATCACCTGTGGATAGGCTTGTTAATTAACGGAGTTAGAGCCTTATTTCATTCCATTTAAAACAGAGTAATTGAAATCAGGGTAATCACCACTGCAGTATTCGGTACTTTCACCCCTTTTCAAGGTTATTTTAGCAATTATGTTCTTGGCTGAGCGTGTTAGTAAATGCTGCAATTACTTCCTGTACTACTTGACTTTTCTCAATCCTGTGCCCTGTGGTATGTCTTTTTTCATTACTACACTAGTTTGAAAAAGCTAGAAATAATTTATGTCGTCCTTTAGTCTTTTAAAAAAACAATTACACCTATTCCAGTCTACTAGGTTTTCAGGAAAAAAAAAAATCAGAAAATTAGGCTAAATCTAATCTCATAGATAAATCATATGCTACCTTGCTAAGGATTTTTTTTTAAATGCATATACATATTCTAGCAAAACTCAATTTTAATTGGATGCTACTACATCTTCTGTGGTTCCTGCACATTTGTTATTCTATGATATTTATTTATAATGCAAAGTATTTTTCTTTTTGTAGAATCTGAAAATGAACATAAATATACTCAGGTGGTCAGAGGGAGGGCCCTAAACTACTTCAACTCACAGCCACCTGAAATTATTTTTTAGGAGAGAGCTAAATCTTTATCATCTCCTATACTTTCTACTATTGCTGGGAAAGAAAAATTCTTATTGCTTTCAGCGTAATTCTAGGATTAGAATGTGAAATGCAAGCTGATATTATAATAATTCTATTTCATTGACTTACAATGAATATTTTCTTTTATACAGAGAGACATTGCAAGGCCAGGTGCGGTGGCTCACGCCTATAATCCTAGCACTCTGGGAGGCCAAGGCGGGCGGATTGCTCGAGGTCAGGAGTTCAAAACCAGCCTGAGAAAGAGCGAGACCCTGTCTCTACTATAAATAGAAAGAAATTAATTGGCCAACTAATATATATAGAAAAAATTAGCCGGGCATGGTGGCGCATGTCTATAGTCCCAGCTACTCGGGAGGCTGAGGCAGCAGGATTGCTTGAGCCCAGGAGATTGAGGTTGCTGTGAGCTAGGCTGACGCCATGGCACTCACTCTAGCCTGGGCAACAAAGAGAGGCTCTGTCTCAAAAAACATGAAAAAATAAATAAATAAATACAAAGTGACATTGCATAGTGGTCAATGATTTTTTTCCATACATACCCATTTTCCTGGGTAAAATTAATACAAATATAAAATTTTCTTGCAACAGTAAATTAACACTAGGAGTTTATGCTGTGTGTTTGATACTTTACCTTCACACATTTAGCCTCTTTCCATTTGTACTTGGTACAATTCCAACAACTAATATTTACTGATTTTTCTACTTATCTATCTATATAAACGTATTTCTGAAGACTGGTATCACTAGCAATATATTTATTTAGTGAATGATTTTTTTCACCTGACATATTCACAATCTTACAGTTTTATCATAAAATTTGTATATACCTCATGTTGCTGAATGTTTTTAAGGGATAAGGAAATACTATCTATTTAGCTCCTTAAGATGAAAATGTGGATGCATGCATGTTTTTGTTCAGTGTGGTTGTCTGGATTGTTTTTTGTGAGGAGTGTTTGAAAGTTATTAGAAATATAATCATCTTCAGATGTTCATGTAGTATGGCCAATGATATTTGCAGGAAATGTTGATATTTACATACATATTGGAACATTTTCCAATGGATTAGTAAATCTTATTTCTGTATGCGTTTTCTATCTATCCTTGAGCAAATTTTCCTTTGGGAATGTCTTCTACCCTCTGCTTTCCAGTTAAAATTGTCTTTGTCAAAAAGACAAGCTAAGAAGATTCTTTTGAATCAGCTCAAGTCTATAAAGGACTTACATTTAATATCAGTGAGAGAGAGAGAGGTGTCCTCATTTTAATGATGATTTAAATGCACTGTGTTTATCAGTGCAAATAAACAATCTGAAACAAGACATTCCTGGTATCTTCTGTGCTATTCTACCCAGGAGGATACAGCAATAAACTACGTCAGCAATTCTAGCTAATACTGCCTTGCAAATTTATCCAAACGCATTTCTGTTCATAGTCATCGTGATTTGGTAATATGCAATTAGAGAAAATGACCATTTTAATATAGAACAATTTTCTTGTAAATTATACAGTAAAAAATATTTGAAACATATTAAAATCAAATGGATTTAGAATGATTATAGTTATGAATTACTGTAATTTGGTCTTACACAGCTAATTCCCAAAGACTGCACAGCCGTTTAGCAATTTCCATTCTCTAAATTTCTCATAATGGGATTTAATGAAAAAAAAAAATGAAATCATCATCTTTTCCCCAAACCTCTCCTCTCCTCTTGTGTATCGTATTTCAATAAATGAGCCACCACCCTTTCAGGCACCCCAGTCAGGGAAACCCAGGAATCAGCCCACCGACTTTCCTCTACTCATTACTCCAACATTTGTGGCCTCGTAGATACGGAGGTTGAATTGGTTCAGTCCCACCCGTCTCTTCTGCCATCTGCTCTTCCTTGAGCTGTTCCCTACTCACTAATCCCTGAGCCCACTCCCGAGGCATGCAGCCCACCAAACCCGCAGCCCTGAATTTATGTTCAATATAGCGGCCACGGTGGTCTCTCTAAAATGCAAATCCAACAATGTCACATTTCTGCTTAAAATTCGGAAGTGGATAAAATACAAATGTCATTTCCTATAAATACAGACTGCTTGGCATGTTACACAAGGTCCTTCACGCACGAACGGTCCCTGGTCATCATCTCCAGCCTCATCTCTCACCATTAAGTTAGATGCATCTTACTCTCCATACGCACCAAATTTGTGCTGCTTCAAACACAGCAGACTCTCAAAGCTAATTGTCCTTACAAATGCCTTTCCTCTGCCTGGAATGCTAGTCCCTGCTCTTCCTCACGACCCCTGTCCTCCATCCATCTGCTCTTCTTTATCTTGCACGATTTAAGTTCATTATAGCCCCTCACAGAAAGCCTTTTGTTAAAGAGAAATACATTCTGACACTTGTTATAATGGTATGACTTTATACAAGACTATCGCAATCGGGATATTGCAATAGGGGAGAGAGACTGGGCTCAACTCCAAACACAACAAGGGCAAAGGGGAATTTAGAGACAAGGAGCAGAGTGAGGGGTTCAGTGGATAGACAATCCCCAAGAAGAGAAATCAAAGGGAAAGAGATTCTTATGAAACTGACTTAACAAAATTCTTGCTAAAAGCAGGCCAAGGAATTATGCATCAAAGATAGGGGGGAAAGAACTTGATCAGACATCAGGGATGAGTAGATATCAAAGGTTGGGGATGAATTAGCAGGATTCTTTGCTAAGACTGAGCTGACCAGGTGTAAGACAGGACTAGGACTACAGCTAAGGCCTGGTTGAGAAATGGGCTCAGAGGAACCTAACTAAAACTTGTCAAGGGGAACATCTTTGTCAATTCCTATGTCCCAGACAGGGTTTGCTCTCTACTCCTCCCTACAACTTTCTGGGCTCCAATAGCACTGCAAGAATCTCTGTAATTCACTTGTCATATGATCTAGGCTGAGAGTTCTCTAGAAGGAAGAATTTCAGCTCTTATCTAGCTTGTCTGGTATCTTCAATTGCCTGTCACCTAGATGTTTAACAATGTTTGTTAACTAAGAGCTGTGTGTGAATGGAAAGATAAATTTTAAATTATCATCTGTCTATACATCTTCTCTTTTATGTTTCCCCTTTATCTCCAGGGACCCACTTGTTCTTAGTAAAGTTATGTTTGATATTTGTAAGTCCTTTTGACCTGGGTCTCACCAAACTGGATGAGAGTCACTTTTGCATGTCTCTGTGTTCTTAATAAGCCTCCATGCCTTTGTCTTGTGCAGAGGTCTATATAGGCCAAATCTCATTACAGCAGATATCATTAAAATGAAATCACTGAATCCCAAAATATATAAGCCACTTTCAATTTTCTGAACCTAATATTTTATATAATTCTAACAATGGATTTTAATTTTGGGAGGAATTTGTATGTGAGTGAGTGATTAAGATAGATATATCCTTAACAATACATGCGTGACAGTTTCTCTGTCTTTTGCTTTTCTTCACTGTAAACATTAAAAGGGAGTGTCTTGAGGCAAAGCCTGTGACTGAAGACTATTCTGTAGAACCTAAATAATTATTCTGTAACAATAATTATCTCTTTCTGGGCATGAAAATGTGTAAAACCTCCTCCCCCTACCCCCTTTAAACATTCATTCTCAAAGGCTATGTGTTAAATCCTTTACTCCTTTGCTTGAGAAAATGTATCACAAGTTCTTGGTAGTGGTGAATTCAGTTTACATATATCTGAACTCATAGCAAGTTTATTTCTTTAGGAAAATGAAAACAGTTATTGTGGTTAGCAGAGTTATTTTAATCACATAAGAGTAATGTAAAATTAAAAATTAACGTAAAGAAGGCCATCAATCATCTCACTAACCATAAATAACCCCTATGGATAAGTAATAAATTATTGCTCCAATAGCTGGCACCAGAGTTCATTTTAGGGAAGGAACTATTTTTATTTAGGAAAATATCTTAGTTGGCCATTTTGAATAAGAAAGGAGAGGCCCAGAAGGCATGATCTCAAGAAAACAGACCAAGAAACTAAAGATCTCTGCGAAAAGTGGAGAAAAAGTGCAGAAAAAAAACGACATTAATTCCAGTGAGAGCAGAAACTCAAAACAAGAAGCCACAAAAGTATTAGATTTTAGAAATGAGCAGAAACCAGAGATCACATTGGTCTTCCCCAAAGTGTAGACTAAGGGACTTAAACCAAATTTGTTTACCCATAGCAGGCCAGAGTAAATTCAGTTAAGGGAAAAATCTAGCATGGTGCTCGAGAGAATGAATTCTGGAATAAGATTGCCTGGGGGCGGCTATAGGTTCTAAGACTCTTTCTCTGTTTGGGTCTGTGTGTGTGTTAACCCTTTGCACTCGCTTGCTTTTTTCTCATTATCCACTCGACATTATCCACACTCGACATCCGAGTGCAAAGGGTTAAGGTATGAGTCCACTGGGACCCAACCGGCAATGTAGGAGCCCTTAAGAATTAAAACCTGGAGGGGGAGTGGGAGGGTTAATATTGGTTATGCTGGTGATGGAAGAATGAGGAAGCCAAACCAGAGACAATATGGTACCCAGATTTAGCAATAGGAAGAAGTCATTCCTACCCTTAGTATAAAGGAACAAAGAAAAGAGAAGGAATTAGCAGAACCTAGGAGTGAGAATCATGAGTCAGAAGCTAGAATCATGCTAGAGGAAACTAGGATTGTGCTGGGCCTGTCTGGTGGGTGTTGGAACAACTGGGAAGGTATAGCCACTGCCCAAACCTCTGCCCAGAGAAAACATCCAGTATTTTACCTGGGAAAAACCACTTTGCTCCAACACATCCATAAACAAGATCAAATAAGAAGAAAATAACTCTGACCTGCAAGAAAGTGTGAAAAAGAATCTGAGACCAAACAGGTTCAGGGCTAACCTGATGTGTATGTTTGTATATGTGTATGCATGTTATCAAATATAAACGTATGTGTACATGTGTGTACACATGTATACATTTGTGTATACACATATACACAAATATATCAAACAAACAAATGGAACCATCGTGCATGCATTTTGTAACCTGATATAATACTTAATATGACATGGATATTCTCCCATGACATGAATATGAATATAATATGATTATAAATCCATGTATCTAGTGGCAAAGAACTGGGCTGAATTGTGTCTGTGTCCTAGTGATTCTCAGAAGGCAGGAATTAAGAGATGCACCAGAATATTTGGTGGAAGAAAAGCCTAAGCAGTGTTCATGGTACCGCATGGCTTGTCTTGACTGTTTGTAGTAAAATGTAAAGAGAGACAAACAAATTAAAGATGGACTTTATCATTAAAAGGGAAGTAGAACTTAAAGTTTTGGAAAATGCTCAGCCCAGCCATGTGAAGAATAAGAAAGTGTATTCAGGAGAGAGCAACGGTGTGGCCAAATGAACATTTGATAAGGACTGTGGATATGAAGAAGTCAGATGTTATTCATAAGACAGTGGAAGGACGACCTCAAAGACATTTCAGAGATCTGCAAGGCTGCCATTCTCACCACAGGCCCAGAGTGCCAGGGCCTTGAGGACATAGCAGTTTTAAAGGAGCCTGGGGTGCCCATGGAAGCTTGGTGCTTGCTGCTCAGGGTCACGTCCAGTGTCTGCTCCCTGCATTATGGTGCAGTGTTCCTTGGTTGCCCCCACTGTGCATCAAGTGGCCTCAGGTCCAGCTCAGGCAGTTCTTTTGGGAGGCACAAGTGACAAACCTTGGTGGTATCTGCATGGCACCAACTCTGTAGGTGCACAGAGTAAAAGAGTTGTGGAGGAATGGCTACCTTCACCTAGATTTCAAAGGATTCCTTGGAGGACTTTGTGGCCCAGGTAGAGAACTGCCACAGAGGTGAGGCAACTACAGAGAAGTTCCACTAGGGCAATGTCAAGAGGAGCTGTGGGGTTGGAGCCCCAACAGAGAGCCCCCACTAGGACAATGAGTAGTAGAGCCATGGCAGCTAGGGCCACCTCAGAGACCTCAGACCTGTAAATCCACCAGTGTCAATGCCAGCCTGGGAGAGCCACAGGCACCTGACTCCAACCACTGTGTACTGTTTGTGGGCTGCACTCAGGTAAACCGTGGGGAAGGAACTATGCAAGACCTTTGGGACAGTCCCCACCCTAGTGTGTCCAAAAGGTGGAACATGAAGTCAAAGAAGATGATTCTCAAGTCTCAGTGTCCAGATTTAACACTGTTTACCTTGTTTGGTCTTTGACTTGCTTGGGACCTGGTACTCCTTTCTTCTTGCACATTTCTGCCTTTTGGAATGGAAATGTCCATCCTGTTCCTATTCTGTTATTGCCTTTTGGAAGCACACAGGTTCAGACCTAGAGAGAAATTTGCCTTAGAATGAATCAATCGTACCTTGATCCTCACCCATATCTGCTTTAGATAGTGTTCAGGTGAGGCTCTAAACTTTAGACTTTTGAGTTGGTGCTGAAACAGGTTAAGACTTTGGGGGATATAGGGATCAAAATGATTGCATTTTGCATGGGAAAAGAATATGAAGTTTGGGAGCAAGGAGCAGAATGCTATGGTCTGAATGTGTTTCCCTCAAATTCATGTGTTGAAATTTAATCACCAGTGTAACATTATTAAGGTGGGGCCTTGAGAAGGTGATTAAGCCATGAGCACAGAGCCTTCATAAAAGAGGTGTGAGGGAGCTGTGTTTCCCTTTTTCCCTTTCACCTTCTGCCACATGAAGACACAACAAGAAGCCATCCTGGAAGCAGAGATCCCTCACCGGACACTGGACCTGCAGCTCCTTAACATTAGACTTTCCAGCATCTAGAACTGTGAGAAATAAAGTTTTGTTGTTTACAAATTATTCAACTTAATGTATTTTTAAATAGCAACATGAGTGTACTAAGAAAGTCTCTAAAGAGATTTGCTCCCAAGAGACGTATTTTTTCAAATGCCTATGAATATTATGAAAATGGGCCAACTTCATAGGCTATAAAGAAAATCTCAGGCAATTCCCTAAATTACAAATCAAAGAGGGCACATTATATAAAGTTAAAAATACACTCTTAGATAACTTAGTGCTTAAAGCAAAAGTTAAAAACAAAATTACAGATTATTTAAAAATAAATGACAATAAAAATATAATACTATGAAACCAACAAAATGTGGACCAGATGGTAGCAAGTTGGTCATTTATAATGTTTAAATACAAAATAAAAGATAAAAGTTAAGCCAAAGAATGAACAATAAAGTAAACCTAAAGTTGGTAGAAGAATTAGTAGTAATAGAAGCAGAAATTAATAAATACATACATATATGATCATAGGAATTTATTAATGAATTCAAAACTAGTTCTCTGAAAATTTTAATGAATTGAACAAATCTTTGAAAAGTGTGATCAAAGAGTAAGTGAAAAATAAAGATAAGAAACATAATGAATGAGAAAGAAATCAGCTAAAACTATCAAAAATGTATACAAATTATAAGAGATCCATGCTACAACTTTATATAGATCCATTTGGACATCTGAGGTTAAATCACTTGTTCTGGGAAAATATCAGTGATCAAAATTGACTCAAAAACATATTTCAAAATAAAAGGACAAATTAAAAAGCTAGTTTAAATCAACCCTTATCAAACAGATATGTGATATTATGAAAGAGAATTAAAGAAAGGACACACTGATTATAGAGAACTTTTAAGGGGAGTTTGAAAGGGAAGAAGTAGAGACAGAGTGGTAGCTCTTGGGTAGAAGTGTGAGGCAAGTCTATGATTCTCCGAAGAACTGGCTGGAAGGTGAATGGAATCTATTTTTTTAGATCCATCTCTCCACATGGTTTTAGCCCAAGTTTTAGAAATACAGTTATGTTCCATGTAATGATGTTTTGGTCAACAACGGACCATGTATATGATGGTTGTCCCATAAGATTATAAATGGAGCTGAAAAATTCCTAGCACTTGGTGATGTTGTAGCCATCCCAGTATCATAGCACAATCCAATACTCATGAGTTTGTGATTCTGGTGTAAGCAAAATCACTCCTCAAGAAAAGCAGGCACGTTCCTCAGGAAGTATTCCAGAGAAAGGTATTGTTATTTTAGGAGATAAAAGCTCCGTGCATATTATTGCCATTGAAGGTCTTCCAGTGGGACAAAATGTGTAGGTGATAGACAGTGATGTAGACGATCCTGACCTTATGTAGACCACATCAGGTCTGTGGTCTGTGTGTTTGTGTCTTATTTTTTAATAAAGAATGTTTAAAACGTAAAAAGAATAAATTAAAAGAAAAACTTATAAAGTAAGGAGATAAATAAAGGAAATATTTTTGACAGCTTTACAATGTCTTTGTGTTTTGAGCTAAGTGTTATTACAAGACAGTCAAAACTTTAAAAAAATTGTTTACAAAATATTAAAGTTGCAGTAAGCTAAGATCAATTTGTTATTGAAGGAAGAATTTTTATAGAAATTTAGTGTAGCCCAAGTGTACAGCATTGTGAGGTCAGTAGTAGTACAGGTTCGTAGCCTAGGAGAAATAGGCTATATAGCATGCAGCCTAGGTGTGTAGCAGGCTATACCGTGTAGGTGTGGGTAAGTGCACTCTGTGATGTTTGCAGGATGACAAAGTCACCTAAAGCTGCATTTCTCAGAATGTATTCTTGTTGGTAAGTGACACATGACTACAGAGCTTTACTTTAACACATGTTCTCACATCAAGCTTTATAAATGAGGCACGTGCTTCAGGCAAATATAGGCAATTGTCTCTACACTCTGTCAACTGGCCCCAGCTTTTGGGGACTCCTCCCCATAGCTTAGCATTTTGACGTGGAGAATAGACATATGGTTGGCACCACAAATCTCAATTGGCACATTTCACTGTATAGCCTTGCCCATAACTTATTTTTCAGTGACTCTTTGTAGGCAATTCCTTGAATTACTTTTGCAGATGGCTAATGATCTATTATATCAAAAGACAAAAGATATGTTTATTAATTTGAAGATTTATGAGGAGTATCTCACCTATGAACTAAAAAAAAAAAAGAGAGAGAAGATGTAAAATTTTAATAGTGGTCTCATGTCTCCATTTTAGTCAGTATTCAAAAAAATTTTTAAATGATTGCTACTATTATTTTTTCTCCAAATAGTCTACTCAGAAGTCCCTCTGGTGACTCATATATTGTACCACATTTTCTAAAGTATCTCTCCTGAAATTGTATCCTGTCCAAATTTTGCAAATATTTTAACTTTCTTTTGTCTAGCCTTTAGATAACAAGAAAGTTACTCAAACTCTATCTCTAATTTTGACTGTAATATCTATTTGCCAAAATTAAAAGAAAGAATAACTACATTTATAATAATATACATCTTAAATGAAATAAAGAGATAAATAAAATGAATGTGTAAAATAATATAAAAACCAACGTTATATATGTGTGTGCATGTGTACGTATGTACACATATGTACATGCTTTTTAAAAAATTGTTAAATCTGCAGTTCTAACCAGAAGAGTTGCATTTGAAATATAGAAACATATTTTTAAATGATTATTTCTATAGGCAACATTTAGCTCTTATTCTTCCTGAGATCCACACATTTAGTAATACATCTGGGAAATGTAGGAATGACCTCACAAAACCAGTCTGTGGGCAGAGCGTTGACGCAAGGGACAATAGGTTCCCAGGCTTATTTATTTAGTCGAGTCTTTGTTCTCAGAGGCTTCATCTGTCTGGTTTCTGGAAGTCAAACTGCTTACAGTAGCTTTGGACATGGCAGAAGGAACCAGCACATGGAAAACTAAATAGAACAGATTTCTAAAACAGTTAATTGGGCATTCAGGGAGTCTCTACAATATCTGGGAATTAAATCCCAGAAATTGTGGTGACGGTGCAGCCTAGAAGGTCAACAGTGACCTTCGGAATATTTTATAAGGGATCCTAGATATCCACAATGAATTTTACCGAAAGAGGAGGAAAAAGAAACAGAAAAGCTTTTGCCTTTGCCTGCAACAGAAATGTTATTTTTCCTTAGGCATCAGTAAATAAAAATAAAGTAACATTTTTTTTTCTTTCCAATCAGCAAATCTAATTGTAGTCAACACTTCTCAATCACTTCATTTTCAAATATCATTTCCCGAATTATTACTCAAGGAGACTGCTATGTGAAATTATAAAACCCATAATCACGTTTATCCCACTGTTTATCTTTCCCCTGACACTGCCTTTTGCTTCACCACTGTGTACCATGTTCTCAAGGGGCTTCTCTCCATGAAGCCTGAGCAGGGAGGGCCCGCCACGGAAGCACCAGGACTGATAATATAAAAGAGGAAAACGATCAATCAAATCGAACTGGTTAGTTCGTAATGAAAATTTCATGTAATATCATCCCTATATAAATTATGTATTTTTATACATTGTTTGGACTCACATAAGTAAAGAATTTGAGCTTTTGATGCACCATATCAGGGACAATAATAAAGACATGTGCATTCTTCCCTTTCTACCTTTTAATCATTCTTTCCTGTTCATCTCAGGCCTACACCCACTACTCTGGGGCAAGAACTTGCCTCCTGTGCTTATATTGTCACCAAATCTTGACTGCAGTCTCTTTGATGACAAGGATCCCCTTTTATGCTTCTTTGGAATCCTTTGAGATTCCTTGAACATTTGTCCATGAGGAGGAATGGGAGCAGCTTACAGCAAGAATGTTATGCTAACAGCAGAGGCATGCCTAGCAATATACCTTTGAAACTGCCTGCCCAAGCTGTTTGATGTTTTGTGGTTGTGTTTTTTTTTCAACAGTTATGCGAGATCAGTATGCAGATAAGTAAGAGTTGGGATTCTAGAGCCAGACTTTGAATTGGAATACCATTTTGCCTCTTATTAGCTATATATAAGAGTTACTTAATTTTATCATCTGTACAATATCGATAATAACAGTTCGTCTCAAAGGTTTGTTATGAGGGTTAAGTGAGTTAATAGTGGTAAAGTGCTCAGAACATGGCCTGGCACATAGTAAGTGCTGTGCAATGTTAGCTCTAATTATTATTGGCTTGATAGTTGCCAGTAGCTTTTATCTTTGCCTGCAATAGGAATTTTATATCCTATGGTGCTTTTAGACCATTCCCTTGGCTTGATGTTTTAAAGGCATATCTTCTTGATGAAATGTAAGTATTAAAATTCAAAATTAGATTTGAATCCTGCTTACATTTGATACTTACTTATCATGCTAACTGGTGTTTGCTTACTTTAGTCATCTTGAAGATACCTAAATAGAAAATTCATTTTCTCTAGTATATAGAGTCCATTCACATCCATACCCCTTTTCATGCTCTGTGGCTAGGTTTAGGGTTGATGGCAGTATTGTGCAGTGGAGTTAGGATTGGTAAAATAGTTGTTTTCTCCATTCTTTGGTAGAAGCCTGAACCTAGGATCCTGTTAAAAGTGACTATTGGGGCTACCTTGGCAATAGAGTGACAGCTCCAAATTTGTCACTCGTTACGAATCAGAATAGGTTACAGTTGCAGGCACAATTATTGTACAAGCTGCAATGGCTTGCATAGCCCATTTTCCAGATTAGAAAATCCCAGAAGCTAAATAATTTGTAAAAGTTTATGTAGCCAGTTTAGTGGCAGAACCTGGTCCAGAATGGAGTTGGCTGGCTACCTAGTCAATGTTGATTTTATTATTTCATAATTCAGATCAACACCAAAGAGTTTAAATGTTATAAATATTTGTAAATAATTTGCAGGAATTAAGATTGATTGGCAATTTAAGAAATCTATGATATCAGAATTATTCATTAGATAATCCAAATATAAATAGTTGAAAATACTCAGGACTATCAATGAAAAAATTACAACGTTCATAAATTTGGGAAGGAGAGCTTTATTTCCCATAAAAAGTTGTAGCCTTCAAGGTGACCATTCTGACAAGCTGGGAAGCATAGTATCTGGCCATAAGCCCAAAGCAAGTCTTCCAGGGAATGGGACAGAGAACAGGAATTTATGCTGAGTAGGGTGGCCAAATATACATATTTAACAAGCTATAGGAGGAGTCATGAATATTTATGAGAGGAGAAACAAGTGCATGCTCAATTGAGCTGCACACTACTTCAAAGGATCCATGTTAAAAAAAACAGTGGAGTTAGTATGATCTGAGGGTGGAGTTTTTGGCCCTCTGAGGTCAAAGGTGAAGCAGAAGACATGAAAACCCTCATTGCATATTCTCTGTGGACTGGTCAGAACCACTCCTTGGTCAGTTGCCTCTTACAGGAAGGAATGTTGGTGAGTTGTAATATATTTTTATTTCTCAGAATTTAACATATTTAAATGTTAATATCTTCAAATAGGCTATATATATAAAATCACTAACATACATGAATTCAGTGACAGCATTTAGCAGTATCTTTTGCATGCTGAGTTCTCAATAGATGCTCATATATGAATAACTAAAATTTCAACATTATCTTAGTGTCCTAGCATCAAATGATTTTAGTACTGTACAATTCAATAAAATTAAATATAGATAATTCATATTATAAATATTCTCTTTCTCATAAATGTTCCAAATTTTAAAGAGTTATTCAAAGTATATGTAAAACAGAATAAAAAGACATATTAGTTTTAAATACACTAATTAAATATTTAATTTTCCTTAAAATGTTTTCTGAATCTCCAAATAGATTCAGTGAGAGTATTCTGATTGATGATTTTTGTTAAAGTTCACATCCTCTGAGCCTTGCTAGTTTTTTTTAAAAAATTGATTATTGACAAACCTAATGTCTACCAATTTTGTGCTTTTGCATTCAACTAATATCTTGTTTATGATTCCAAACTCTTGGTCTCTGACTATCCAAGTACTAATCTCTTTAGATGTTTACCAAATCTTACTTATTCTGACTTTTTCTTGGAAATGACCTTGATTATTATTTGTTAATGTATCCACATCTTTTCACTTCACCTAGATTGCTGGTCTTTTAATGGCAGAACTTATTTTGCACTTCACTGCACTGCTCCATGCATGGCCAAAAAAGATACAACCTAGTTATTGTAAAATTTGCAAAAATTTCTATGTCACTAGAGTTATTTAATAACTAATATGCTAAGACTTGGAAATTTTAATTCAACTCCCACGATTTTAACATTCTGATTTAATATATATTTGACTATCATTATTTTCTGGATACCAGGGTGCCAGCTTCCGTCAATAGGGTCTCTCTAGGGGGTCCAATGATCAATATTGACTCTGTGTCATAAAATCAAGGAGACTGTTTACTAAGGGCATCATCATCTCTGGAGGTAATATTGCCAGTTAAGAAAAACAATCCTGACTGCTGGCCAGGCTTTGTTTACTTTATAAAAGAAACCACAGCCCAAAGCTCTTACAGTTCACAAGCCTGAGGAAATACCTCATGTAAGTTATTTGCTGTTAAATTGCATCCTGACCACTCTTGCATCGAGGCTACTCTGAAAATTCTTTACTTATAACCTGATGCTAAAACAGGAGGGGGCATATTTCACCGTAAGAGGGCTTTAAAAGTCAACAAATTAATTTGCCTTCCCCTTCCAGCTGTGCAATTCACCCCCTACTCCAGCTTTGAGCTGTAATTAAGTACATGTTTTTATAATAAAAGTAATCTTTTCCTGGTGCTTCCCCAGCTGCAAATTCTGACCCAGATTCCCATTATGAATCATGACTGTCACATGTGCTTGAAATAAGCTTCGTTTCCCTCTGCCCACCCCCAGCTGTTGGAGATTCTCACCCCTGGATTTAGCCGTAGCATTACTGAGGAGGATTTAACTCATAAGAGCGCAATGAAATACCTGTTCGTTTTGTTTACAGAAGGGGACATCATCCAAGCATTCAGTAATGATAGCTGGTGGGGCGGGGAGGGGGGGACCACACTAATTTAATATCAGATGAGAATAAAATCTAAGGTGGCTGCGTGTGACTATATGCATAAAATGTATTCATGAATTGTGTCTAGTCCCTTTTCCAAAGTATATGTCTCCTTCGAAGAGCTTCAAGCTTCTCCAGACCTGTCCCTTTTTCTTCCCACCTCCTCTAGAATTACACTCTCATCCCAGCCACCCTCAAGCCACCATCATCTTTCACTTACATTCTAGCCTTCATACTCCCCATTTCTGTTTCCCCCTGATCCATTATTCATAGTCATGGGGCTCTTTGAAGCATGTAAATAACAAAGTCTTCCATTCTATCCCTAAGACTCTCCACTGGTTTGTCATTATAACCTGTGTGATCTGACACCCTATAGGAAGACTGCTAACCTCGTCGTCACAAACTTGGTTGTCCATGCTCCCTGGTGCACAGCTAGGTTGTTTCCCAGGGGTGGGAGGTAGGATAACTATTAATGTATGATTAAGTATGAGTCAACAGAATGGCAGAAGAAGTGATGTCTGTGGCTCCCAGATCAAGAACACAAAAACCTGCCACGTGCCATCCTCTTGTGTTCTTTCCTCGGATGTCATCATTCGGAGGAAGCCTGGACGCCACGTGTTGAGCATCAGGCATCGACTTGGCGGAGCTGACATCAGTCTGGGTCACTGAATGCCTGCATGGAGTCAGTGTCTCTGCCTCCTCTGTACTGGATCCCCATTGGATTATTGTATAAATTGAAGGTTTATTCATCACAGCACTGTCTTAACACAATTCCCCATCTAATGCAGCCACGAAGTCCCTCACTCTCTGTCACACCACCATATTCTATTTCTTTGTATGGTGCCCATCACTCTGATATGTTTTCTGTTTATTTACTAAATCTGTTTATTTTTTTGTTGTTGTTCACCACTCCTTAAATAGAATGCAGGCTCCATGTCAAAAAAGGGCTTATCTAATTGTTCGCAACTATGTATCCAGAAAAGGAGAACAATGCTTGGCACATCATAGTCTTTTAATAAATTCCTGCAGAATGAATTAATCCCATATGGCTTTTATAGAAAAAGATCTTGATTTAGATAATAGTCCTAAGCATTCAGTCATACTATCTCCATTGGAGATGGTTCTCTCTGAGTAACATTTTTTAAATTAAAAAGAAAAAGCATGGCTTTTTATTAAAAACTCTCATTAGGAGACCTTTATAAATACAATCATATTTTAAAACTTTATTGCCAAGAAGTGAACACAAGCATGCATTGTTACTTCCCCAGGTTTACTAAAATCTTTTTAATGTACTTAAAGGATTCCGTCAAGGATATGCCCATCATTTAAATAATCCATAGACTTAATTCAGATCAAAAGGAAGTGTGAAGTCTGGCATGCTCCAGTCACTTGTTCCTCCCAAAAGGACATTGGCTAATGTCAATGCAAGGCTAATCTCCCTTCTTTTTTCAGGATCCTCTCTCCCTTCTCCTCTCAGAGTTTTTTCTGTTCATATTCTTCTCTCTCTCTTACCAGACGTCAAGCTCTTGCTGAGGATTCATCTTTGTAGCCCAAAGCCTACTCCTTCCCCGTAGAAGTAAATGAGCTTCTTGTTCCCTGGAGATAGTCTATTTCTGCTCTTTCACCACCATGTGCTCAGAAGCATGATCCTCCTTGTTGACTCCAACTAACAATTGTCTTCCTCCCCCCAAATTATTATTTGACACAATTTTTAATTTTTGTAGCTTTGGTCTTCTAAGTCTATTGAAATTTCTCTTCCAGAGATCCCAAGCACCTAAAAGAAAAGGTCTATTAAAGTCCTCATCATACCCTCTCTTCAGTTCCTGGTCCTGGTGAGCCTTCTTCATGTCTTAATCTCTCCTTTCCTAGAGTTTCTAAAGCATGTCCACCTCCCATTTTTCTCCTGTCATCCTGACTGCTTGCTCATTTCAAAGTCTCCTTTACTGGTTCCTTTCTCTGAATCTCTGTGTCAGTCAGTCTCAAACTTCAGTTTCAGGAGAATCACCTGCAGGGCTTGGTAGAACCCATATTGCCCGGCCCCACCTTCAGCATTTTTGACTGTGATTTTATATTTCTGCCAGTTTCCAGGGGATGATAAAGCTCCTTGTCTGGAAGCTGCCATTTAGGGATGTCCTTTAAATTTCCACCAGAATTCTTCTCTACCTTCATTCTTTCCTTGGGATCCTAATTTATCATCATGCTTCTTACTGTCCCCATCAGAGGCTGGCACCAAGATCTGCATATCTGGACATCACTTCTCTCTTAAACCTGACTAGTATTTCCAATTGTCCACTTTCATCAAAATATAGCATGGTCATCAAGCCCTTGCCCAGCTCCCTTGGCATTTGCACATGCTGCTCTTTCTGCCTGGAATACCCTCAGTCTTGGTTCAGCTTAGATATCACCTTTGTAAGCTCCCTGCCCACCTTCCAACTTCTGTGTGTAATATACTCTGCATAACTAGAGTAGTACTCTGCCCTATTGCTCTGAAACTCTTAGTCTCCACCCACCCACCCCCAACCCAGAATCTGCTCAGTGACAGGTATTGTTGATATTGTTGGTTTTTTTTCCTGTTCATTGTGTACCATAATGCCTGGCATATGCTTAATGTGTAATTAAACGTATAAGAAGAGGTATCCTATCTACAAACATATTCTCTTCTAGGTTTTTGCAAAACCTACTCTTTTTTGTGATCTTTCCCTCTATTAAGAGGATCACCACGTTTTCAGGGCTAACTTTCTCCTGAATCTCCATAATCTTCATATCCAATTAGGCAGCATATCATGTTATTAATATTCCATTTCTGAATTGTTTCTTAGATCCATTTCTTTCTCTATGGAATGTCATTGTGACTCCTGGCATCTCCTCCTGGATTATGGGAAGCAGTTTTCTTTCTGCTCACCTCTGTCTTTAAGATTGCTTTAAAACATAAATCAGCAGCTCCCCATTGCCTACAGATTAAAATATTTATTTGCTTGATTGGCATTTAAATCCCTTTGATCTCCTTTGGTGGTTTCAGTTCCCACTAATCCTTCTAGCAAACACCTTTCTCTGGGCCATTCTGAACACTTGTGATTTTCCTACTATTTCTGTACATCATGGACAATTGATTACATAGCTTTTTTATTCAACTCCTTTTCATATTTCACCTTACTTACTTTCCCTACATGATCAACCCACTCTCACTATTTGAGAACTTGTTTTAGTATTTACTAATAGTTATCTCTAAGGCAGCAAATTCAATCGTTGGCCATATATTTATTCAAATATCATAAGTGAATGATATTCTCCTATGTGATGTTTAATTTTACGTGTCAACTGGACTGGACCACAGGATGCCCAGATATCTCTGGCATTTCGTGGCATGTCTTTCAGGGTGTGTCTGGAAATGATTAGCGTTAGACTGAGTAAATCAGATTGCCCTCCCCAGTGTAGGTAGGTATCATCCAATCCTCAGGAGATCCAATAGAACAAAAAGACAAAATGCTTTGAATTTGCTGTCTGTCTGCTTGACTGCTCTAGTTGGCACTTCCATCCCCTTCTGCCTTCAGCATTCCTGGTTATCAGGCCTTCAGACTGGGATTGGTGTCTACACCATTGGCTCTTTGGTTCTCAGACCTTCAAACTACACTACTAGGTGTCCATCTTGCAGGCAGCAACTATTGGGACTTCTCGGCTTCCATAATTGAGCCAATTCCTTATGTTAGGTTCTATTTCTCTAGAGAACCTTGACTATTACACCTTATGTACATCATGAAAATTGACGTTTTGTCTTTTTCTCCACATGTCTAGGCTTGAAATATATATTGATATGATTAACTATAGTAGTAATGGTTTTAACGGTTTCATATATTTTTGTCATGAAGTCAATTTGACATTTATATGCAACATTGTCAACATTGGCTGAAGTCATTTAAAACTCTTCTGGATGTCATTTCTCAGTTAGTCACCTCTATTCCTTTTATACCACAGCTTATCAATTCTGGAAGTTTATTTATTATCAATATTAATTTGCCATATCTCTTGCTTGGCTGGACATATATTGAGTTAATATTTTTTCAGAAGGCATATATGTAGGGATGAGCTTTACATGTTAAGCCTTATGCCCTTACTTTTTCTAATATCTTTCTATTGCCTTCACACCTAAAGAGCTCCTTGCACTCTTAAATAATTCATAGGGATCTTTCTCCAACTCCACTATCACCACCACCTTGTGTTTAATGATCTAAAGGTTTAACTTAGCTCTTTGCACATTTGCTCGCAATATTTTTTTTTCTTCTGGCTGAATATCTGTAACATTCTTCCTTGTCCTAGAAATTAAAAAAAAAATCTTTGGAATTTGTCATGCATTTACATATTTTTCATTAATTGTGCCTGAAACTCAGAGAGTTCTTCAAATATTCAGAAAATATGTTTGTCCATTTACAAAGGTATTTTTTTCTTTCATTTTTTTTAATTTCAGGATATTATGGGGGTACAAATATTTTGGTTACATGGTATGACTTTGCCACACCCAAATCGTGATTTAAGACATGTCCTTTCTCCCCACAAAAGGTATTTTTCTAGTATATGTTTGGTTATTGCCCCTGCATTCTTATTTCTGGTCTCTTCCTTGTGAATAACAATGAATTATATGTTTAAATTTTGTTCTTTCTTCTCTATTGCTATCTTTTTGCTCATCATATTTGCTTCTTTGTTCTTTACCTTTGAATTTGAAGAAATAATCAAGATTTTCCCTCTCATTCCTTGACTCATTAACACCTTGTTTTATTTTATTTACCATTTCTAATGCTCATTCTGTGTGTCCCTCATTCTGTCACCCAGGGCTATAATGCACAGTCATATCTCACTGCAACCTTAAATTCCTGGACTCAAGCAGTCCTCCTGCCTGGGCCTCCCTAAGTACTGGAATTATAGGCGTGAGCCACCATGTCCAGCCTTTTTTCATTTTTAATTTATCTCTCACTATCTTTTTCATCTTTTTTCTTGTTTTTCTTAAAAAATATTTTTCCTTTTTCTGTTGTATTGCGTATCTAGCTTATGTTTTCTTGAATTCTATTGACAGTACAATGAAATATTTTCTAAATGTTCTTCTGTTTCTTAAAGAAATCATTTTCAAAATAAATTTATCCATGGCATTGTTTGTACTGAATTTTACTTCTCTCAAACTGCGATTTTGGTAAGCTGTACTTACCATATTTTCATAAGTTATACCCAATTGTTTCTCTTTACTCATTCTGAAAGGTGGTTAGACCTGTCCACGTCAGGTGTTAGTCCACATCACTGCAGGTCCTTTTCCTTAGCTCTTCATACATCCATCTAGTAATTTTTAGATCACTTTTTAAATCTCCAGTTAGAAAACTGAGTGATGCACATAGCTTAGCTCCTAGACAAATTTCTGCTAACTTTTAGCCATTTATTTAGGGTAAATCTGTGGACCTGAACAAGCAAATTCCTAATGACTCCACCTGGATGAAAGTTAGTTGAGAATAGTCTGAAATTAGCTGTATTCATTCTCTTTTCAAAAAGAGTAAATTTAAAAACCATGGAAAGATGTGCTGATTCCCTGGCAAATGTTTAACAATAGGCTCTCTTGAGTGGTGAAAAAGCAGCTCTGATATGTAGCACTTGCTGATTTCCATGGTATAAATACTGCCACGATGGTCACTTTTAAGCTATCGTCTAACATCACTGGACATGGAGGAAGGGGTGTGCATAATTGGCTCTTTGGATCCAGCTCCTGCCGATGTTGTCTTTTGGGGAATCTCAGTCCCAGAAAGAGTTACTGATTAAGCCTATGAAGGCGAGCCGGTCCTTGGTTGTGACAGATAAACGTCCTTTTGAAACTGCTTCCTTCTCTCTGGTTGGAGCCTTTGAATCTGAGGGAGAGATATAGATGGTGGCAGAGAGAACATAGGCAAAGGAATCTCCCAATCTCTTTCCACAGTAATCCTGTGGATCAGCCCCTGTCTTCATTTCTTTTGATAAAAATTAATTCTGCTATATGGTATATTTTTATCTATATTCTAGTTCCAGTGATTGTTGAGATATTGCATTTATTCTTTTAATTTCCACATGTGTGTCAATGTTCAACATGGAGAAGCTAAATCACATTTTACTAACTTTCTGCCAGAACATTTCTTTGATTATAATTTGTATAGGTTTTTATTCTCATTGTTACATACTTCCACATACATTTTTTTAAATACATGATTACAAAAACAAATAAAAGTGCTGGTAGTTTTAAAGTCTATATCTCTCATTCTTAGTGTTCTACTAAATCTTTAGTCAAATGTTACGATGTAGATTTAATATAACAATATATTCATGAGTAATTTGAACTTTTCACAAAAAGTTAGTGGTGAAGTTCTGGTGTGTTAATCACCTTCAGGCAAAGTCTGTGCATATTTGGCACTTTTCTGTCCTGACTCTGTACCTGATACAGAATTCTGTAGCTGGCAAGCAGTCATCACATTTTTAAGTGTTGACTTGTAGTAACAGCATAGATAGGAATAGAAGACTAAAGAAAAAGATTTAGCGAATATAAGGGAAAGGAGGGAGAGACGGATTTATTCAAAATATATGAGAATTTTTTAAAAAAATGCTACTTTAAAACCAATTTGTCACAGATTTCCATACCACATATGCTATATTTATAGGTTCTCTTTTCCTTAGTTCCCTGGCTCTATATCTATACTTATATCTATACACTCACATCTATATTGCAATATTGATCTTTCTACTTATAGAGACACATTGCAATATTTTATAGCTGCACGATTTTACTGAAAGGGAATAAGCTAAATATATTTGTCAGAGCCCAGAATAAAAGTATAGACCCTGCCAAACATAATTAGGCAAAACATCCAATCTCCCTATTCAATCACTTGTTGGCATTTTTTGCCAAACTGTAACTGCTAAAATCTGGCCCCAGATGACTTTTTTTTAAAAGACATCTTGCATCATACTAAACAGTGCCTCGAATTGTTAATCTACCAAAACCCATACCTTTCTAAATGACACGGTTTTAGAAAAATGTTATGGATTTCTGATGGTAAATTAGGCTACTTTCAAGACATTTTGTTTGGGGAGGTTGATAATATATTGTCCATGTTTCCCCAGTTATTTTTTTCCATTAGTTAATTATGCAATGTAACAAACATATATTGATTATTATGTGCCGTTCAATTATGTGCCGATGATGTAGCAAAGAAAATATCAAAGCTGGTTCTTACCATCATGGAGTTTACATTTTTTAGGGTAGTGAAATAATAATCAATTATTTTCATGTCATATCACTTTACTTTATTTCATCATCAGTGTTGGCATCACCTAAGACTCTGTAAATTTCTTGTTATGTATTATCTCTCTCCTCCCAGGAAATATACATTTCATGTATGTAGAGACATTGTTTTCTGTATGCTCAGTGATGGGAACACAGTAGGAACTTCACAAATGTTTGTTGAATGAAGTTAAATAATGCATAGAATAATTACAGGTTTATATGAGTGGCTTGATGGAAGTAAATAGATTGTTATGATGGAGAATAACTGTGGGAAATAACTGTGGGAAACACATTTCAAATAAGAATGTTTAGGAAATCTCTTTATGTAGAGATGTCACATAAGCCCCAATACTTCACAAAGAATGAAAGAAAGTGGTGGGAGGAGAGAAAGGAAGGAAGGAGGAAGATAGGGAGATAGGCAGAAAGGGAGAAAGAAAGAATGATGGCTTGAAGGTGATATTAAGGAGCTTAAGTTTTTCCTGGGTGTTTTCGGAAACCACTGATAGACATTAAGCAGAGATGCAGAATGCCCCCAAGTGTAAGAAGCAAGCTGAGGCTCCTTACACACTGAGTATCCCATTAATCATTTATCTCATTTAACGTGATGAGGTTTTGTTATATCCTCCTAAATGGGGATGGCCAGTTCATTTAAGCAGGTTAAAAGTTTGTGTGTGTGTGTGTGTGTGTGTGCATGTGTGTGCGCACGTGTGTGAGATTTAAAAGAAAAAACTTGCTCACGAAGCACTTGAATCAGTGATTCTACACTGTACAGTAATGGGCGCTTGCCAACAATGTACTCTCCCACACGGGTAAACAAAGAGACCACTTCTTTAGATAATCATAGATTAATTGACCTATAGTCAGGCAACCATGTTACATTGGAAAGACTGAGTTCATTAGCAGGGAAAAATGATCACCCATCCTATATCTGTATTCCTGATATCATGTCCAATTTTTAGAGTTGGCTTCTCTGTCCCTATAGTATTTATTTTTTACAAATTTCCTGAAGGTTGAAGATGTTATTAAGAACAGTTGGCAACACATATAATGTAAACATTAGTAACAAAGCAAGATTTAAGGTCTCTTTCATGAATTCCAGTATTAGATTCTTCTGATAACTGGTCTTAGGAGTAGTTCCTAGCTTGGCATCATTATAAGACATTATGGAAGAGAATAAGGACATGTTAAGTGCTTCCGAACAACCATTTTCAGTTTATCACTGGAATTTATATTTAGAATTTTATTTTTTTCAACCAACTTTTAGAATGATTTCCCATGAGGAGAAAGAGTTAAAACCCAGTATATAAGAAAGCTATTTGGGTAAGATGTTTGAAATAAATAATTACTAACAGTTCAACCTAACCCGGCTTTAGATTTTCTGGCAGGAGAGGCAAAGAGAGAATTTGAATGTACTTATCTTTGTTCTAAGTCAGATATTTATTTTATAGTTCTATCCCAGGCAAAGAGAAATAGAATACAGACACTTTTTAGCCACTGGTTGATTGAGAAGAAAATGTTACTCAATGGGATGATTCTAATATCACCTATTTGCAAAGGCAAAGGATATGGCCTTGAATCCACCTAAAAGATAGCATTTTTACCATATTTTCTTTTTAAATTTTCTTCTCTGAGTTTCTTTTTACCCTTTCCATCTTCTTTTTCTTTTCTTTCTTTATAATTTCATTTTTTTACCTCCAATAACTATTATCATTTATAGTATTTGCTGTAGAGATTAAAATATATATCCTTACCTTTTTACAGCCCATGTAGAGTTAAGATTTTAACACAATACATGAAATGTCGGAATTTGAAACTTTATACTTGTATCTTGCAGCATGTATTTCATGAATGAACCTCTTATTTACAACTCCACATATTATAAACCCCCCAAAGCAATGTTAGAACTTTTGAATATTCAGTTATACGTATTAAAAAATAAGAGTGAAGATCTCTAATGAGAAATCAATGATCATCTGGATCATACTTTTCTCTATGTAATACACTGTGTTTCTCTAGTTGCATTTTAGATTTTCTCTGTATCATTGGTTTTTAGCAGTATGACTTAGAGTGTTTAGATAAGCTTTTATTCTAAGAATCTTAGGTCTGTAAATTAATGACTTTAACTAAATTTGGAAAAAATTTAAACCATTATTTTAAAAAATATCTTTCTGCTATTTCCTCCTCTAGATTGCATGACATTAGAATGTTGGCTATTGTATCAGTTCTTCCTGAATTCCATTCATTTTTCTTCAAGCTTTTTCCTTTCTGTCTCTGGAATTAGAAAATTCATAGATATACCTTTAAATTTACTTTTTGATGCCATCTTCATTCTTCTCCTTAGCCCATCTAACATATATATATATATATATATATATATATATATATATATATATATATATGTGTGTGTGTGTGTGTGTATATATATTTCTTAATTTTGAATATTACATTTTTCACTTCTAGAGTTTCTTTTTCTTGCCTTATTATACTTGTTAGTAGCACAACTACAATAGTGCACAGAAGTGCTGGTAGAGGACACTTTCAATATTAGTGAACTTACAGACAAAATTTCCAAAATTTCACCATTATATGATGTTTTTATTGGATCAAAAAAGCTCCTTTCTATCTAATCTTCTAAAGGTTTTTATACAAATAGGAGATGTCGTTTATCAAATTATTTTTCTGCATTTATTGAGATGTCATGTTTTTGCATTTCTTTATAATTAAACTTTTTAGTTTGCAATAACTGCAGGTTCAGAGGCAGAGATAAGAAATAACAAAGAGATTCCATGTCCTGTTTACCCAGTCTTCACTAATGGTAATATCTTGCAAAACTATATCACAACCAGTATATTGGCATCAATACAGTCAAGATACAGAATATTTCCATCACCACAACCATCATCCCTGTACCCACTTTATAGCCATAATGTCTTCCGTTCTGCACCCACACCCTTTGTAACCTCAGGTAATTTTTAATCTTTTTGTCATTTCTATAATTTTGCCAATTCAAGAATGCTGTATAAATGAAATCTCGTAGTATATAATCTTCAGGTGTTGGCTCTTTTTGTCTTTAAGAATGTGAATTTTTCACAGTTCTCTGGAGATTCATACAGGTTTTTAGGTTTATCAGTAGTTTATTCTTTTTTCTTACTTAGTAGTATCTTATGATATGGATCATTCGCTCATTGAAGGATATTCAGGTTGTTTCCAGTTTGGAGTTACTATAAGTAAAGGTGCTATAAATGTTTGTGTAAGGTTTTTTGTGTGTGAATATAAGTTTTTATTTCTCTGGAATAAATGACCAGGTGTGTAATTATGGGGTTCCTGAAATTTGTCAGATGCTTTTTCTACATCAACTGATATGATCATGTAAATTTTCTTCTTTAGCCTATTAATATGGTGGCTTATCTGGATTGATTTTCAAATATTGAACAAACTTTGCATGCTTAAAATAAACGATTTTTCTATTGAGATCCTATCATTTAAATAATTTATTCTGTTAAGGTAGTGGATTATATTCCAGTCTTGGAGTAAACTCAATGTAGTCATAATACGATGTCCTTTTTATATTTATGCAAATATATACGCCTGCGTTTATTTTGTTAATATTTAATTTAGAAATGTTACATCTATATTTTTGAAATTGTCCTATAATTTTCCTTTTTAAAAATTCTTTTGATGTCAGATATTGTTATGAAGTTCTTGCTGACCTTCTAAACCAGGCTGGAAAGTATTCCACCTATTTCTATTCTCTGGAAGAATTTGCATGTGTTTGTCATTATTTCTTCCTTATGTGTTTGGCAGAATTTACTGATGAATTCTTTTCAGCCTTGGTAATTTGTATTTTTCTAGGAATTTGTCATTATTATCTGAATTTTTAGTTTTATTGCTTTGAAATTAATTGTGATAGCTTCCATATTTTCTTTTTGATATCTATAGTGTTAGTAATGCTATTTCTTTCAGTCCTGGCTATTTCAAATATCTCTCTAACAGGCACACACATATTCTCTCTCTCTCTCGTTCTCTCTCTCTCTCTCTCTCTTTCCCTTCTGTTGATCAACATTATAAGAGGATCATCCATTTTGTTAGTCTTTTTGAAGTGTTTACTTTCAGTTTTGTTGATTCATTATATTGTACATACCTTTTCTATTTCATTATTTTCTGCTTCTGATTATTTTTCCTTCTATTTATTGGATTTAATTTGATGGTATTTTACAACTTCTTAAGGAGAATTCTTAGGTCATTGTTTTCAGCCTTCCTTTCTATCTAGTAAACTAAGGCTAAACTTTCTCTGTAAACATAGCTGTTGCTCAATCTCACATTATATTATATATACTGATATATACTTAAGAGTTTTTTATATATTCACTTCAATATATTTTAAGTTTTCATTGGAATTTATTTTTGAAGTGTATTTCTCTAGAAATACGTTACACAATTTCCAAACATTTGAGGATTTTATAGATGTTTTTGTTTTATATAATTTCTAGATCAATTCCACTGTGATTTGGGGATCTACTATGCATTATTTGAATGCTACAGCATGTTCAGACTTGCTTTATCACTAACCAATAATCAGTTTTGTTAAATCATTCATGGTCACTTGAAAAAAACATGTATTCTGTATGTGTTAATTAGGACAAATCTGTAATTCTGTTGTTAAGGTTTAATGTATGCTTTTTAATCTGCTTGTTCTATCAGCTACTAAAAGCGGTTTGTTAAAATCTCTCAAATTTAAAAGTTTGATTTGTTTTTTAGTTTTGTCAATTTTTTCATTCTATATCTTAGTCTAGGTAATATATGTACATACATTTATAATTATGTCCTTTTGTTTGATTGACTTTTTATTATTATAAACTATCCCTTTGTTTCTACTAATTCTTCTCGCCATAAGGTGTTTGACATTCATTTAAGCAATTATTTTTATTGTATACAAGTATAATATCTGGTATCTATCATTTTAATTTCACCATTTTAATGTTTATATTTGATTTGCATTTCTTGTAAACAATATAATTTATTGAGTAGTTTAAAAATTCATTTGATGATACTTTAAGTGGAGAATTTAGTCTATTTACATTAAATGTAATTGTTTCAATGTTTGAATTTAATCCATAATATTGCTATTTATATTTGTCTTATCTATTCCATGTTACTTTTTCACATTTCCTTTATTCAGAATTGATTAAATATTTTATTATTCCAATTTATTTTTTATTAGCTAGCTAAGAATATAGAAAAATATATATAGATATAGTAAATCTACTTTTATTCTTTTTTGGTTAGTGAATGTACTTTAGAAAACTTAAACTTGACTTAGACCTCTGAAAACAGAATTCTACATTGATAGCTATTTCTTTTTTTCACTATTTCTATAAAGAAGTCAGATATCAAGTTTTTTTCAGTTGTTCCTATGAAGGTAATAATATGTCTATTTTTACTTAATAATAAGTAGAGTGTGTTCTTTTTTAAAATATATATATATATTTTGATAATTGAAGGGTGCAAGTAGTTTTTGGTTACATGGATGAATTGTATAGTGGTAATACTGAGTTTTTAGTGGACTTGTCACCTGAATGGTGTACATTGCACCCAATAGGTAGTTTTTCTTCCCTAACCCTTCTCTCTCCTCCCCCCTTCTAACCCCCCAGTGTCTTTTGTACCACCTATATGTCCCTGTATACCCATAGCTTAGCTCCCACTTATAAGTGAGAACATGCAGTATTTGGTTTTCCATTCCTATGATACCTTATTAGGTCATTAAATATGAAGTGTCCAATTCTGAATCAAAAGTGTAGTTTATCATATCTCAAACAAGAAGCAGTACAATTAATCAAAGTATATGCCTAAAATATCAACACAGTTTTGCCGTCTTAATAGTACCTTGTTTATGCCAGCAGCAAAGAAGCCTGGAGAGCCAGTGGCAATGAAATAGCAAAACACGTTTTCCACAGCTTGTTGAGAATTGAATATTTTTCCTTGCAAGAAGTGGTCCAAAGCCTGGAAGAAGTGGGAGTCAGTTAGTGCAAGATCTGGTGAATATGGTAGATGACAGGAAGTTTCCAAGTCCAGCTGCTACAGTTTGAGCAGTGTTTTTTTATGAGACATGTGGTTGAGTATTGTCTTGCAAGAGGATTGACCTGTCTCTATTGACCAATCTTGGCTGCTAACTCACAAGCATCCTCATTGTTTTCTCCAGCTAGTTGCAGTAGACATCTGCTGTGATCGATTGACCAGGTTTCATGAAGCTGTAGTGGATAATACCAGCCCTGGACCATCAAACAGACACCAGTAGCTTTTTTTGATGAATATTTGGTTTTGGATTGTGTTTTGGCACTCATCTTTATCCCATCATTTTGCAGAATGCTTGAAATTGTCAAAAAGAATACATTTCATCACACGTAACAATAGGGTGTAGAAATGGTTCACTTTTATGTCACGACAACAAAGAAAGGCAAGCTTTGAGATGATTTCTCTTCTGATGCTCGCTTAATTCATGTGGAGCCCATCTATCCAGCTTCTTTACCTTGCTGATTTGTTTCAAATGGTCCAATATTGGTGGAATAGTAACATCAAACCTTTCTACTAATTCACGCATAGGTTGAGATGAATTCACTTCCACTACAGCTTTCAGCTCGTCATTACCCACCTTGATCTCAAGTCACCAATGTGGCTCATTTTCAAGATTAAAATCACCAGAACAGAACTTCTGAAGCCATTGATATACTGTGCGTTCATTAGCCTCATCCTTCCCAAACACTTCCTTTATATTTCAATCTGTCTATGCTGCATTGTTTCCATGATGGAACTCATATTCAAAAATGACCCAAATTTTTTACTTATCTGTGGTTTCACAAAAATTGCTCTTAAAAAATTTTGAAAGATAACCATAAGACAAAATGTGCGTTTGAAAGACTGAGGATGTACCTTTATAATAAACATAAAACAAGAAGTGTCAAAGTGAGATGCCGCAGATACCAACTGTCAAATTTAGTACTTCCGGAAAGCGGACATTTCATACTTAATAATAATACTTAGTATAATGGGTCCCAGTTCCACTGAAGTTGCCACAAAAGACATTATGTCATCCTTTTTTGTGGCTGAGTAATAGTCCATGGTGTATATATGCCACATTTTCTTTAGCTATTTTAAAATCCTTTGGGATAAATCCATCATCAACATCATCTTAGCAATGATGTCTTGATTATCTTTCTGCATAGAATTCATCGCATTTTTCCTGGTTTTTCAAATGTCTAGTATATTGGATTTTCTTATGCATATTGTGAATGTTGGTTGGGTGTGTTTTGGATTCTATTATACACATCAGGTTTTGTTTGTTTGTTTGTTTGATTAGCCTGTAATTAAATTGGTTGGATTTAAACTGTAAACTCTGCTTCTTGGATGGCAACTCAATCTCAGTAGTTATTGTGTGTTTTAGAGTATGTTCCATACTTTAATGTTTAGAGGTTAGCCTAAGATTGGGCTGAGTTTATGCATAAAATTTGTAGGTATCCCTTCTTTGGCTCATTCCTTTCTGGGACTGCTCTCAACAACTTACCAGTGGCAATAATATCCCAAATCTTTGTCTTATCTTTCTGCAGGGGAGAAAGTATGTGAATTTCCTCTCAGGGTTTTGAATTCTGTACATGTAGACTTTGACCGGCACCTGGGTTAAAAGCCTTAAAAACTGGTAACCCACTCATGCCAGTTTCTTTTTCCAAATGTTAACTTCCATCTAGAATTAGCTTGTTTTGATTCATTCTCCAATACCTTCAGGTTAGTATGGGAGTTTTGCTTATATGTTTGTTTGTCTCTTTATGGTTTTTAAAAAATGTGTAGTTTTTAGCTGTGTCAGTGTAAGGTCCTGTAAGAGCTACTTGGTCATATCAGAGGCAAAAATCTCTTGCCAGACTATGTTAACTCAGTTCTCTAAAGGTAAAGAAAAACAAAAATAGTAGTGATGCCATATGACCAAATAATATACAGTTCATGAAATATTTTAAAAATCAATGTTATGTTTAACAATATAAAGTAAATTATCCCTGAGAATAAAAGTTAAATCAAAATGACAAGTGTTAATAGTTTAATCCTTTGTAATGTATTAGCTCTAATCTTGTCATTGGTTAACAGTATTTGTCTAATCATCATTGACATTTTGGCTTATTAGCCTCAGATTATGCCCAGTTAGGACTTATTAACCATTTTATTTATAAGGAGCAAGTACAAATGGCTTTTCTAGTTTCTCAGAATCAGCCTTTGATACTTGCAATTAAATCCAGTCTAAATCCAGTACTATTGGCTTTTGTTTGTTTTGTTCTGTCTGTTAAATGATCTATACACTATTGCATGGACATTATTTTGTTTGTTTTTTTTTAAAAAAGAATGCACAGTATTTTCAGGAAATATCTATTAAGAGGTCATAAGTGTACATTTATTGGTTTAATGTGATAGTAAACAGCACAGGATCTGTACCAAGACAGGCCTGAAGTCAAATCCTCCCTTAGATCGTTAAGTCAAACAGCACTCTTCTCATCACAGTTCTCTTTAGTCACCACACCCTACCCTCCTCACTCCTTATTTCTCTTCCTAGTTTATCTTATTTAACGCATACCACCTCACCAGCTAATATACGACATAATTTATTACCTTCCATCCCGAAATCAACTAAAATGGTTAGTAGGGATGATGATCTCTTTTATTTATTACTATTTCTGTTGCTTCCGGAAGAAGTCTTGTCACATGGTAGAGATTCTATTTGTTGAATCATAAATTCTCCCTCCCCTGCTTACTAGCTATATCCATCTTGGGAAAGTTACTAAACCTACCCAAATTTCAGTTATTACAGTTCACCAATAAGAATACTCATAGTAACTATCATATCCTATTTTATTAAAAATGGCATGAAATCATTCTAAAGGATTTTGTACAGTGCTTAGTCTAATTTTATATATATATTTTAAATATATATATTTATTTAATATATCATTTTATATAGATTTTATTAAATATATCATTTATATATTATATATAAATATATCATTTATATATTAAATAAATATATATATTTAAAATATATATTTCCTTTGATGGCAACTAGTTCATAGCAGCAGTCTTTGTAATGGCCTCATGCTAGAAGCAACCCAAATGTCCATCTAGCGTAGAATTGATAAGTACATTTTGGTTTACTTATGTATTTATAGAGTGGAATATAATTGCATAAAAGTACATCTTCACACAACAACATAGAAGAAAATTTAAAACATTTAAATAAGCATTTAATTAAAGATATAAAATAAGCATATGTTGCCTATACTATGAGAAATTATCCTACAGGAGGGAAGATGTACATTGAAGACTAATAGGGGACTTTATGGGATGCTGACAATACTCTTTCTTTTTTTTTTAATCTGGGTGCTGGCTCCACAGCTGGGTTTACTTTGCAAAAAGTCACTGAGATTTAAACATGATTTATGTACTTTTCTGTAAACATGTTGTATTTGAATGAGTCTTTCACTCGAAAAAATATTAGGAATAAACTTAAACAACCTAATTGTTCTCTCACCTAAATGACCAGCCTAAATCCAAAATAGTATTTGATTTGGCTTTTCTCAAGAATATCATAGAAGTGACTTATTCTTTGTAGAACCAGCAGTTTCCCCTTCATTGTGATATTGGTATCAATCATTTTCCATGTAGTTTGCACTATATTTAAATAATCATTATTAATTTTTTTACAGAATGGCAAGATAGTTTCTAGTAACAAAGCAAAGAGAAAAGACAGATGGCAAATAGTAAAATTGCAAGCAGAAAATACACAAGGAGGAAAAGTGACTGCCTTAGGAAAGTTTCTCAAATATTTAATTTCTATTTTAACATGTTAATAGATAGGGTTTCTATATATAAATCAATAGTCCATTAAATATTGACACAACTAAATCACTGTCATTATTTTGTGCTACATTTTAAGAGTGCCTCTATCATACAGTGGCTCCTCATTTACTCTTTTGTATTAATCATGCATCTTTATTTTGTAACAAATCAGTTGTAAGGTTCATTAGGGCAGAGATATTGTACATTGTGTGTGTATGTGTGTTTAATTTCCTCGTAGTTTACGATGCACTTAACACTGTCCTTCAACAAAAATGGTGGTTTATTCTCAGATACAGTAATGTTGATTTATCTCATTTTTACTAGATTTATGAGACTTAATTTTATGTATTTCAAAATCAATTAGGATGTCAAGAGTTTTCAAAATAGGAGACAGAAGTGTTTAGAATTCATTTTAATGATTTCCCTTCTGCAAGTATTGCTCTTGGCATGTGACCGCTATCTACCTATAATAACCATCTGTCTTAAGATTTGTATTAATAGATGTTTTAGCCACAGATGGACAGTAGTTGAAGAGATAAGGGTAGGAAATTTCTAGTTTAGTTATTTCCTAGTGATGGAAGTGGAAGGAATGATGGATCAAGAAATCAATTATTTGTATTGACATCTGTAAAGATCTGGCATTCTGGGCATGGTCTGATTACCTATGTCTTTCTTATAGACCTTTATTTGCTTCTGCATATCTTCCATCCCCAATACTCTCCTTTAGTTTGTACTCGCATGTTCTCATACATAGATTGCAGCTGGCCTCTGTGACAGGCTTTTTTTTCTCTCTGATTCCATGGTGCAGATGTCCACCCAAATAACATTCGATAAACATAATTTTCATCAAACCCCTTCTGAGTTTAAAATCCTCCAGTGACTCCTGATGTCTAGCAAGCCACCCTACTCTCATCCATATTTTTTCTCATTCAAATATTTTGATTGATTATTCTCTGATAGGCATGATTTTAGGCACTGTGGGAAGAGTGAATTAAGACAGACTCTCATCCTGCTGTCAAATGTCTAAAGAATCTAGTAGAAAAGCTTGAACTTCAGTGACCTTGTTATTTTTACTTTAGCTTCCTAATGAAACTTACTCTACAACCTACCATCAACCTACCATAAGAATAGAAAAACAAACACCATTTGTACTCACTATTAAATTGGAACTAATCGATAAACACTTTTGTGCACCTGTGGAAGAAAACTCAACTGAAATCAAGCAGGTGTGAGGGAGGAGAGGGGATGGGTAACTTCACACCTAACAGATACAATTCACACTATCTGGGTGATGGGCACATTTAAAGCTTTGACTCAAACTGTACAAAAGCAATTCATTTAACCAATGTCTGCCCTCCAGTAATATTCTGAAATAAAAATTAAAAAATAGCCTGTGTTTGCATTCCTGGTCTGCAGAAACTGCAATATTATAAATCTGTTGCTTTAAGTTATTAGATTTTTATGTAATTTTCTATGCAACAATAGATAACTGTATTAACAAACTATCAGCACCCCTAATGCCACAAATAAAGGATACTCAGGAGGGAGTATGATACTTCAGTTAGAAGAAAGGTCTACAGTTCCATCTAGGTTGTTATAAAAGGCATTAGTTCACCATTTTTTGTAGCTGAGTAGTACTCCATGGTATACATATACCACATTTTATTAATCCACTCATGTATTGATGGGCATTTGGGTTAATTCAACATCTTTGTGATTGTGAATTGTGCTGCAATAAACATTCAAGTGCAAGTATCTTTTTGATAAAATGATTTCTTTTCCTTTGGGTAGGTACCCAAGGGTGGGATTGCTAGATCAAATGGTAGGTCTGTTTTTAGTTCTTTGAGGTATCTCCATATTACTTTCCAAAGATTTTTTACCAGTCTGCAGTCCCACCAGCAGTGTATGAGCGTTCCTATTGCTCCACATTCAAGCTAGCATCTGCCGTTTGGGGACTTTTTGATAAAAGCCATTCTCATTGGAGTTAGGTGATATCTCATTGTGGTTTTGATTTACATTTCCCTGATGATTAGAGACATTGAGTATTTTTTCATATGTTTATTAGCCATTAGTCTGTCTTCTTTTAAAAGCTTCTGTTCATGTCTTTTGCCACTTTTTAATGGAGTTGTTTGATTTTTTCTTGCTGATTTGATTGAGTTCTTTGTAGATTCTGGTCATTAGCCCTTTACAGGATGTATAGGATATAAATCTTTTCTCCTACTCAATAGGTTGTCTATTCACCCTAGTGATTGTTTCCTTGGCAGTGCAGAAGCTTTTTAATTTAATCAAGTCCTGTTTATTTTATTTTCATTGTTGCCATTATTGCCTTTGGGATCGTCTTCAGAAATTCTACGACTAGTTTGATATCTATAAGAGTTTTTCCTACCTCTTCTTCTAGAGTTCTTACAGTTTCATGTCTTAGGTGTAAGTCTGTTATTCATCATGAATTAATATTTGTGATTGGTCAGAGGTGCAGTCCTGTTTTAGTATTTCACATGTGGCTATCCAATTTTCCCAGTACCATTTATTGAATAGGAATTCTTTTCTTCAATGTATGTTTTTGTCGGCTTTGTCAAAGTTCGGATGACAATATGAGGATGGTTTTATATCTGGGTTATATATCTGTTAAGATGCTACAAGCATACATGAAATTATTCAGTGTACTGTGATCTCACCCAGTTTTTGGTAGCTTTTCTAAATCAGTCTTTATAAGTTAAGTAAGATGCCATTTTATGCTCCAAACTTACACATGCTGGGTTTGTAATTTACAACTTCTGTTTCTGAGTACTCTTTTGGGCCTGTGATATAATCATGCAACTGAAAGGTCATAGTGAATAGATGCTAATGTGAAAGGCCAGGCCACATTTTAAACACTGACCCAAATTTACTAAAATTAATAAGACTAGCCTTATCTCTACTATTATTGAATGATATTATTGTCATGTAAGTAAAAAATGTCTTACTAGTGATCATGTCACGGATTTCCTGACATTAATCCTGACCTTTCACATTAGGTATTTGTACTCACTTGTATTAGGCTCTGGCAATTCAATATGGCTAGGGATATTGCACTTGTTGCATCATTTGGAATGTGATACAAGATAAATTTAAGGGCTGCACCTGCTGTGAGATCTTTAGTCACCACTGACTGCTAATTTTGTTTCAATTTCATAGCTGCATTTCCATTTGTGAATATGTAAATACAAATATTTAATGAGGGAAAGGACAAGGATTATGCAAGTTGAACCATGGATGACTTTTTATTGACTATTTGTATTATTACATTTTTCTACATCTCAGTATTCTGAACTATAAAATAGGTGGACTTGATTCTTAGATTCTTCCAGTTTTAAAGTTCTCTGGATCTATTAAAAGATGGGAAAAAACATTGGCTACAAGTATAATCAATGGATTGGTGACAGTGATTTTATATAAAGGGTGCATTCAAATTCCCAAGCCAATGATAATGACTCAGTAGATACATGGATAAATGATATGAATAAATGAGTCATGCAAAGATGACTAGAATTCATATCTACTAAAAACAGTAATATGGTGTCATTTTTCAAATTAGCAAAATTAAAAAGATTCTAATACTAAAAAATTGACATGTTCATCAATTACTGATTACAATGCAGGCACTTTTAGGAAGAAATTCAAGAACTTTTGGAGCATTTTTAATTTCAAGTAAAAGAAAACAAGCTCCACTGGCATAACAAAATAAAAGTGAGGTGATTGGAACGTTAGCTACTAGGATCATCATACTCTATGTCTTAGCTCTGCTTTCATCTGTGCTGGATTTCTGCTCAGGCTGACCCTCTTTATGGACTTCATTGTTTTAATTTTTATTGTATTTTTCCTGCAGAGTTACATTTATTGTGAGTATATTATCTGTTTAATCCAGGTCTCATGGCCAAACTTGAAGCATCACTGTGTCCAAGTGATATAATATTCTGACAGGCTAGGGTCATGATTCTGTATTTGGGCCTGGGTGATGGAACTATGTATTCACTCCCTTCAGGGATTTATTTAACATCTACTTATTGTGAACCAGCAATGTCAGGCACTGTCCTGGGTGCTGAAATATAGTAATGAGCAAATTAGTCTTTCTTGTCAAGTACTTCACATACTTGTGGATAAAGAAAGAAAACAAACAAAAATATAACATGTTGAGTGGTAATACATGAATATGAAAAAGTCATATTCCCACTACTGAATATATATCCAAAGGGAAGAAAATCATTTTGTCAAAGAGATCACTTATTGCAGCACTATTTATAATAGCTAAGATATGGAATCAACCTAAGTGTCTATCAACTATTAAAGGATAAAGGAAATGTATATATATACAAAATGGAATACTATTCATTCTTAAGAAAGAATGAAATCCTGTCATTCTTGCCAACATGAATGAACCTGGAGGACATTAATTTAAGTGAAATAACCCAGGCATGGAAAGATAAATACTACATGTTCTCACACATACGTGGAAGCTTAAAAAGTGTTTGGGGAGGAGATAAAGAGAGGTTGGTTAACAGATACAAAAATACAGTTAGGTAGAAGGAATATGTTGTAGTGTTTTATAGCACTGTATGGTGACTATAGTTTAAAATACTTTATTGTATATTTTCAAATAGCTAGTGGAAAAGATTTTGAATGTTTCCAGCACCAAGAAATGATAAATGTTTGAGATCATGGATATGCTAATTACTCAGGTTTGACCATCACACAATGTATCATCACTCTGTATCCCATAAATATATACACTTTATAAGTGTCAATAACAATAATAAATATTTAGCACATTAAAAAATTAGAGAGGCTAATGGGACAGAGAGGGTTTGTCTGTCTGTTTGTTTTAGATAGAATGGTTCACACAGTCCTCCCTGAAAAGAAGATATTTGAATAAAGTCCTCAATCATGTGTGGGAGTGAGCAACATGATTATGAGGATCGGAGAGTCCCAGAAAGAGGGAACAATAAGTGCAGAGGCCTGGAGATGGGAGTGTGCTTAGCTTGTTTGGGCAAGTGCAAAGGGACATTAAGGGGCACACAACTGGAGTGGAGCAAGTGGATTCCAGTGAGAGGCCACAGGGTGTGGAGAGAAAGTTCAGTAAGTAAATCTTATAGGTTATTTTAAGGGATTTTGAGTTCATTCTTAGTGAACTGGAGTATCTTGGGGCAGGCATTCTTATAGCTTATGCTTTTAGACTGAGAATGGAATAAAAGTAGTTTCCAAGATGAAAATTTAAGTGCTAGAAGAGGTGAACATTGGGAAGTAAAATAAAAGCCAATGAAAATCCCAATTTTCAGTCCACTGATAAATGTGAACTTATTCTCTAACCACATCTGACATGAAAAATATGGTAATTGCAGTCTAATTTAACAGAACCAGGAAAAATGTTGACACATAGGAAAGCAGATTAGTTAAATTAATTATGCAGTCTGTAGCTACATTTCCTATTTGTTTGAATTTAACTAGTTTTCTAGAGTTTTCTGATATCTGCAATCGTTCAGTTGTTCTGAAGTTCCTAAAGCTACCCCCTAGAATGATATCATTTTGGAAGAGTCTATATAAATTGGATTATCACAAATACCTTTTTTGTCTGGTCAGAATTCTTTCCCATTTCCCCTTGGGAATACTGCCTCCATTCAATGTAATTTTGGTAGAGATTTCAATCAAGGCCCTACACCATAATCTCCCATCTCTTCTACCCCTACCACTACAGGGATACGTGCATTGTATAGACTAGGCCAAACAGAGTACTGTATCTTCCTGGATATTTTTAGAGATAGGCATAAGCCCAGGGGAGTCTTCCTGTCTTCAAATTTCTGTTTGAGATGAAAAAGGCTAGCTTTTGCATTTTAAGTTTTTAGAACATTGTCTTGAAACTGTTAAAATGGAGAAATATAGTCTATGTGGCAAAATAGCAAATAATTAGGCCAATGCATGAAGGATGCAGGACTGAGAAATTAAGAGAGAGAACAGGTAATGTGATGACATCATTTGATGCCCTAGATCTAACTGAACCTGGAAATAATATGCCATAGGATTTCTGTTTATTTGAAGCAACAGTTTTCATTTCTTATGGTTTAACGTGGGTAAGCTTCGATCTCTGACTTTTAACAAAAAGAGTCTAAAATGATACACAACAACAAAAGACAAACTGAAGAATTTATCAGGAGGTAGTTTCCAAAGTTGGAAAGGAATGCATCAGTTACTCCTAAGAGAAAAGTCCACTGAACAACAGAACTTTTCTGAGAATAACGGTGTTTTTTTCCACCAGAGTCCGTGTTGATTATTATTATATTCTGATAATTATTTGTAAATAGTCCAAACTGTACCCAAGTCTACAGATATTAATAAGGAAACTCTTTATCTGAGGGTTTGGGGAAAGAAATGGGACTGATGGATCACTTTATTAGAGTGTAAGTTATCAAGGGTTGAGGATAGCTTGTGGGCTGGATAGCAAATAGTGACAAGCAGAATGTGAAAGGAAGATGAGTAAAAACTAAACTGTCAAGAATGGGTAGGATGAATCATGGACATCCATCGAGATTCCTTAGGACTTTACCAAAAAGGAGCAAATGGATTATTTCTTGTCAGTAGTAGGGTTTTGTGGGGTCTCATACCAGAAATATAAAGGAAAAATAACTAAGTTGGAAAATGGGATTAGGGGATAATAGAAAAGATGAAAGAGAGAAAATGGTATAAGAGAGACAATGGTATAGACAATGGTAGACAAAGATAAAATGATATGAGAGACAATTCTATTTAAAATTCCATTTAAAAAAATAAAATTAAGCATGCATGATAGAAGAAAAATATAAAATATATATCTATATATAGAAAATCATGATGGAAGAGCTAAAATAATAGAAATGGCTGGGTGAGAAGGAGAGAGGGAGGGAGAGAGAAAAAAAGAGAGAGAGAATATAAAACAAAGGTTGTTCTGATAGAGACAAATTTACACATTTTAAAAAATGTTTGAATATTTGGGAACCTCATTATATTATTCCCTCTTTTTATATGATTTCTATGTATATTTATGATCTGCTCCATACCACTAGTAAAAACAAAGGAAACAACAGCAAAACATTTCAAATTAACATTTTTAGAATGAGTTTTCTCTTTGCTTCTAGTATTGTTTTATAAAGTAGAAATTCCTTGAAGATATCTAAAGTCCACCATAAAAAGTGATTTGATAATCTTGTCCATAAGGCATTGATTAAATAAATCAATTTTGTATAATTACTTTTTTAACTCTGGATTTTGATCTATTAAAAGCATTTTGGTTTTTACACATTAAAATTGCTTTTTAAAAATCTCCATCAGATCTATGTTTACCAATGTTTCATGTTTTATTTTAAATGTAAGTTCTGATATTTTGTCATCAGAGGAACTTTAATTTGAAATACTAGACAACTTGTATTAAGAGGTACAAGACACATAATTGTCAATATTAAACTGTGTAAGCATTATGTTGTAATGATTTACGGCACATAGGTAAATGCCATTTGCGCAGGAGGGGAAATTAGGTTATAAATTTTGTGCATTACTCTGTTTATCCTTGTATCATAATTGCCTATGTGAAAGTCTATAGGAGGTTATCAATTTTTTGCTTTAATGATTAGATGATTATAGTCCGATATTTCATTTTATACTTATGGAAACTGAGGCCCAATAAGAAGAATAATTAGCCCTATGTAATACTCCTTAGTGGCAAAATTGTGATGAGATTTCAAACTTATTGATTCTCAGTCCAATTCTCCTTTCGCAATTATCTCTTCTCACCTGGATTAAGAAGAAAAAAGAAAACACCTAAATATATCCAAGTTCCAAGTTCATATTTCTTTAACACCAAAATATCTATTTTAATTATGAAAAATTCTAAGACCATTTTGATTTTTCATCTATATTATACCAAAACATTCAGATATTTTCAAATGCTAATTGAATGGATTACACATGGAAGAAAATGAGAATTAAATGTTTAATAACCTCTTATGATCTATTTCAATTAGCTAATTTAGCAATGAACATAATCTCAAAGGACTAGTTAATTAAAGTTTTGTAGAAAATCCTATTATCGTTACTTAATACCTGTCATAATTTAGCACTTTCCTTAAACTTCTTTAACAATGTTTGTATTCTAATAAGTTTCTGAGACTTAAATGGATATTTTGCACTGTTTAATTTTTTCCACCAGGATTTTAAGTGGCTTGAAAAGGGTCTGTCTTTACCATTCTTCCTAAACATTTGAAGTCACTGCAATGATTTCTGTGCTGAATAAAAAGTTCCTATCTGCAGTTAGATAAATGTCACTACTCCACAAAGTAAATTTTTAAATGTTTGGTTTTAGTGCATGTCTTTTTCATGACTGTCTGTCATACTTGGAAATGTGGACAGCCCCATAAGCCTCGGTGACTGAGGCTGTTATTCTTAACATAGAGTTAGAATGTTGTAAACATGAAATTTTATACAATAATGGGGTTGGAATTGGAACCGAGTGAGAGTGGAAGCTTACCAGTTGGCTTGAATTAATTAATACCTTGCCTTAAGTAGAATGCAGAAGTTCCAATTCCAAGAATTTCATAAAGTAGGAAGAAAGGAAAGTATATGTGAAATAAATATCAACTGCCATAAACCAGAGCCTACAAAGCAAAAAGCGTAACATCAAAGCCGAGTCTGATTGGATTGGCAAGTTTACAATCTGCCTCCGTATTAAATAACATGCTCAGCTTGTGACCTCGCCCGACTCAGTGCTGAACTTTATGGCTTGACCTTTCAGGATCCTCACTTGTTATGATTTATTCTTCTTCAGTTATAGACTTGTGAGCATGGAAGGACCTCACAAGAGAAAGTAGTTCATTTCTCTGTTTTCTCAGGGAGTTGCATCTGAACAAACCGAGCACAGGGAATATCTAGCATGTTCTTCTATTTCTTTAAGGTATTGGAATTCTGTTTCCCAAAACACTTGGAGCCTGTAAAATAAGGCTCACTCCCAAATAAAATTCCCATTCAAACGAATTTATTTTTCTATTATTATATATTATTTGGCTATTGGTTGAAATTAAGAACAGTTGATTACTATGCTCCTTGTGGCACTTTTGCAAACACTTAAGGAAAAGCACTTTCCAGATTGTTTTATTCTAATACACTACTACAGATATATTTGTTGTCCATTGCAGCTGTAACAAATTACCACAAATTTACTAGCTCAAAACACAAATTTATTATCTTACAGTTCTGTTGAGTTAGAAATTTGACATGGATCTCAGTTGACTGAAATGTTGGGGTCAGCAGGGCTGCATTTCTTTCTGGAGCCTCCAGAAATGAATCCATTGCCTTGCCTTTTCAGCTTCCAAAGGCCATGGCATTCCTGGGTTTACAGGTCCCTTCTTCTATCTTCAAAGCCACCAATGGCAAGTTGAGTCTTTCTTGCATCACATCCTTCTGAAGCTAACTCTCTCACGCCTCCCTTTTCCACATTTAAGGATCCTTTAGGACCATCTGGAAAATCCTTAGTTTAAGGTCAACAGATTAGCAGCCTTAATTTCACCTTTGATCTTAACTCCCCTTCGCCATGTAACGTAATATAGTCACAGGTCCTGAAGTTTAGGATGTGGACACCTTTTCTTGGAGGACTGGGGGAGACATTATTCTGCCTACAACAGATGACTCTAAAAATGTTTGTTTCTGATCTATCGTTGTAGTGTTGCTGATAAACATACACATACAAAACCATAACTTTAAGACAAAAAAATACAGCAAGGTAAAAATGTTCCCCACTCTTTTATTTGGTCAATTTCAGAATGTCAGTATTCTTAGCTGACATAAGTTGATGATGAGGAGGAACATAAGACCAAGGATAGAAGGTGGGGAGAATATCGCTGTGATGGTCATGAGGTGGTCTCAATGACGTCATCACCAGTGAACTTTCCAGTGAACAAGCTGTAATGTGATATTAAGAGATTCAACCATGGCAAGGGCAATATATGTAACCTTAGCAATATTTGTACCCTCATAATATGATGAAATAAAAAAAATAAAAGATTCAACCAATTATGTTTTCTTCTTCAGGAAAAGTAACCCAAACTGACAAAAAAAATGTTTGTATTCAAAATTCACCTCTTTTATGACCTTTGTAACTTCCCTATTGTCCTCATAAGTGTAAAGTCTCCTGAATGAAGAAAATCTCTACCATAACTCTTCTTTTAAAAATATTTCATTCTCAGAAAAAGAAAATTTATTTCTCAAAATGTGCTATTTTTAAATCTGCTAAAAAATAGCAACATTAATACAAGAAATTTAACTGTAGGTCTTCAAGGACTACTGGCATGGGGTGGGTTTTCTTTGGCTGTATTTGTCATTTCCTGCGCTCCAGAAATAAGACACGAAAACACGAATACCCTCAGGCTCTCTCTCCATACGCCTTTGACCACTATAACACCCTGTAAATGAGAGACACTGGCTGCTATAGAATATTGACATAGTAAAGGGACCTGCTCAAAAACTGTCATTTGTGTGGGTCAGGAGATCCTTTTTCTAAAGGAAAGACAGTTGCCAATGCAATATTTGAAGTACTAACACTCCAGCACCATATTTTATATTCCAAATTGTTGCATAAAGATGAAGACTTCTATATTTGACTAACTTTGGTCATGTTGTTCCCTTTTATTATTTAGTTTTGCCTCCGTTTCTGATAAACTTTTTTCAGTTAAATTTAATAGCATATCAAAACACAATAACTTTTACATTAGACTCTACATGGAAATATCATAAAGCAAAAAGTGCTGCCTAAAGTTATGTTCCTTCGTATATTCTAGGTTACACTGAAAAAAAAAAACCATCAAAAAAATCTTAGTGGCTTAAAACCACAGAGGTTTATTCTGGAGCCGTGCTAGGTCCCCACACATCCAGGTGACTCTCAGGCAGTTTTGCTCCAAGAAGAGATTTGTTAACCCATGATCTTTCAAATCCATAGTTCCACCATTAGAATATGAGTCTTCTTCCACGATTATAGAACAAAACAGTGCTTGGAGATTCCGGACCAGAAATTAAATGCTTTAGCCAGGAAGTGAGCTAGGTCACTTGTGGTCACAACTTGTTTTGAGCAGAACCAGTTGCGTAGTGATGCCTGGATGCAAAGATAACAAAACCTAATCCTTCCAAGAACCTGAAAAGGGGAGAGAAATACATATGTGTGAGCACCAGACAACTCTACCACAGCTGTCAAAGGGCAAATAAAACTTATTTATCTATATTTTAGCAGTTTCTTTAAATTATGTCTTCTTTTACATAAAATAGAATAGCTATGTGGAAGGCAAATTTTCAGTAATCCCATTGAATATAATATTTTTCCTAAAAAGTCATAAACCATTCCTATATGCTTGGCAGAAGTATATCTCAATGTCATTTATAGCCAATAAAGAATGTTTTGATTTAGTGAGATAAATTTATTTTTTAATTTTTATTTAATCTGTTAAAATAACTGGCAGTGACAACTATAATATATATAATACATATATAATAATTATATATAATAATTCATCCAAATTCGTAACTCTAGTAGTTGTTATGTGTAAAAAAGCATATCATTTTGCTGAATACAATCTTTTACAAAGGCAATAAAGAATTGGAACTTTCCAGATAGGGTTCATGTTAAAATCCAAATCTGTGTATCTGTGTCATAAAAATAATTTACATACATTTTTGCTTGAAACATATCTTAGACTTAGACTTAAAATTATTCATATAAAGCAAAATAAATTATCTTGGATGGAGGGCCTCAAACATCATCATTAAATTATTTTATAGTGCAAATTTTTTTTACAATATTAAACTTATATACTCCATACAAGGAGGTCAACTAAAATGATGATTTTTTTTGTTCCCAGGGATAGTTGCAATGCACTCTATAATGCCCACTGCTCTATGAAGTACATACCTGTCACACGTTTAGTTTTGTTCAGAACCACAAGTTATTTATGGCTTGAGTTCTTCTGGTTTTTAAATATCCCGTGTAATTTATTCTCTTTTCCTCTGAGATGCATTTCCTCCAAACTTTTTTTTTTTTAATTATTGTTATTTTTTTTTTTTACATGTCATTTTCTTGGGTCTATCTTCTGGGCTGTATTCTGAGTGTGGAATATCGGGCTTAGTCCTTCTGTCTTCAATTTCATCTGCTATTAGTACATTCGTGAAATGAACCTGGGCATCTGGGAGCAGTTTCCTGGGGAACAGAAAGGGTGACCCCTCTTTTGGCTGTGCTCTACCCTCTTAACTTACCTGAGCACTTAGCTTTATTTTCTTTTGTGTCTCCTCCAGTGTCTACCTTCCCCAGGCTCAGCTCATGGCTCATGTTTGTAGAATCAATAGGGTTAAACTTATAGTGTCTAGCTGGCCCCCATCACTCTTGCTACTCTCATCTCCCTGATTATTGCTCCTCCTTGGTTTTATCACATTATGTATTTTCTAATACCAGATAGAGACTGGGACTCATAAAAACACCATCAGATTTCTACCTCTAGGCTTATACCTTTCCATCTGATTAAAACAGCCATAGCAGTGAAATTATACTTAAAAACCACAGAAGCCTTGTTCCCAGTACGATGCATTTTTTTTTTTTTTTGGTAAATATTTTCAATCATTCTCACCATAAAAAAATGAAGACTTATGATAACAAAATACTTATTTGTCTCCTTAAGTGCTTGTCTGTAATTTAGTTTAATGATGCTACACTTTCTTGTGGTCTCGCAAAGCCTCGAGGGCCATTTGTATTGATTTAGCCATTTGGTTTGTTTCAGTAACAAACAACCACATAAAACACAGACTGGAAAAAGGAACTTTCCTGAAGTGGAAATTCACATTTATAAGTGTAATAGAACTTTTGATTCTGGGTGACATATAGGAAGCCATTCTAATTTTGTATGTATAAATTTTGATGAACATGCTAAGGGAAGGCAAACTTGACTTTTATGAGTGCTCATTTTACATTCTGAGAATCACACACACATACACAGTCAATGGTACTAAAGCTTGTTGAATTATCTTGCCCAGCAGTACATGTGTGTTCAAAGTCTTATATTATTTTTGGTTAATACATAAGAGACTAGAGAAAAAGAAGAATCAAGAAAGAGAAAATAAGTTGATGAAAAGAAACAAGAAATTAGCTAATTAAAATAACCCTTGGATTGTACCGCATGGTTTCTGGTATAAAGGTTATTGAAAAAGAAAACAATTATTTTTTTATTTTAATACAAAATAAAGTGATCATTTTATTTGTTGATGCTGATTATGATATTTATTAAAATTTTTACATCTTTCTTCACATGTACTATCTTTAGCTTAGTTGACTATATAACTCAAATTCATAAGAACTAGAATTTGAAATCACAGAAATCCTGTCATTTAAGGTGCTCAAGCACTTCATTGCAACTTATTATCCATGACAGGTTTTTCATTACATTTTTAAGGGACTGAGATATTAAAGCTTTCATTTGGATCCAGGTATATAGTTGGAAAATGAATCCAACTATCAATCTCATATAATCCACACAAGACTATTCCACTCCACTCTGAGGAGAGGATGAGGGCAGAAAATAGTATTTTGTGAAAATTTATAGTACATTATGCATATGTATTATATGTGGAAATGGCATGCATACGTAAGAAAAAAGTCATCTCGTGCTTATTAGCAAACAGCCAAAGAAACATTTGGGATCATTTCAAATCATTAGGACCATTAACTGTGATTTGAATTAGAACATTGAGGTCAACAATCATTTACGATATGCTTGTTATGTACCAAGAACTCTGTCTGGGACATTGAAATGGATAAAACATGGCCTTCACTTAGTGTGTCCAAAGTCCATTGAGAGGGACCGACAATGAGGACAATACTTTCTTGCCTGTGTGGGAACTGACAGAGCTTACCTTCAGTTTAGCAGATCAGTGTTCCATGTGTCTCACCAACACAGGCACCTGCTTTCCTTTGCCATCAGCAAGATGCCTTAAAAGAGAATGCTGTAGATTTTGGACACTTTCCTAAAAATCAGTTTCCAAAAGGTTTTTCACATTGGCAGCAAACTTGGATACACATACAAGTAAGATTACTCTGTAGTAAATATAGTTCATTTTGATGTGTATATTCTGTTAAATTGATTTTTTTTTTAAATTATCAGTAGTTGCTAGAAGCAGTATACTCCCCCAACCAAAAAAAGGAAAGAAAATTGAAAAAATGAATAAGTAGATCTTGGTCATAAACTTTTATTCAAATAATGGTTATCTGTGCAATGCTGCAAATATTTCTTAATATTTTCCTATTTATTGCCAGGAAAAAGTACTTTGTCTTCTTCTTTTTGTTTTTTAGGGATAATCTAAGTATAATTAGTTCATTAAAATAGCTCAAAAAAAGTTGGCAGAATTCCTCATGTCGGGCACCAGAAGGAAATGCAGGGGAATCTGATCTAACCCATGGTGGGGGTCTAAAGCCAGAGTATCAGGCAAACATCAGATGGAATCAAATCCCCCTTGAAAACTATTCAGGATGATTCCATGTTTCAAAACGTCATTCATAAGGTATCTATAAGTCCAACACAACTTGTCTGTGTGACTGTGTGTCAATTTAAAGTTTCTTTTGTTTTGTTTTTTATTCAGAAGTAGAGTACATAGATGTGTCGTTAGAAAAGAAGAAATTAAGTAGTTGGCTTACAGTTTAGTGTCTTGGTGTATGGAAAATACATGTGTTTAAATATTCAAATTGTGCTAAGACTGGCTCCAGCCCCCATGTAAATCTTCTCTCATTTTCCCTTTCTTCCCTTTAGTCTCACAGGAGGCGTTTATCCACTTCTGTTTAAAAATAATCCTTGTCACTTCTTCTCAGACCTTGTTCCAGTCACTCATCACTCTCTGTTGCTGTATTATATTTTACCTTTGTTATCCACTGAATCCTCCCTTGAAGTCTATGAATGTATTACTCTTCCAGCAAAGTTTATATCTTGATTTAAGACTTTCTTTATAATAAGAAAAAAATCTATATAGAAAAATTCTCAGAGACAGGCTGCTTCATCATTTATATCACGAAGAAAAGAAACGTCAATCCAAGATTCTATATCCAGCAAAAATATCCTTCAGGAAGGAAGGGGAAATCAAAATATTCTTAGGTGAAGAAAAAAACTAAAAACTTTTGTCAGCAAATCAATCCTTAATAAATGGCTAAAGAAAGTTCTCTAAACAGAAAATAAATGATAACAAATCATACTTGGAACTTCAAAAAGAAAAAAAAACAACATAAGGTTGTGTAAAAATGGGAGTGATAGTTATATACCTCTCACTAGATTCCTAAATCATATTTAATGGTTGGAGCCAAAATATTCACTATCTAAAGTGGTACTCAGTGCACATAAAGGAAATACTTAGGACAACTATATTTTAAAACATAGAGAGGGCAAAGGACCTAAATGAAAGTAAGTTTGCTACACTTGAAGTGAGAAGGCAACAATGCCAGTAGCCTGTGACAGGTTACGCATGTATATTGTAATTTCTGGAAGAATCACCAAGAAAACTATACAAAGTGAGATACTTAAAAACACTATAAACTAATGAGAACAATTCCTAAAATATGATCAAGGAACTAACAGGAAGGCAAGAAAAAGGAAACAAACAAATTAGAAACAGAAGAAACAAAGAGAAAACAAATAATAAAATTGCAGACCTAAGCTTTGGTATATCAAAAATTTCCTTAAATGTAAATGGTTTAAATACTTCACTTAAAAGATAAAGTAAATGTCAGATCAAAGAAAATAGAGACAAAGAGGCACATTACATAATGTTAAAAAGGTCTAGTCGACGAGGAAGATGGGAGGATCCTAAATATTTCTACACCAAAGGACAGTGTAGCCTGTCAGGCAAAACCATTGCTACCAAAAAGGAAAAACATAATAATTCATCATAGAAATTATTAACAAGATTTATAATATGTCCTGAACAATCAAGAATGTTAATATGGCAGCTAGCACTGTGTCTAAATGTAGGAAGCTTGAATCACCATCTGGGTGCTTTTCAAAAGTGGAAATATTTCACCCAAGAGCAATAGACCTTGAGTGGAATTGCTGAGAGTGGAGCTATGGAATCAACATTTTGAACAGCTTTACAAATAATCCTCTCTGTATCCTACAGTTTGAGTTCTTAGAGTTAAGAGTCATGCATTTGGCTTATTACAGCACAAGACTTATAATCCACAAAAGAATAGTTGGTACTAAAGAAAAAAATCAGTGTGTTTTGGCTTAGGTAGACAGAGAGTAAGGCCTTAGTTTGGGTTCTGGCTGAAACTGAGAAGTTTTTGGTCATAACTGACGCATTTATGGCCAGAGTGTAGGACAGAGAGAAGTAGGGGAGTAGAGAAAGGCAGGAGGAGAAGAGGAACATCATACCAGGATCCTCAGGGGAAGATTAAAGGATGATTTATGGGAAGACTACCCCTAATCTGAGGAGGAAAGATCAGGGAGAAGCAAGTGCCTCAACGCTTTGTTTCCAAGCCTGTCTGTGATCAAGCATGGCAGTGATGCAGATGGAGCAGAATGGCTGTGACTCAGGACAGCAGGGGAGCAGAGTGGCTTTTACCTGTAAGGCTGGCAGTTTTGATTGTCCTAGTAAATGTTTTCCTTGCTGTGAATATCACAGAGTCACAAAGAGCCACAGAAGTGGTGAAAAAAAAAGGACCACCTTTGGCAGAAAAATCCTCCCCAAATGGGCAATCATCTGTCCATTTACTATACTATAAGAAGATAGTATTACTCCCTAAATTATATAGGGTTGGTTTATGGGGTCTAAAGTTTCATTTGATATAAGTGGGGTTAGGACCAATGAAATCTGGGTAAATTGTTAATGTGAGCTGTCTATTGCCAGAGACAATCATCTAGTCATCAAATGACTGAAAAACAAATTCTAAACCAAATGAAAGTGATTTGTGTACTGACAGTGTACCTTGCAGAACTCTGTACTAAAGTTTGAAGAATTGCACTTTCCAAAGTGCTACAAATTAAGCCTGCTATGTGTCATGGAAGGTCAATCTTTCTTAATAAATATGCAAAATAAACTCTGTATTTTTAAAGTATGCAAATGTACTGAGGGAGTGTTGTTTGCTTGACTGTTTTATAAAATATTCTGAAGTTAAAAAAACACTGAACATAATTATAAAAATATTATGTTCTTCAAGCTATTTTTACAGTCTTATTGAGCAAAAACAGTAAATTAATAAAAGTCCCAAGAATAAGGACCCTTGTCACCAAAATGGGGTAAAAGGGAAATTGATCAAACCTCTGCAGATCTACTCAGTTTTGGTGTTATTGTTATGACTTGCAATGATCCAACTAGTGTTCAGTGGTATAAAGTGCACACTCCCGGAGTGACATCTGAAATGACAGAGTGACCATCCACTGTATAAACTGCAGAAGACAGAGATATCAAGAGATGGAGTTGAGATATTTTTTATCATTCTTCCCCAAGTAGCCTTCACTGTCAGGCAACTATCAGAATGTGCATCTTTTTATTGCTCTATGTAGAATTAAGAAGCAATTGTAGTACCAGTAGAACTAACATTGAAGAGTATTTAGGGTGAAAAAGTAGAGAAAAGACATTATTAATACTGGAATGTCTTGTATGTCTTAGTCTATTTGGTCTGCTATAGATAGCAAAGTATTTAATATCATATACTGGCTTAGGAACAAGACACATTGTTTCTCACAGTCCTGGAAGCCAGGAAGTACAAGATCAAGCAACTGGCAGATTTGTTGTCTGATGAGGCCCATTCTTCATAGACAACAACTTCTTGCAGCGTCTTTACTTGGGGGAAAGGGCAAACAAGCTCCCTTGGACCTCTTTTACAAGGATACTAATCCCATTCATAAAGGATCTGCCCTTATGCCCTAATCACCTCCCCAAAGGCCCGCCTCCTAATACCATTGAAGATAAGGTTGAGGATAAGGATTTCAACGTTTGAAATTTGAGGGGGCATATGAATAAAAATCCCAAGGGTGATGACCTTCCTCCCTGAAATCCAATCGTGGCATGACATAAACAAGCCCTGAAAGTTCTATTAGGTTACCTTTGGAAGACACAGTTAGCACCTGAAAATGTTACCCCAAGATCATCTGCCTACAGGGTAAAAACATAATTTAAAAACAGAATTATTCAGGGGAATGCCTTTTAAATTCTTAAAAGACCTCCAAAGCTCAGGAGCATAATTCTGTAACTCATGAGAGCTTATTTCTCATTTAGCCAATGCTTAAGTTGGACAGAATTCCTGGACAGCTTGTCTTGAGCCAATGATTCAGAGACCTGGACTCTTTACAACATGTCTCCACCATCTTGAAGTCTTCTGTTTCCAGCCACACAGTTTGGGGAAAAATAGCATGGAAGATTGTGCAGGATGTTTTATGGCCAGACCTGGACTAAAAGATACAATCACTATCTCTTTTCATATTCCAGGGGCAGATGCAAGAGGGCTGGGAAATGTAGCATTGTGTATGCACAAGGGAAATGAAATGTTTTTGTAAACATATAGCATTTTTTGTGCTCTCTCTTTTTCTTTTTTAATGGTGACAGGTAGTTGACTTCAGATATGCTTTAATCAGGGTATGGTATCTATGGTGAGTGTTCCTTGATGAATGAGGGATAACCAAGAGGATATAACTATAGCAGATGTGGAAACAAGACAAGTGCCCATCAATACATGAGTGGATTAATAACATGTGGTATATGTATACCATGGAGTACTACCCAGCCATAATAAAAAATAGTGAACTAATACCTCTTGTATTAACCTGGATGGAACTGGAGACCATTCTTCTAAGTGAAGTATCACAAGAATAGAAAAACAAACACCACATGTACTCACCAGTAAATTGGAACTAATCAGTCAACACGTGTATACATGGAAATAATATTCATTGGAAATCAAGCAGGTGGGAGGGGGAAGGTTGAGATGGGTAAATTCTCATCTAATGTCTACAGTGCACACTATCTGGATGATGGGGACACTTATAACTTTGACTCAAATGGTACAAAAGCAATTTATGTAGCCAAAACATTTGTACCCCCATAATATTCTGAAATTAAAAAAATAATAATTATAGCAAATGAGATAAAACTCTCTAAGGATTTAAGACAAGAATGGGATGACTTTGCTTTTAAGATACAAGGAGGTGATACTGCTGAAATGTTTGACATGAGAGAAGATAAGGAACATTATTAGGATTCTAAAATAGTCCCGGGAAAAGTGGCAGGTCAAGTAGGAGATTCCTTCAGAGATTTTTTTCCATTTCTCTGTTGATCAGAATTTGTCCGACATGGGATTCTGAGCATCCTTACAAATGTCTTCTGACATTTCTTAGGACAAATGACAATCTTTTAATCTGTAAGGACATCCATCTTTTAAACAGAGGTCTTGCCAATATCCACACAGGTAAACTTGAGCTATAATGATGTTTTGTTCAAAAAACATCCCCTTTTTACTACATTGTATTATTATATTACCTTTCTCTTGTCTGTCTATACACACAGACACATACACATACCACACACACACACACTCATCACACACACACACACACACACACACACACACACACACACACACACACTGGTTTCACACCAGGCTAAATTTAGCAGAGGGTAAAGAGAGAGAGAGAGAGAGAAATCTGGATATCTGAGATGTCTTCCTTTTTTCCTAAGGACACCCAACCTATCTATTTAGTGCTCCATTTTGATGACCTCATTTAACCTTAATTATCTAGCTAAAAACTTTATCTCCAAATGGTCACATTGGATTTTAGGGATTCAACAAGACACGACTCAGTCCATGACAGAAGGCATCACGTTTTTCTTGCTCTCTGCTGCATTCTCAGTATCTTGCATAGAGCCTAGCACCAAAGAAGCACAGCATAGTTGTGGAAAAAATAAAGGCATATCCTCTGAAACTGTTGTCAACAATTCTTCAGTATGAAATATAATTCCATAGAAGTTGGGACAGAGACCATCGAATTCTAACAATGATTTTTAAGATACTGACCATGTGCTACCTAACCTGTTTCCTCTTCATGATTTCAGAAATCATAGACCATTTACTGAAGTTGAGCTTTTATACTGGGGGTGGATGACAAACACAGTGATATTAAACTAATATGATTAAAGAGATGGGCTCAACTTTATAACTGGTTATTGTGGAGGTTCTACAATTTGCCAGTTTTCTGGACTCCGGCCGCATAATTATTATAGTCTGTATTTTCTAGGTTTGTATTGCCAAAGTTGTCTTGAAATATGAATTTAATGGCAGATAGCTTGATAAAAACCATTTTAAAAACATGACTAAAGAGGAAAAATATCTTCCACCAAAAGAGACATGACATCAGAGGAATGTGTTAATGAAAGCAAATTAGACATGTTGGACTTTTTCTTAAAACATGCATACATGTAACTAGGTAAGCCAAACAAATACACACATAATTACATACAGGATCACACATACAGGAAAAGTGAAAAGAGAAAATGAAATGGACTTATATTTATGCATCAAAAGCATGGTGTGTGTAAACAATTTATTGTAGCTAGGGTCTATATTTTGGAGATAAATCCCCAAATTCTTTAGCAGAGCATTCTTTTTCCATAGACGTATACTTCATTCTGTTCTATGTAGCATCTCTCACACAAAATTAAAAATCAAAGGAAACTTACTTTTAAAAAAAATTTTAGTTGACACATAATTATTAGAGATATTTATGGAATACAGTGATATTTCGATATATGTATACCACATGTAATGATCGAATCAGAGTCGTAGCACATCCATTACCTCAAACATTCATCATTTCTCTGTGCTGAAAATATTCAAAATCTTCTCTTGTAGGTTTTTTAACATACACATAAATTGTTATTGGCTATATTCATCCCACAGTGCAATAGAACACTGGAGTTCATTCCTCCAATCCAGCTGTAATTTTGTAACCCTTAACCTCTCCCTATCCTTCTCCCCTCCTCGCCCTTCCCAGACCCTAATAACCATAATTCTACTCTCTGCTTCTATGAGCTCAGTTTTCTTCAGTTTCCACATATGAATGATAACATGCAGTATTTATCTTTCTGTGCCTGACTTATTTCCGTTAACATAACATCCTCCAGTTTCCTCTATGGTGAAAGGTAACTTACTTTTTAAAAATATAGATAAAACGTTTGATAGAACTATAACATACTTTCAGAATATAATGTTTTATAAGGATCGAAGTATTGTTTCCAGAAATTCAATACTATAAATAAGATACTAAGAAAATCGTTCATAGAGAATTGACCGGCTTAAAACTTATCATAATCAAGAGTAAGAAAAGCTATAAAATAGTGAATAAAACACTGAAGTACACTTTTTTGGCAGTCAAATTACATCACCTTCGTACCAGATTTTCTATTTTATATGATCAGAGGCGCTTTGAAGCAGCTTTGAAACAATGATCACATCGCTTACGGACCACAGGGTAAGCTCCTGGACCTGCAACATGGAGTAGATCACATAGGGTAAAAATAAATACTGTGGGTCTTAATTCCATACAAAATAAATAAATCATTTTAACTAAATAAACAAGATTAATATTTTGCTGTTAGAAGTGCAGAGATAGGTAAGCTTTTAGAGGTATTAAAGAAAGAAATGCTTTTTCTATGCTTTTGAAGGCCCCCACACCTGGTCTATGTTTAGTCTACTGGATCTAAGCTAGAAAAGTTGCCTTCATGGGGCTTATGTTTAGATTGCAACATCTCAGAAAAAATGATAAAATCTTAGTATTGTTGTTGTTATTAAATCTCCTAAAATGGTTTTAGTAGAATAAATGTTCAGTATGTTTTTGCAGATTAAATTGAATTATATTTTAAACTTATTAAATTGAATTATATATTTAAACTTATTTTCTTTACTTATACAACGATTAGAAACTATTCAGATGACCTTGTAGGTTACTATAGTTGAAGTTAATACAAGAATATTAGTCCTAACTCCACATTCCATGGGAAACTCTCAACAGTCTTTAACAATTTGCATAATGATAGTGTTTACTTTTTCATGAGGCAATCAGCTTTTCAATAAGAACATTCTGGGATGGGTACTGATAATTTATATTCTCACAGCTGGATTTCTTGTCCTTCAACTCATGAGCTATTGCAACAGATAGTAATGTCACAGGCAATACTTTCCAGAAAGATTTATAAATGATGATTTGGGAAAGAATTTTATAAATGAATTCTATGAATAAAGTATGTAAAAAATATGCCAAAGACTGAACAATCATGATGATGAGATATAATTTCCAAGGTCTTTCTGCTTTTTTTTTTCATGGGTAGCCCATATTTACACATGAACAGTTTATCACTTTGACTGTCTTAGTTCCAAAGTCCCATAGACTGAGTAGCTTAGAAACAAAAGAAATTCATTTTTTGCAGCTCTGGAGGCTGGAAGTATGAGATCAGGGGGCCAGTATGAGATCAGGGAAGGTCCTCTTCTGAGTTGCAGACTGCTGACTTCTGGTATCCTCACGTGGCAGAAAGATGGTGAGAGAGCTCTCTGAAATCCCTTTTATAAGTACACTAATCCTATTCATAAGGGCTCCATCCTCATGACTTAATTACTTCCCACAGTCCCTCCCTCTTAATATCATTACACTGCAGGTTAGAATTTCAACACAGGAATTTTGGAGAAGCACAAACGTTCAGTCCATTGCAACTAACTTAACTGTCAACAACTCCTTTTTCGGGAACATTGCTTCGACCAGTTCAGTTATTGAAACATCCTTTTCAGTTAGTGTAACTGATTGAACCATATTTATATTGAAATAACTCAATAATTCTATATTTAGTGATACTTTTATACTTGATATCTTAGTTCTTAAGGAAGATATACTAAAATTCTGAAAATTATCTATGCATTCAGTCTTCAAAAGTATCCCAAATCATTTGTATTTGAATACAAACATCAGCTTACATGATGGACCTTATAAAGAATAGATATCAACTATGTATTTTCTCTCTCAAACTTACACAGTAAATATCTCTTTTAGGATTATGTGTAAATGGGCTGTGCCCAGCAGTGTAGGCGAACTCCACCCAGAGTAGTTTGTGGCCTTCCTTGGAATGAGAGGGGGGTTTGGGAGCCTTCTAGAAGAGAAAAGGATCATTTATTTGCCTGCATAAACATATATTCATTTAGTGTGTTTGTGCATAGACTACCTCTATCCCCACCTCCAAAGAGGAGATCAAACACAACAGATTGCATGTTTTACAAAAACCACACACATCTAAATCCATTTTTACTAGCGGTGGGTTAAATTTACTTTGCCTTAATGTGTAACGCATTATCTGATTCATTTTAGTGACTGATCCGTGCAGTCTCCATATCAGATTTACAGGAATATAGAGGAAATACTTAGAATGAATCAATTTAAATGTGATGTTGAAGAAAAAGCGACCTTTGTGTGGAATCCAGAGTTTTATGAATGTGCTTTGTTTCATGTGAGCAGAAATACCAGAGGTACGTACAACATTAGCATAAGGAGTCGCACAGCACATGAAAAGCTCTGACAGGAAGAGCGCTTGAAAAAATTTAGTGCTGATAAACAGCACTGCAGGCAAGGTTTTGGCAATTTGTGATAAACCACAAAATTTTAAAAGGCTCACAGAAATCCTTCTAAATGTGCATTACACTGGAGTCGTGGTGAGTTCATGGGGGTTCTCAGAAGAGTATTTTCAGAGCTGGACATTTTGCCATGGTTAACAAGAAAGTCGTTTCAGTAAACAGTGGGAAGTCTGCACACTTCAACAATGTTCCAATTCTGGATGGTGGCAAACCAAGACAGGTAGCAACAGCTCAGTCAAACAAGGTTATGATTCTTGATCATGGCAAACTATCACAGATAGTAATGCTCTTTAAAAACAAAAAGTGGGGAGAATTTTAGCAAAAATAATTCTTAAATGCTATATAAATTGATTAAATTTTCTCACCAATCTTGTTCTCTTGCACATCATCTTTTACTGCTCACCCTGAATAGATAAAAGACACATTTAGATTCCATTACAGTTTATGTGAAAAATAATTCTTAAAATAATTAAAATCTCTATAAAAATGAAAAATATTGGTAAATGCCTTTAGAGGCATTCATGCAATGATGGAAACTATTGAATTTTTGTGTAAGGAAGCCACCATACAAAGCTGACTATAAAATCTGAACCCATGGCTACTGGGTAAGTAGTCAAGAATAATCCTTTTGAAATTTGATGACATAGCACAACTGTCTAGTATGTATAGTAGTTTAATTCTAGTTAGGATAGGACAACCACCCAAAAGGAACAATTCGTGTCTCCTGGAAAGAATTATTAGTAAAGATATGATAGTTTTGGATTTTTATTTTTTTTCTTTAAATCTTATTTAACTCCTTTCTTGTGGCAAAGATAAGATAAACTGCACTGGGACTTTAGTGGATTTGAACCTATGTCTTTCTTTACAGCTATAGATAGTCTGGCATTCTCTCCAGATGAAATTTTAACAATATGAAAAATATTCAATTTATTGGAATTCTAAGAAGGCTGGGGTAATCAGTTGGCACTGGTTCCCAAGGGAGAGAAGGGAGCAGATAAAAAAAAAATCCAAATTACTATGCCTTCCAGGGATGATATAAAACAATGAGGACATCCACTCTCAGTACATCTCTGTGAAGACATTGGAACATGAGTGCAAACCTAGAAAAATAGTGAAAGGATCCAAAAAAGAGTAACTCTAGTTGTCAGAGGGATGTTGGGATGAACTGAATTATCCAATGGGGTTTGTGATCAGTGTTTTGCTCTATAACATAAATGCTCCTGTAACCCTTGAATCTATATTAAAATCCACTTTACTCCTAAATGTTTTTGTATGGGTATATTCTTTGTGCTGAATGTAAGGAAGTGCTGAGTCTGTTTTCCCAATGTTGGTATCAAGTGAGAAAGGAATATTTGTATAAGGTCACTCATATTTGGAGGCATTTAAGATGCAATAATAAGCTCCATCTTTGATTAAATCTTCTCTTTCTACCTGAGTCGTGGGTGCACTTTCATTGTCACCATCAAGCTGTTTTTTGCTCTACTGGTGCACAGAAATTTTAAGTGTACAAAATTTTAAGCACAGTATTTTTAACTATAAACACCATATTCTCTTCCGGGACTACCCTACTCCAGATTGTTTGTTTCAGACAGAAAGCAGGACTCATGTAGTGTTGTGTGAGCATGTCTTAAAATATCTTCTAAAAGCACTGGCTAATAGCCAGTGTTTCATTCAGCCTTGAGAGATATCCAATTTCATAAGAAGATAAAATGCTTCCTAGAAGCAGAAGAGCTATCTATTATGGATTCTGAACTGAGAATCTGCTTCACCTGCTCAGACAGAATGCCCTGTAGTCTGAGTTGAAATGTAGGATTGGCCATCAAACATGTATGGGAAGCCCCAATTGGACAAGACTTGCTAGCAGACACCGGAGCCATTTGCAAAGCTGCAGTGGTTATTATAGGAGGGCACTGTTGAAATCCTGCAGGAGAGACAGAGAAACAGTGGAGGTTAATGTCATGTTGATGGGTTTCATCTTTAGGAATAGTATGCGGACATGCTGCTACAAATGCCTCTTTCTCTGTGGGGAGCACTTCTCTGATACATGGTTACACAGAGAGCTGCTGTGATTTCTATCAAGTTTGTGACCACTACATCATCAGAGAGAAAAGACCTGCATGTAAGTTTATTCCTTACTTCAACAGACATTTATATACTGAGCATCCTCGATGACACACAATGTTGTAGTCGTAGGAGATATAGTAGGGAACAAAAACAAAGTATGGCCATCTAGAATTTTTATCCACTTCTTTTTTATGGGTGATGCAATAAAACAAAGTGCTGAGAAAGGCATTTGGGAAAACTAGGTTGGTTGAAACTCTTTTCTAAAGAAGTACCTAATGGAGAAGCCTAATTTTAGAAATTGAAAATTTAATAAAGAGACATGGACTACTTCTCAAAAGCCTTATCTTAGTGAATCAAATTTGAGACAAGGAAGAGAAGGAGGCAACAATGCACTCATGGTGTAGGACCAAACTGCCAACGTTGGAAACTGATTCAAACCTGGAGAACCAGAATGATTGGGATAAGACTCATTCATCTCCCACATGGCACATCCTAACATGCCAGAGGCAGCAGGAGAATTCAAGTCCCTCACCTCTGCTCAGGTGTCTCCCAAGAATGCACCTGAAGCTTTAGTTGAAGACTTTGGGCATGAACTCATATGAGCAGTGGGTAGAGAGGTGGGTTACAAACACAAGAGCAAGTTCTAAAAACAGAATAGGTCTATCAGGCCCAAAATGATTACAGGAAGATTACAGAAGAAACAAACTAGTGTCCAGAAGTCTGAAAGAGATGGGATAAATATTTGAGATGATGGATGTGTTCATTAGCTTGAGTCAATCATTCTACATTATATACATATATCATAGCATTAGTTTGTACTCCATAAATGTATATAATTATAATTTGTCAATATCCAATAAATAAGTAAATAAATAAGAAGACCTAGAAAAAAAAAAAAACAGAAAGAAAATACTCGTTTTTTTCTAAAGATTGTTTTGGTGATGGCAGGCTGTGACTTGATTCTCTATGTGGGAAGGGAAGTCTGCCTTGTGCCCTCCAAAATTAAAGTCTGTGTATGAGGGAAACTGAGTGTTACTAGGCATTCTGCTCCCAAAACAGATAATCTCTGTGGATACTCCGCTCCCTTAAAGGAGACAGAGTCCTGGAGGAGGGGGTGCAGTGAGCAGGTGCCCACCAATTATTGATACTCCTGGACTGCATGGGACACAGAAAAAAGCTCTGACAATGAGGATGAAGGAAGATTAGTAGAGGATCCTGCCTTCAAATCTAGCTCCTCCCAACCCAAATATATAAACAGTTGAGTGGATGAACAAAATGTTGTATATGTTTACAATAGAATATTATTTAGCCTTAAAAACAAATGGAGTACACTTCAGGTTACAAAATGAAGACATAGAAACAAGCTGGTTTTACTCTCCCACCCCCACAGAAAACCAAAGCAAATATACCAGATTATCACCAACAATGTCCCAGAACTCAAATAGGAGGACGAGACCATTCCCAGGGCCACAGAGAAAGGAAAACACTCTGAGCAGATGGTAAGACATTTGGACTTCCGTGCCTGCAATGCCCCTTCACCCAATCTGCCCAGCAATGAGCACACGGATAATTTCCTCATGACTCATGGTTTCTGCACTGGAAAAAATGCGATCGAGGTGAACCACCCACTTTTTCTCCCTTGCAGGAGACCTGTCAGAGTAAGAAGAGATCAGAAAATCACAAATTTAGGAATGCTGATAAAATTATAATCTAACAAAATCCATAAAATAATAAAATACCTTTCTATATGACTAGGCTGCACTCTCTTTGAACACATCTTCATAAGACAAATTTAAAATAGTTTCTAAAAATAAAATAGAAAGTAGAGCAATTTCTATAGGTGGTTAAATTTTGTTTTTATATTTAATTATTAATGTCATGTAAATTTTAAAACTTTTGGGGGAAGGGGATGGGTATATATATACACAATGAGTGTGATGTGCACCAACTGGGGGATGGACATGCTTGAAGCTCTGTCTCAAGGGGCGAGGGGGCCAAGGGCAATATATGTAACCTTAACGTTTATACCCCCATAATATGCTGAAAAATAAATAAATAAATAAAAATTATTTTCAGATTGGCTGGACCTCTACCAAGTTTCTGTTTTATATGTGCTGCAAGACTTCAGAGATTTTCAAGTTTTTCTCTGCAGTCTCCAATATTAATTACTTTTGAATCAGTGATACTCATTAACCAGCTTGTGCTTATTGTATTATCTTTCATTCATGGCAATGATTTGTATAAAATCATCAAGAGGTTTAAATCTTCTCCCAGTATTTATATATGATACATTTCTTCATTAATTAGATTACCAAAAACTTCCAGGAAACTATGAACTACTTCTATTAAATAAATGTATCTTTTTCTCCTAAAGAATTGTAGCTAAAATTTGGTTCTCAATGTGAGAATCATTTCTATTGATTTGATTGCTCATCTTTATTACTTTGTTTCATATTCATTTAATCAGAATTTTCTTTCAACTCTTTAACCAAAATATTTAAATTTGACAAAGATATACCAAATTTCTATAATTTCTTCATAAAATTTTCTTAAACATCTTTCCAAATGGGAAGTAAAATGAGGTATTCAAACTTTATTAAATATTCCATTCCCAGTAAAACTATATTATGTAATTTTAACTGAATATACTGCCTTATTAATATTCCTTAAAGTCAAAAACTTTGCTCTCAACTATAATTGGATGAGAAATAAATTCTTCACTTGTAATTTTCCACGTCTGATTTTGTGAAGAGTTTTCCATGGATTAGCTCTGGCTCCATATATTTTAAAACTCATTTTCTCCTTCCCACATGCATCCAGAACGGGGTCCCATGAGTCTCATTGGAATGTGATGTTGGCCCTGGCTTCGTGCTACCCCAACAGGTAAGCAGGAGTAGAGAGCAGTAGACCTCTTGCAGTAGCCCCCTGGGGGCTACTCCTAGCTGGTGCACAGAAGTGACCAAGATCACATGGAAATATCCCCCTAAATAGAAGTTAAAGCATCCCTAACTTAACGTCCCCTTACCTGAATCTCCAAAATAGCATAGCCAAACAAACAAACAAAAAAATAAAAACAGGGAATTTGGAGCAGAAAGTAACAATTGTTTTAACTAAATATGGAGAAAATAGACTACTTTTGCAAAAATTACATAAGCATAAGACCATGTAAACACACAGGTAGGGCTTCTCCCAGAGTCCTGCATAAAGCTACACAAATGGGAGATCTTGAAGCTTGTTTTTTATTCATTTCACAGGAAACCTAACTGCAATAGGCAGAATTCTAAGAGGGTCTCTCCAAGAGTCTCAGCCATTGGTATACACTCCCTCTCCCAGTTAATTAGTTCACTTGCCTAAGTACTGCTGTGAAGGGATTTTGTAGATATAATTAAGGTCTTAAATCAGTGAACCTTGAGATAAAAGAGATTATCCAGGTAGACCTGAGCTAATTGCATGGGCCCTTTAAAAGTAGTGTTTTCTCTGGGCAGGCACAGAAGAGAAAGTCAGAGAGATGTGCACTAGCTGATCTGGAAGAAAACAAGCATAGGCTGTTGACTATCTATGGGGGCCACATGGTGAGGAAGTACAGGTGCAGGCAGTCTCTTCTTTCTGGAAGCTGTCTCTAGCCAACCACTAAAAGAAAAATGGGGGTCTCAATCCTGCAGCTTAACAAAATCAATTCTGTTGACAATCAATGAGCTTGAAATAGGACACTGAGCTCACATGAGACCTCAGCCTCCACCCACACCTTCATTTTATCCCAGCGAGATCTTAAGCAGAAAACCTAGCCACACCATGCTTAAGTTTCAGACCTACAGAAAGGATGAGTTCAAATTTTGTGTTATTTTAAGATGCCAAGTTTGTGGTGATTTCCAAAATGTCTTTCTTAGCAGGGATTAGGCATAGGAAGTAGGTTATAAGTTGGAGAGGCCCAAAGTCATGCAAGCAAAACTGGCACATGAGAGCGAGTATGCAGAGCACCATGAGGTAGGGAGGGTTTTGTTCATTACGAGTACATTTGGTCTAGGGAAGAATAAAGGGTCATGCGGGAGGAACAGGGACTGGACCCACCTTCCAATGGACGGGGGAAGAGTCAGGAGTTCTGGCTTCCAGAAGGCAGAGCATTGTGAGTAGCAGGATCCTACCAGAATGTAGAAGGGCCCCTTTGGCACAGCTGAAGTTAAAGTCTGAGGGGTATGTAAATAGTGAACAAGTCCAATAGTAAGTATTTTTTTTCTGTGTGCTTTGCACAGGGACTCTTTGGCTTTGCTCCACAAAGTGGCTGGTAAAATCTGTTTCGACTGAAGGTGACTTTGTTGTAAGTGAATGCTTTGTGGTGAGAGTGAAGAGGCCGGAAATTGGTGTCCAGTTGGGATGGGGCCCAGTGTGGAGGGGCATGAGGTGCCAGTGGCACCTGGGAATAATGAACGTCCTTGTCCCTAAACAAGAATGCATTAGGCATCCACTAACTTCAGTCATGACCTCAAATGGAGAGTGTAAAAGAATTCTGAGTAAAATATTCATGACAAACACATGTACCTGTAGATGTTTGAAAAAGAAGGACATGCTGTGAGATCAGAGGTGTCGTCGGGGAAACAAGGTGGCATTTGCTTTGATGAATTCTCCAAGGTTCAGGGTTGGAAGTCTGCTTTCATCTCAGAAGCTTGATTTATGCAGCAGATGAGGAGGGGTTACCTCTCTGGGGAGGAACAGGGGAGGGACATGCACAGTAATCAAGCTCCTGGAAATATATTTACAGCAAGAATGAAAATTTACAACAAAAATATAATGTCAAGGGCACTACGTTATTCTGTCTGTTTCAATGCCAAGCTCCACTCTTTCTGTACGCATATATCCACATAGGAAGTCAAGTATAAAGTGAAGGGATCTTGATAAGCTTGGAATTAATGCAAAGCGGGTCACAGTGATGTTTCCAATGTTTAAAAGTATCAGACTCTAGCAGCAATATATGGTCATCTTCACATCAGGGAAACACCTGCCACTCCATCTGGAGTTATGCATTTCTATCCCAAACAGTCCTCATGCTATATTTTTTGGGTAAATGGATAACCACTGGCGTTGAGACTACCTCTCTAATATGATACCCTTCCTCATTATCATCATGCATCTAGTGTAGTATTTATCCTATTATATTATGACATGATATGCTTACTTAGACCATAAACTTTTTGAGGCAGGGGCCAACCCTTCATAGTCTTTATTATCCCAGAAGTAAGTAAAGTCTGTGACACACTTGTAGGTCCTCAATAAATGATTGTGAATGAATGCCCTAATAATGAATAATAAATGAACGAATGAATGAAGTATATGGGTGATATTTAATATAAAAAGTCACCTTTTTTCCCCACTCCTCATCCTTCCACTCTTGATAAGGTTTAATATATTTCTTTTTTTTCCTCTAACACTGAAAAAGTTAACATCTATTCTATGAAGATTCTGCAAATGTGGTTGATAACTTCTCATTTTAAAGGCAGCTAAATATCCTTGTTCTATCATCTTTAAAGTGCTAAATGTTCAGTGTTAGAGGAAAGGAAAAGTCATTTTCCTTTTCCAAATAGATCTACTCCAGCTTAGCTTGTCTTGATTGTACACATACTGTTCTTGAAGCATATTTACAAAGGCACAGTTCAATTCAGAATTTATTTTGTAGGCGAGTAAAGGAAATATCAGTAGTAATTCAGAAGCTCTCTTCTGTAAATCTTAAAGTAGCTTGAATTTAAAAAGTTAAAAAGTAGCAATTAGATTGCTTTTTCCTCATTGTATCTTTGAAGGACACTTGACACAACTTAAAGAAAAGAAATAAAAAACCTAAAAATCCTTAGGTCAAATAGTTAATTGCCCTGTGGTCTATTACTGCTAGTTTTATGAAACAATTAGCTGCAAATACAACTTTTACATTGTAATAACTCAGCCCAATTCCCAGAAGGAGTTTAAAAGTGACCAAGAGTTATACCTGAGTTACTTCTCAAGTCCCCAAAGGATTTGCCTTTACCTATGGTCAAAAGAGAGAATGAAGTATGTGTCATAACTTTCCTTTAAAATCAAGTTTATCCAAGATACTGTCATTTATGTAAGAAGTGGGACCTTAGTCATTCTGTCTGCAGGAATTCATAGAATACCTATTGTGCTCACAGCACGGAGTTAAACTCTCTGGGCAACTATAAAATGAAGCACATATTGAGCCCTTAAGAGACTTATATTCTAGAAAAAGGGAGATATAAATATATAAAGAGCACTTCAATCTAGTTGAAATCTATATACATTTAACTAGATCATCATTCAAGATAATGCAAGGTATCTTGCATAATGTATTTTCAGACAAAGAGAAAGTTCATGACTCAAAGACCCTTTCTGAGGAAACTGTTCAAGAATACACTTATTAGGAAAGAAATTGAATTTATACTGTGATGTAAGAAGTTATAATGGAAAATAGAGTTTTGTAAACATATTCATAAATGTTATTAAGAACCTTTTAACAACCACCATTCTATTTGCTACCTCCATAACATCATTTTTTTTTAACCTCCTAAATGAGAACAGGCAACATGTATCTGTTCACGGCTTATTTCACTTCACAGAATGACCTCCAGTTCCATCTATGTTGTTGCAAATGAAGGATTTCATTCTTTATATGGAGGAATAATATTCCATTGTATATATACATTTTCTTTATCCATTCATCCACTGATGGACATGGCTGGGAAGGGTAGTGAGGAGGGGTGATAAAGAGGGGTTTGCTAATAGTTAGATGGCAAAAAAATAAGATCTAGTGTGTGGTAGCAAAATAAGATGCCTATAGTTAACAATTTATTATATATTTCAAAATAACTAGAAGAGTAGATTCACAATGTTTTCAACTTAAATAAATGATAAATGTTTGAGGTGATGTATCCAATTACCCAGAATTGATCATTACACACTATATGTTTGTATCAAAAAATCACATGAGCCTGATAAGTATGTACAACTACTATGTATCCATAAAATTAAAAATAATATTAAAATTTAAAACAAATCTTTGGGGGAAAATAATGGCTAAGAAGAGGGAAGGGTTAAAAATAAGATGAAACTAAAATATTGGACTTAAATCTAAATGTATCAATAAATAAAATAAAAGTTGCAAGAGTAAAATTATCTTTTATAAATAATCAGTTTTGATATTCAAAACATTTAGATATAAGCTGCTTATAAGAAACATATCTAAAATAAGTTGACCTACAAAGATTGAAAGTAAAATGATATAAAAAATGTGATATAAAACAAATCTCATGAAATAATGTTAATGTTAGATAAAATAAACTTTTGTGGGTAAAAAAAAATCCCAACTTAAAGATAAAACTAATCATTTACCAGAAAATTTTAATTTTTAACTTGTGTACAACTTAATCCTAAAATATGAAAACTAAAACTGACATCATAATAATAAAAATGGGACTCTCACAATCATTAGAGATATTAACATAACTCTCAGAAACTTGATATATATGCAGCAAAGCAGTAATAAAAAGATTTTTTAAAACAATGCAATTAATAAGACTTATTTAAAGGAAATACACCAAATTTATATGAAAGTTTTTAAAAAGACAAATTAATTTTAAACATGCATGGTGGAATCTTTGCCAAAAAAAATGTTAATACATCTTTCTCAGACCATTCTCAGAAACTTGACAAGTCAAGCAGCAACAAAGCTAGTAAAGATATGGAAGTTTTGAATGGCATAATTAATTCACTTGATTTAAAAGAAATATAAAGAACAATTCACCTAACCATTAAAGAATGCAAATTCTTTTATTTTATGCTTTTTAGACACAGAGTCTTGTTCAGTTGTATAGGTTGGAGTGCAGTGGTACCATCATAGCTCACTGCAGCCTCGAGCTCCTGGGCTCAAGTGATCCTCCTGCCTCAGCCTCCTGAGTAGCTGGAACTACAGGTGCATGCCACCATGCCCAACTATTTTTTCTTATTTTTTGTAGAGATGGGTCTTACTATATTTCCCAGGCTGGTCTCCAACTCCCAGCCTCAAGCAATCCTCATGCCTCAGCCTTCCAAAGTGATAGGATTACAGGTGTGAGCCACCACATCTGCCTACAAATTTGTTTTTTTTTTTTTAAGACAGAGTCTTGCTCTGTTGCCCAAGCTCAAGTGCTGTGGTGTCAGCTTACCTCACAGCAACCTCAAACTCCTGGGCACAAGCGATCCTCCTACTTCAGCCTCCCAAGTAGCTAGGACTACAGGTGTGCACCACCACCACCATGCCTGGCTAATTTTTTCTATTTTTAGTGGAGACAGGGTCTCACTCTTGCTCAGGCTGGTCTCGGACTCCTGATCTTAATCGATCCTCTCACTTTATCCTCCCAGGGTTCTAGGATTACAGGGATGAGCCACCATGCCTGGCCCACAAATTATTTTTAAAGATGCATGGGACGTTTACAAAATCTGACCAGTGCATAAATCTCAAGATTAGTTTTAATAAACTCAATCTCCACTCCTGGCTTCATTCTCAAAGTCTCATCTTACCTTTGTTTACAACAAATGGCTACTTGGAGATCTCATTGACAATGATAATTCAATATCTCTCATTTATCATTTGATATAGGCAAATCATGTCTTCTACTTGGCTTTCCACTTTCTGTTTATTTTATCACAGTCTTGCAGTTGTTATATCATTTTTTGCCTGCTCCTTTCCATTATCATGAATCTCCATCTACAATCTATGTTGAGTCTTAATATCTTAACATATTTCATGGTGCACATCACACTTTTATTCCAGCTACCCTCACCCCGGTTATGGCATTTCAACAAGTTAGCCTTTCTCCCTTTGGACTTCCGTTCCTGAATTCATCCTGCTTTAAGCTACCAAGTATATCTTGCTGTTACAATTTTTCATCTTGTTGCCTAACTGTTTCAATCATGCAGAGTTTTCCAGCATTTATGGGACAGAGACTGAACCTGGACTCTAGAATTTTAAAAATCTGGTAATTCCACAAATGACCTTTCAAGGTTCATATTTCATGATGTTCCTGTAAGAAAATCTTCCCTGGAGAGTCAGAACCATGGAACTGCCCTGCTATGCATAGAATGTACATTTCTCTCTTTGATTTTGTTTACACCAATTTTTCCTACTGTCAATATATTTCCCACTCTTTCCCATCCATCTTTCAAGGTACAAGTTTATACTTGAAGTATTCTCCAAGCACCTCCTCCCAGGGATATGGCAATTCTTCCAATGATTTCTTATATTGTCTTAATTACAATGTTATCCCATAAGCTTTCTTATTTATTCTCTATTCAAGAAGAGGAACCTACAAATAGTAACGCAGAGAATGTCAGACCTGAGAGGCAATGTTTCTTTCACTTAACAAATTCTTATAACAGCTACTCTCACAAACCTATAATAATGAGTGTGACAGATATTGTCTCTGCCTTCATGGAGTTTATAGACTGGTGACCAAAATACAGGATACAAATAATAATCAGCTTGGGGTAAGAGCTCTGAAAGAGAAGTATATAAACATGAATATATTAACAGTGTGTATAAAGAGTATTAACCAGGAAGAATATTTTACATTGAAAGGGGGGATAAGGGTAGGTTTTTCTGAATATATGACCCTTAATGAAGGTGTGTTTCTACATCTCTTCAATCTATAAAAAATAAGAATTAGACATATATTGTTGAAGAAACATAAGAGTCAACCAGTTTTAGAACTCTGAATTTGTGTGATTTTTGAGCAAGAAAATATCAGAGGAAGTGATTAAGAGATTAACAGTTATAGGTTAAAGCAAATTATGTATTTTAATCCAAATAAGACAATTTTCAAGAAAGAATATCTTTCTCTTCAGGGACTGGTAAACAGTTATCGTACACCATTATCATTTAGTAATACTTCTTACTTTTTTTTCCAGAATAAGGGATATTTTCCTATTTTTCTAAAACACGATAGTTATGTTAGAAGTAGGTGTTGGGTGCCAAGTCAGTAAATGCTGGTTATGTCTGTGTTGTGAGGGAGGTGCTGGGCACACTTACAGGGTACTTAAATTTGGAGTCTGATGTCCACCAATGACCAGCAGAGATGGACTATTACAGTCTCTTCTATTCACCCCCCTTGCTCTTGGGAACACTCAGATACCAAGTCACCATCCAGGCAAAGGCTGCTCACTGCCTATTTATCATGTTGGATGAATACAGCGTAGCACTGGCAGTCAGGTGCCATGGGTTGCAATCCACGCCATGCCATAGCATTGGGGACTTGTAGGGCAAGATTGCCAATAAAGTTCTATATACCCCTAAAAGTATACTCTTTTAAGATCAGTCAGATGCTTACAATCCACTGTGTGCTAGAAGATAAAACAAAAGGAGAAAGCATTAGAAGAAACAAGACACAAAAAAAATGAAGAAAGCAAACTTTGGAAGGAAAGCACTGATAATAAAATTTATTACAATTGAAGTCATTGAAAGTATTTGTTAAAATTGTTTTTATATTTGTTTTTTTTTCTCCCATGACAATTATTCAAAAGAGGACCTCTTATAAGAACTGGTGATTTTCTTTTCTCTAATATTTCAGGTAATGCCTGATCTATAGGATTATTCAAAATTGACTCTAGTATACAGAATGTTCTCACACTTTTCATCAGCTCTTGCAAATAACATAGGGAGTTGCAATTTGATCATTCTCCTAGACCTAAGAAGCCTAAGTTATGTGCTCCAGATATCATTAAAAGTAAATTTTAAGTTAACCTCTTTTTCTGAGATGATAATGAGAAGGTGTGTGGGGCTCAGTCATCTCTAAGACTTTATTCCCATATCTGAATACTAGGCTGGGATGACTCACACATCCCAGCTGGGATGGGACAGGGACAGCTGGGGCTCCTTGAATAAAACTCTTTAGCACTGTGTAGTTTCTTGTAAGCATGGCAGCTTCAGGATAGTTGAACTTCTTACACATTGATCCACGATGTCAAAAATCCAAAAATGCAAAGAGAAAGAGAGAGAGAGAGAAAGAGAGAGAGAGAGAGAGAGAGAGAGAGAGAGAGAGAGAGAGAGAGAGAGAGAGAGAGAGAGAGAGAAAGAGATTGAGATTTTGAAAGCCAGGTAGATATTTCCAGAAGCTAGCATTGGAATTCACACAGCATCATTTCTGTAAAGCCCACCCATGTTGAAAGGAAGGAAAGCTAAAATCAGTCTCTTGATGGGGGAATGTTAGTGTCCTATTATAAGAAGAGCCATTCTTTAAAAATACAAACTACCATACTCACAACTCATTGGCCATAAGTTGTCACATGGTCTCATCCACTCACAAGGAGGTTTCTTCCAAACCAGAAATATGTGTAGAGTTTCACTAATACTGACCTTGCAAGCCCTACCCATAGCTTTCTTTATGCTGTATTGAAATGCTGGGCTCATGTGTCTTGTTGGTTGGGCTTTAGGGAAGATGTGTTTTATTTATTTTTTTTTTCTTTTTTTTTTTTCCCCTTAAGACAGAGTCTCACTCTGTTCCCTGGGCTAGAGTGCCATGGCATCAGCCTAGCTCACAGCAACCGCAAACTTTTGGGCTCAAGAGATCCTTCTGCCTCAGCCTCCCGAGTAGCTGGGAGGCAGGCACATGCCACAGTGCCTGGCTAATTTTTTTTTCTATTTTAGTTGTTTGGCTAATTTCTTTCTATTTATAGTAAGACAGGATCTCGTTCTTGCTTAGGCTGTGCTCCAACTCCTGAGCTCAAGCAATCCTCCTGCCTTGGCCTCCTAGAGTGCTAGGATTACAGGCGTGAGCCACCACGCCCGGCCAGGGGACTTGTGCTTTAACAGTTTGTTTTTTCCCTTGTGACCTATCCTCATAATAAAAAGTAGCTGCTTAAGTAATGTTCATGTTTCTATTGGCCATAGAGACATTGTTGAAATTGTTATTCATCACACACATCAATATGGTCTATGTGAAACTTCTCATGAGTTATTTCTTTTACATTTAACACCAGACAAAAACTTCTCTCCACTTAAGAACTGGCAGGCCTCCTCCTTCCTAGAACTATGACATTTATTATGTTATTTTTCAATTCTGATGCCAGGAATTTCAGAGCTGGTTCTTAAACTCAACCACAGTGACTATGTTGGCCACTCACAAAGATTGGTATACTATACCTTTCTGTTTTTAATATTTCTAATTTTGTAGTTGTGTTTTCTTAGCCTTGTTGGTACATAATCTGATCTGTACCTTAAAGCCTTTGGAAAGGAATGGCATATAGATAAATTCAATACAAAAAGAGTGTCAGGTTGACTATTACTCAACATTAAAAAGAACAAACACATAACTTGGATGAATACTTTTTTTGGATGAATCTGAAGGGTTGTTATGTTGAATGATAAAAGCCAGTCACAAAAAATCATATTCTGTATTATTCCATCATATAACATTCTTGAAATGACAAAACAATACACTTTGTCAGGGATTAGGGTGGTGGCAGGAAGGGTAGGGGTGGGACTACAAAGGGGTAGCTCGAGGGAGATGTTTGCAGTGAAGGAACAGTTCTGTATCTTGATTGCAGTGATGGTTACATGAATCTACACAAGTGACAAAATGACATAGAACTGTACCCACACATCATATTAATATCAATTTTCTGCTTTCAGGATTATACTATAATTATGTAAGGTGTAACTATTGAGGGAAACTGGACACATAGGATACTGTGTACTACCCTTACAACTTCCTATGAATCTATAATTATTGCAAAATTTAAAAAATGTTAAGTGAGTCATCTAAATACCTCCTACACCCACACTGCATAGTCTCTTGATCAACATCTTTCATCAGACAGGTACATGTTTAGCATTGAGGGAGTAGATGGGAAATCTCCATACTTTGCTTGATTTGTCTGTGAACCTAAAACTGCCCTAAAAAAACAAAATCTATTAAAGAAAAGTCATCGACACGTACATTTTACATGGTAATTTTATTGTATATAAATTATACCTCAAATAATTGATACTGATTGAAAGAAATAAACCTCACTGTCATTAACTTCTCACCAGTAAATTGATTGGTTATAGTGATCAGCTATCAGAGGGACCCTAAGTATAACATCTCTAAGAAAATAAGTAGTTTGCAATTTGGTTCGTCAAACCATCTCACTCAAAGAATTAAAGGCATTTATACTCAACCCACTTGTACAAATGAATGTAGTGCTGACAGCATAAAGTGTCATTGATCAAGCTGAATCAGATGGGGCTTATCATCAGGGTACAGAATGATAGAAGTGCAAATAAGCAGAAAGGAAAGCTCTCAGTGTGAAAACAAAGTGATTTATCTGCCCAGCCAGCAACGCCAAGGCCAGAAGCCAAGCACAAATGTAGGTGGGCACAGGTCACCCAGACCCACAGACCAGGTAGGCGAGCACAGACACCTCTTAGGTAAGAGGGGTTGGTGCAGAACCCTGCACCCCCTGCCACCTATGGTCGTTCTGAAGGCATGAGAGGTCAGCATGAGGAGCCTGTCACTTGCCCTGGCCCCAGGGTGGGGGTAGGTGATGTTCACAACCAGAGAGTCTCATCCCCACTGGAGCATCACAGCACTCAAACGAGGGGACAATATTAAAATGTAATTTTTAAGCTATCTCCAACCACCTTCTTCACAACACTACTTGTTAATGGGTTGTCTAAAGAGATTATCTGAAACTGCTGAGGATCAGGGCTGTACCTGCTGCCTTGGTGGGACTGAAACATCAGCTTCTGAGCAGTGTGTAATGATTCTTCTGGAAACTGTTTGGTCGGCATACATAAAAATGTATTGGCTTGATGTGACTTCTAAAACACAGGCTTCAGACACAGGGAAATGTAGTGCTGTGTTTCTTAAAGTGTAGCCCTCAGGCCCCAGGAACTCCCAAGGTCAAGTGTAGGTCTCAGGCCAGCCCTGCTGAATCTCTGGAGGTGGGGCCTGGACAGATGCATTTTGACAGGAATCCAGGCCACTGTGTATGCTGGGAATCACTGGGAGAGCATGGTGGAATGTCGTAGATTGGTCAAAAGCCTTTACACAAATAGTGCTTCATTGTCCTCTCTATTAAGTTGTAGATGTCTGGTAGAACAAACCAGATAGAGATTTGCTGTTTTTTCCTCCACACTGCAGGAGCCAAAAATCAGAATTCACCAGGAGGTAGGGAGAAGAGGACAGTGGACCAGCGAGGGGCCCTGTCCTTCCACCCAGGGGGTAATTTATTGGCTCCTGCATGACACAGCATTACTAGATCCTGAAAAATCTTCAAAGTGCACATGGCTCCAAAGAAACTGTAATAATAATGTAATTCTAGAAGTCCACGTTTGTTTCCCTAGATACATAACACTGCACAAACAATTTGGTTGCAGTTTTGAGGCAGTGGTTTCACAGTTACTTGATTAAACCACGGTGCCTTTTTTCTAAGGAGATGGACTGATAGCACTGGAAGGTTTTTGCAAGTACCACAATTGAAAATTATAACTTAGCCTGCACGTAATGGTATTTTTAGCTGATTCTTCCTGCTTATAAATATATTTCCATATATTATTCCCATAACATTTTCCTCATGATCACAGAGGCTTCTTTTTCAACTAAGTTGATACACATCTTTTCTGAGATCAAAAAATAAAAATAAAAATAAATAAAGAAAAATGTATCGCATTTAGCTTTTGAGAAAATTGTGTCATCAGCAAAGATGGTGCCTCTCAATTTTATTGACAAGAAATGTTTCCACAAACCACAAGCTTTCCTTAAATTTGACTGTTCTTCCCATTCACCTTCAATAAGTGAGCCAAGCTTAGGGGCAAAAGGGAAATGGACTCAGATATGAGGCTGAAAGCAAGCAGGCAAGGAAGCTGGGAAATGCTGATGAATCACTGTGTATTCTAAAAGGGTGAGGTCATGCATTTTTTCCCATGAATAGTTATCTCTCTTTTTACTATGGACTACATCATCCGTTTTATTTGGGATTATTTTGTTTGGGTGTCAGGGATATTTGTTCCTGTGACCACCCTCCCCCCATAGAAACCAACATTTTATCTATCAACATAAGACGCTGTATCCTTTGAAGCAGGTAGCCCCAGAGCTGCTCAGCTGTTGCCCTTGACCTTAAGAGAACTTTTATTTTTCTCTCCACTTCTCAGCCCAGATTCTATTTTCATGCCAACGTGACATTGCAGGCTTTCTTGTGTGGGATTTGCTGGTTGTACTGAATTGGCCAAATTGTGCCAGATAGTTGACATACATTTAATATATATCATGTTAAACTGTAAGGAAGTACTCTTGCGGAATGCATTGCCCTGGCTAGAGCAGGTAGCTTTATCTAAGCCGGTTTCAATATGCATAAAAGTGTGTGTGTGTGTTGATATTAAGAAACATCAGTCAACTAGAAAGGTTTATCTTGCTCTTTTATTTTCAGCTTTAGAACTAAAATAGAAGCAAATCAAAACAAAGTGATTCATTCAATTAAAAATAGTAGCTATCTATTAATTTGTATTAGTTATGATGAGTGAGTGTGATACTTTTAAAAATTACAGAAAACTTAGACTTTTCCTTCATTTTAATTTGGGAATAAAACAAGGTACAAAAAGAAGTAAAAAAAATTAAAATAAACATGATTATAATGATCCATTCCTAAATATTAATAAATATCACTAGAATTCAGACCATAAATTCTGCTAATATTCCCTAAATGTTGGCATTATTAAAGCCACATAGTTTTGTTTGGAGGAATGCACTTTGAGTATTATAAAAATCAAAGTATCTGTTTATTCTATGACCTAAAATGAACCAGAGCATAATGCTTGGTGATAAATGTTGTACATAAATACACTTGTTTTTTTCTTTCATGCCATTTTTTTCAATACATTTCGAAGCCCTCACTATACGCCACGTAGCAATGCAAAACCTGCGAAACACCTCCATTATCATGAAATAATTGCAAGGTGAAGTTTTTAATCAATTTTCGAGATAATATTATCTTCCCTGTGATATATAAATAATGACTAGAAGGATGGTTTCAGATATTTTCATGGAGAAGTGAGAGTGACCAAAATAATCATTTGATTTTTGAAAATTGATTTCAAAATAGAAATCAATATACTCTTCTGGTATGAAAGTCATTTTTTTTCAATGTTAAACTGAAAAGATCACCAAGAGATCATTTTAATAAATTCAAATTGCCGTATTATTCTGGATGTGCTGCATATTCTTGTCCAGTTCCACACGTCAGCCTTCCCAGTCCTGTACTCAGAGCTGGAGAAGGCTCAGCGCTGTGAGCCGCATCAGAGGGGCTGCCTTGCCCTGTGGCCTCTCGGTGGGCCAGAAGCAATGGCAGTCGATCAGATTGCAGAAGGAGAATGTGGCCAGCGTGCCTGTTCCATCACCACCTTCCTTCCCAGGTGGCTACCGGTTAGCTGTGTCCCTCTGCCAAAGACCACAGTGCTTCCTGGGCAATCCTACCCTTCTACCTGCATACTCCAGGTTCTAATGGCCCATCTGTCTACTTCAGGCATCTCCCAGCTACTAACCGTGGATGTGCTGATCCATCCCTTGTTGTTTTCTCTAAACCCTGCACACACCCTTTGTAAAGAAACTGTAGCTTTGTTAAAAATACCTCAATGACACCATTTGAAAGAGCCATCTGCTTCTGTCAGAACTTTAACATGCCACATGTATTGCCTACTAGAATTAAGTTCAAGCAGCCTGCAAGCAGAGTTCAAGAAACGAATTGTAAACTTTGCATCAGCTCCAATTTATTTTTTCCATGTTCTCAACAACCCAGGGATATTTATCAAAATTTAGCTGTATTTCTAAATGAAATTATTAATGCTTTGATGTATTCACTAATGTTCTAATTCACTAATGTATTTACTAATTAATATATTCACTATTGTTAGTATTGCTGTAATAGTTTTAAAAAGCAAATCGTATTGATTTGGTTAAAGAAAAAATTTAAATGACTGTGGAGTATAGTTGTAAAAGCAGTTGGGTCAACATATCTCTAAAATACACAAATTAAGAAAAATTAGCCTTTCTGTTGGTTCAAGGATCTGCTTTACGAAAAGGGCAAGAAGTGTTTTCCTAATTGCTGTACTCCAAGAACCTGGTAGGTGTTGGCTTATGGTAGATTCTCTGTAAATGTGTTGAATTTATAAAGAAATAAATGTTTATTTCATTTTCTTATGTAATTGAAAAGGAAGACCCAAAAGTATAAAGTTTTATGACTACTTTAAATGAGATAATATCTATTTTAAAAATTCGATTATACCTATCTTAATACATGGATTAAGATTGCTATAAAGGAAATATCTGAAGCTGGGTAATTTATAAAAAGAGGTTTATTTGGCTCATGGTTCTGCAGGCTGTACAAGAAGCATCGTGCCAGCATCTACTTCTGGTGAGGGCTTCTGGAAGCTTCCAATTATGGCAGAAGAAGGGGGACAGCTGTGTCACATGGCAAAAGAAGGAAGAGAGAAAGCAGAGGAGGTACAAGGCCCTTTTTGAAAGAAAGAAACCAAGGCATTCACGACGAGGGATCTGCCCTCATTAACCCAAGGGCCTCACACCAGGCCCTACCTCATACACTGGGGATTAAATTTCAATATAAGATTTGGAGGCAACCCCATCCAAACTGTATTAATACTTATCAGTGATATAAATATGTCTACATATAATTATTAGTACATTAGTCATAGACAAAAATTTTAATTGAGCCATTATGATTAGGAGAATAGATTTAGTGACCCCATTTTGATTTCCAGAATAGAATAATAGGACCAAACACTTGAAAGAGTTCTACAAGAATGCCAGTGTAGAATTTGAAAATCCCTTTAGAATTTAAATATTGAGACCAAGAAAATCTAAGTGAATCATCCAAGATTACAACTGATTCAAAATTTATATACTTCTCAGTTTTATTCGCAGATGGAAATCCTTGGATTGTGATACATGATCTTCTAGGGAATTCCAGCTGCCCCCTGGACCAAGCCCTCAGGCTATGATCTGAGAAGTAGGTACCCCTTGGGTAAAAAGGGCCTTTGAAGATGCTAGAATGTCATATGGTGCAAAGGCAAAGAACGTGGGATGAGGGGGTTGCCTTATCCTTGTCACTTCCCCGGATCTGCACAGCGTGGACTGATCTTTTGTTGACTCCTGGGTGGATTCAAAGGCTGGCTAACTGATGCCCAGTGAACTTCTGAAAAGTAAGTTGGGGATTTCAAGATGAGATGGGGCTAAGATAGAAGATTCTGGAAACAATACCACTCAGGGGAAAGAGGAAGCTCAGTTATCCTTCTTGCTGCTCATTCTATTTCTCCTTGTCCGTCTGTTCCTCCTTTTCTTTTGCATCTTTCTTAATTGTTTGTCTTTTTTCACTAACACCTCTTAGTCTTTCTCCTTCTCCCTCCTCACTGATGTTCTACTTCTCATTAGGATCTTATCAGAGCCAGGCCGTCCTGTCTTCTGCTGACCATGTAGGCCATACCTATCCCTTTAACTGGTAGATTGGCAAATGGAATTCAATCTATTTCAACCAACTTTTGTTGAAGGCCAAACAGTGTTGTTAGGAATAAGTCACAGTAGCTGCTTTCAGTGACCTCAAAATCTAAATGAAGGTTTAAGATGAATAAGCAAATAATGGTTCTTCAATTTCCTTCAGTAGGGATAGATTTGATCACATCCACCTGAATGAACCAGAGCACACATGTGAAGATAGCAGGGAATGTTTAAATTGAAAAACTATTTATCACCATACGTAATTATGGGGAGAGATCTTGATTATTTTAAAATTTTTAGAAGAAAAAGTTATATAAGTAGGATGGAATTAGCCTGGGTAGAGACTTGCATTCTAGGCCCCCAAATTTATACATGATTATGCAGTTAGTATTATTATTTAAAAATAAATATAAAAGTGGCATACATTATTTGGTAAATGTAAATGAAATGATCCAAATTGATCAGATTCAGATATACAGCTATTATGTACCCATAATATTTATAAATAAATAATGAAAAACAAATGAACAATAAACAAATTGACCAGAATCAACTGAAAAAAAATTAATTTATCAAGATGAAACAAAGGCAGATGGAATGTGAGCACAGTAGAACAACAACTTTTCTTCCTCTTCTTCTTTCTTCCTCTTCCCCTTCCTCTTCTTCTCCTTCTTCCTCTCCTTCCTCGTCTTCCTCTCCTTCTTCCTTCATCCCTCTTCTCCTGGTCTGCCAAAGTGATTAGTGATGCAACATATTTTGAGAGTCATACACTTCACTAACTTTACTGGTGTCCAGTTTGAGCCAAAATCAAAATGATTGGCAAAAATCATCAGTACTTTTCTTTGACTTTGCAGATCCCAAATTAAAATAAAACAGAAGAAATTTAAAAGACTTAGAAACTTTAGTACAATACAAAATCTACAAAGAAAGAAAACATTTCTTTAGTAAATGGATAAGAAAATAATCAGATTCTGTTCACCTTTCATTTATATTTTTTTCAACAAATATTGTCTGTTTTGGCTGGAACTAATTCAGGGAATGAAAAAGTATCCCTTTCTTCCTCACTTTAGATAAATCTAGATTTCGTGATATAAGTACAGCATATCTAAACACACTCAAATGACTATATTCTATGCCACTTTGAAGTAGTTTGAATATCATCAGAAATGGAATATTATTTCTAAACCATTTCAGATCATCTGTCTTTTCAATATTTCCTTTATATACTAAATAGTATCATAGTATTTGCATGTATAGTACATACAGTATATACAAATCTATATAACATATTGGGAAAGCACTTTTACTAACAGGAATATTTACAAAAGAATTATTTCTCATTATTTTTGTTCAAAAATTTTAATAAACTTCTGTTTTTGTCCATTGACAAAATGTTTCTTATCCTCTCAAGAAGTAAAATTGTTGCTTTTGTTTTGGTTAAATTCATAGAACCATTTTTTCCTAGGTAAAATCATATTTTTCTTACATAAGTCATACCCTAAAGACGTATATTATTACGTTGAATTCCATACCTCACCTAATGGGATATAAATAATATGAATTATTATTAAAGTGAAAAAAAGCTGTTAAGATGGGCTGACGGCCATTGTCTTAAATATCACTTTTTCAACAGCAAGGGTTACACCTGGAAACTGTTCATCATAGCCAAAAAGGCAGGGCTCCTTGGGATGTGGCTCATCAGAATGACTAATACAAAGTCACTCTTCTCATAAATCTGCCTATTCTCCCACCATCTGTTATTTGCATTTTTCCAGAAATTAAAAAAAAAAATACTAATGGAATGTTTTGACCAACTACTGTTAAATTCACATGGTTTGCTCTTTTAGTTCCCAAGATGACATATCAGCCAAGCTTATAGTGAGCTATTGCATCAGAATATCTTTTACAATGGGAATTCCAGGTGAGACATCTAGAGGCAAAAGGTGGAACTGCTTAAGAATTCAACTGTCAGTAGTGTTTTGATACACATCAATTTTGGAATAAAAAAAAAAGAGTCCCAACAGTCTGTGTACTCATCACTGAATGACCACCTTCTGTTCAACTCATAAGCCTTGACATGCCTTAATTTCCAGCATTCCAGACGTGTGAGTTTAACAGTTTTCTTGAAGATTTGCAATGATTTGCTGGAATGATTTTTACAGATTCTATACTATTAACACCAAACAAGATGCATATTTCTGGTTCACAGAAAGTATGTACCTATAGAATACACATTATGCATTATGTACACACATGCACATAGACATTTGAGTCTGGACAAATGCAAGGTAATGCCTGCTTAGTTATAAATCTAGATAATGTTTTATTCAAATCAAAGACAGATATAATATTTGTAAAAAAAAAAAAAAAAGATAACTTTATTTATCTTACCATGTATGAGGCACTCTGCTGGACACTGAGTTTATTGAGGTGAAAAAGGCAGAGATGGTCCCTGATCTCATGGAGCTTATAATCTAGTGTGAGGGGAGAGAGACTTTAAAAAGCAACAAAACAACAACAACAAGATGTATAATTACACATTATGGGAATTGCTATGAAGGAAAACAGAATATGAACTTACAGAACCATAGATTTCCATTCAGCATGATTTTGGAAGTTATCTAGTGATCAAACACAATATTTCAAAAATGTAAAATATAAAGTCTAAGGAGATAAAAAGATTTGTCCAAGAACTCGTAGCTAGTAAATGACAAACATCAAATTAGATAGAGAGAGATTTAACAGTTAATTTTATTTAATTTATTGAGAGAAGAGTTTTTTATTTTTATTAATTTATTATTTAAATTGATACATAATAGAGGTACATATTCAGGGTACATGTGGTAATTTCATGCATTCATATAATTTGTAAAGATCAAATCAGTGTAATTGGGATATCGATCATCTTAAATATTTGCCTTTTCTTTATGCTAGAAAGATCCAAATTATTCTCTTTTAGTTAATTTGCAATATGTAACTGATTATGTAAACTATAGTTACTGATCCACCGAACATTAGGTCATAATTTTTCTATCCAAGGGTATGTTGTGCACATTAATCAGCCTCCCTTCATTCTCTCCTTCTCTCTATCTTTGTTGCTGAGGAGATTGGAGAGAGGGGCATCTCAGATATGGAGGTCCAATTCTCCTACTGTCTGCTCAGAATGTTCTCACTGCTTTGTTTCCCCAGGAACTGTCCCATCCTCATATTTGAGTTCTGGGATATTGCTGGTAATCATCTTGGCACCGTATATTTGGTTTTGGTTTTCTGTGGGTGTAGCCAGGCTAGCTTGCTTCTATGCCACCATTTTGGACCTGGAAGCAAGAGACAGTTTTACCAAACAAAAGTAATATTATATCAAATTTCAGTGAGCTTTGATTTGCCTAGCTTTCCTGGGGAGCAATGAGATCAGAAAAACAGTAGAGAATAAAATTCTCCTTGGTTTACAAATGCCAAAAGAGAAATGAATTTGCTGATTCTTTTCAGGAGATTGTATCACTCAGGATATTTTATTTTATATTGTGATAACAAACAATCCTAAAATTTTAGTGCAGTACAAGAAAGGTGTATCTCTCTTTCTCATGTTCGATGTGCTGATTTGTAGGTTGCCTGTATCTCTGCTGTGTTTCTTCTTCACTTCTGCAAACGGAGAAGTCTCCTAGCTGACGTACTTTGGTAGGGTTGGCAGAAAGAGCAAACCTGGTGGATCATGTGCTGGCTTTTGAAGCTTAAACTCAGAAGTGTCACATATCATTTCTGCTCATATGGTGAGTCCATGGTTTCATCTGAGTACAGTCCTCTTGCCAGTATGGGCACCAAATATACGATAGTAATAAATACTACCTACCATATAAATGGATTGTATTTTTATATAAAGAGTCTAAAGGATACAATATTTTACTGAAAGGAACAATAGAGTGTAGGTTCCTGGCAGCTGGTCTGGACTAATTCTTGACTTAACAGTTGTTTACTCCCTTAATTTAAATCTACTTTCTCCTGGTGATAGCTCTCTCCTTTTTCTGTGGAGGGCCCTCCTTCTCTGTTCTCAGACCGTGAGATCTGAGTCCCATCTCCATCTTTAAGAGTGGAATACCCATTTTATACAAGGTCTAAGCCAATAACTGCTTCACATTCTCCTGGCCACAAAAATTAGGTCAGAATTATAGCTTGTCTAGTTAAAGCAACTCCCCATGTTTTTGTGAGAACCACAGGTAGATGGCAACATGAAAGAAAAATTTCTTTTCTGCTCAACTTGACCCTTAAAGGATGTGAAGCAGAAGCTTCTTTAGTCACCTTTTTCATCCTCAGAATTCAAGAGTGAAGCCCAACATGGAGAGGAAGAGAGTATTGATCTAAGATGTGTAGAGAATCAAGTTCCTTGTGACAATGTTTGAGCTCCTAAATGAAGTTGTTCCTGAAGACAACACTCTTCTTGGGCTTCCAAGTTATTGAGATATTGTCCTTGTTTTTGTAACTAATTTGATGTGGCCTTTCAATCTTGCAACTTGAAATACATCTTTCATATTTTGAGAAACTTATTCTGAGTTTATATTTATTCCTCTATTTAAAAAAAAAAGGAGGAGGAGAGGAAGAAAGGAGATAATAGATTAGGTGGCATCCAGATTTAGCATTCTATAATTCCACCATCTAAGACATTTTATTTCATGATTAAGGTCTTAGTAGAAGAATATTAATGTTTATATCTAGTTGAGATTAGATTTACAGCACTTCTGTAATAGTGTTGGTGACTAGTACTGCTCTTTTTCATAGCATGGCACCTTTATTCTATAATATGCGTCCTTTGTGCTCAGCCTTAAGCATCAAGTAATTAGCACACAAAAAAAATCTGCTCGTATAATTTAAATTGTTTTTGAACCTTTAGTTTGAAAGATGCAATGGGACCAAGGCACGGCAAATCTCCCTATTCCCCAAGTAAGGCTCTGTATGGTTCGAAATATCATCTGTGAACAATATTTCTGTTGCAGCTTGTGTCATTCTCCAGTTTCCCATTTTGTGGTTTCAATCAAAAGTGCTTTAATAACTCTTTCTGGTATCTTGATATCTTCACCCTTGTCATTGTTGCTTTAGCCACCAGAAGAGTTATCTACTTGGGTCCTTTTTTTTCCATGAAATTTATTTTCACAGTCTGGTCTAATTCTGGAAAATCTGAACATATGTGGAAGGTATAAGGCATTTCTTACCAAGTTTCACTCCAAATTAGGAATCAAAATTAGCCCAGATAGGTCCCCTAAGTCATACTTGAATTTTTAGAGCAGGCTTATTCCTAACAAATGGATGGCAAATGTCCTCCAAATCCTTCAAAATATAAGATCATGAACAAAGGAAAAGCAAGTTTCCTGGAGCCTTTACCATCTTAATTGCTCAATAAATTTCTCAGTTATCAAGGATTTGTTCAATAAAAGATTTTTTCTCTTCTGTTTGTTTTGTGTTTTCTCACAGGGTGCCTAAAGAGTTACTCTGTGATGTCTCCTTCAAGTGTATTTTACCATAACTTACTCTCAACTTCATGATAAAACAATTTGCAATGGGAAGAGGAAAGTTTTCAGTTTTCTTTTTCTTTTGAGGTAAGATCTCACTCTGTTGCCTTAGCGAGAGTGCCATGTCATCAGTCTAGCTCACAGCTACCTCAAACTCCTGGGCTCAGGGGATCCCTGTCTCAGTCTCCTGAGTAGCTGGGACTATAGGTGTGTGCCACCATGCCAGGCTAATTTTTCTGTTTTTTGTAGAGAGGGGGTCTCGCTCTTGTTCAGGCTGGAGTTTTCAGTTTTCTAGGGGAAAAGTTAGAGTCAGGATTCTGAGATTACAAGGGAACAGTTTGATCATACTAATTTAAAAAAAACTAAACCCAAATTACCTATTTATGGCTCCATAAACAATGTTTTGAATTTGTAATGAAAGACTTCAATTTACAAGAAGAGTTGACTTCTGAACAATGCTGGGGTTAGGGGCACTGACTCCTTGAACAGTTGAAAATCCTCATATAACTGTTGGACCCCCAAAGACTTAACTACTAATAGCCTGCTGTTTACCAAAAGCTTTACCAATAACATGAACAGCCAATTAACCATTATTGTGTGTGTGTGTGTATTATATACTGTGTTCTTATGATAAACTAAGCCAGAGAAAAGTTATTTTAAAAACCAGAAAGAAGAGAAAATATATTTGCTATTTGTTTAGTGGAATTGGATCATCATAAAGGTTTTCATTCTTGTTGTCTTCATTTTGAGTTGGCTGAAGGGAGAGGAGGGGTTGGTCTTGCTGTTTCAGGGGTGGCAGAGGAAGAAGAAAGTTCATGTACAGGTGGACCCACACAGTGCAAACACGTGTTAAGAATCAACTGTACAGTCATGTATTGCTTAACACTGGGGATCCGTTCTGAGAAATGCATCCTTAGACAATTCCATGGTTGTGTGAACATCATAGAGTGTAGTCATACAGACCTAGATAGTATAACCTACTATACACCTGGGCTGTGGGGTATAACCTATTGCTTCTGTGTCACAAATCTGTACAGGATGTACTGTACTGAATACTGTAGGCAACTGTAGCACAATGGTAAGTATTTGTGTATCTAAACATATCTAAATATAGAAATGATACAGTAAAAATACAATATAAAAGATAAAACTTGGTACACCTGTATAGGGCACTTACCATGAATGGAGCTTGTAGGACTGGAAGTTGCTCTGAGTGAGTCAGTAAGTGAGTGGGGAGTGAGTGTGAAGGCCTAGGACATTTCTGTAAACTACTGCACACTCTAAAATAAAAGTATAGCATAGTAGAGACATAAACCAGTAACACAGTCATTTATTGTCATTATCGATTTTGATGTACTGTACATAGTTGTATATGCTAGACTTTTCTATGACTGTCAGTGCAGCAGGTTTTTTTATACCACAAACACATGAGTAGTGTGTTGCACTACATTACTAGGTTATAGGAATTTTTCTGCTCCATTATAATCTTATAGGACCACTGTCATATCTGCAGTTTGAAACTGACTAAAATGTCACTATGTGGCGCATGACTGTATTGCTTTTTAGCAACTTCATGAAGACACACTAAACCCAGTCACAAGTTGCATACAGACCTGTAAGCAATTCGATTCCACAACAGTATCAAGCTCTGAAATTGAGCTCTTAATATATAAAAGCACCATTCAAATATGATGGGGGCAGATAGATAACATCTGATCTTTGCACTCAGTGAGTTGGCAGTCTTTGCAGATAAGGCAAGTGTAGGTAGATAGGGATGAGTTTTGAGATGGAGGGTGTCATACTTGGTCAGGGAAGGAGATCAGAAAGTATTTTGTGGATGAAATAAAAATTGAAGCAGATTTTGTGAAATGTGAAGTTATGATACAAAACTCCAGGTGATGATGATGATAGTCAAAAACAGAAATTGCTAAAATAAGGAATATTTATTAAAGTGCTAGTCACAAATTCTATTAATAGTCTTATGGATATGATGTGATTTATCCCTCATAATAACATTAAGAGGAGGTATGCTCTCTTCCCATTATGGACAAGCACAGCTGTGGCCCAGCTGTGTTGAAATAACTTGCCCGTAGCCACACAGATGGTAGCGGAGGATGCAGAATTCAAACCCAGGTTTATCTCACTCCAGAGGTTGAGTGCTCACTCCGGGTCTTGTCTCTTTGCCTTGGTCTAATGCTCCTTCTTCCTTCACTGAGTGTCTCACATCTGCCTGTTCTGGGATCTAGGGTGCCCAAAGAAAGAAGCCTGACCTCGCTTGTTCTGTCCTAGAACTGACACTCTGACCGCCCTAATGGACTTATGTTCACGCTGACAATGCTGACAAAGTAGAGGTGACCCCACAAGGACCAATGTCTTACAAAAGGCTGTCCTGGCCCATCACAGAATCAAACAGTGGTCCCTGGGTTCCATGAAGCCCATTGCAAGTGGGAATTTCTTCCATGTGTGACAGGTACTCAATCTATACTCCTTTGACCCTTTTGCTTATAACTGCTTATTATCACCTCCACTCTAAGCCGGGTGAATTGGGAGTAAACTAGTGGTGAGTGCCCTACCAAATGATGCTGAGTCTGTTAGTTTCAAGGGGAAACACTAGAAAACCTTCTTCACATTCCATGAAGTGATACAACTTGCACTGCAATATGAGTTGTGTTGAAAGTGTGATGTCCAAGCATATGACCTGAAATTCTGCCCAGTCCCATGATGACCATACAGTTCTTAAAGAGTAGAGATCCCACATTATAACTATGATAATTTAAGTATATCTCTTTGGAAATTGTATTTTAAGGGATATCCTTGAAATAATTTTGTTGTATCATAGCATTGTGTTTGGAATTTTAAACAACATATTTATTAGCTTAAGAGTTTTGTCACAATAAAATCTACAGGCGATCATAAAGAATTCCAACTTGGTTTTGTTCTTTGTACAGACTGAAGGCAAATGAGTCTCCCTCTCTTCTGCGCTGTCCACTTTCCCATGAAGATTCCCCTTATTTATTGATTACTGAAACTTGAAGGTCATCTGGGATTTGCTGTTATTTTTATGTAATTCTATTTTTTTTTTTATCATTTATTTGTTTCAGCTCAGAATTTGCCTGTGGGTCCCTTGGATTGTGACAAAACAGCTGGTACATGACAAGTTGCCAGAGTTAACAGCTGCCTGTCACACTCCATTGCCAACTCTGACACCAATGATGAACGCAATACTAGCTTTAAATGGACCCATTTTTTTAACCTCAGAAAATTGTCTTCATGACTTTGAGCTGTCAAGAGAAAAAGAACGTATCCACCAGCACCTACACGGAATTCATCATTTCTTTAATGCTTGTTTTCTATTGACTTTTACTGATGACCCAAAAATCATGTAAATTAAATATAAAGGGTTGAGAAGCACATAAAGAATAAAACACATGCTTAAGTAACTACATGGAAAACAAAGCCAATTTTAAGGGAAAAAAAGAGGGGCACCTCTTCTAACAATTTCTAGGACAATGAAAAATGGTAATGAATTGATAAAAATACTATTTGTGTGCATCATAAGATAAACTATGTAGCTAGACATGGTAGTGGGTGTCTGTAGCCCCAGCTACTCAGGAGGCTAAGGCAGGAGGATCACCTGAGCCCAGGAGTTTGAGGCTATATTGCACTGTTATGACACCTATGAATAGCCACTAAACTCCATTCTGGGCACCATAGTGACACTCTGACTCTAAAAGTATAAATAAAATAAAATAGACTTTGTATAAGGAGCTATAAAAAGAAGGCAAAATTTTAATGTGAATTTATATTATCATATTCATATTAAAATCAAAGTTTGCCACACCTGGTATGTTAAATAAAAATCATTAAATAAAACTTGCTCATCCTTAAAGAGTAAAGTTCAAATAGCTAATATTATACTTTTACTATTTGGGAATTCAGCAACATCTAAGGATATTTTGTTGTGATTTTTAGTTTGAAACAAAATTTCTACAGGAATCTAACAGAAAAATAGCCTATTTCACACAAGAAGTCATACTGTCCTCACTACTGAAGATAAAAAGATAAATTAAATTTGAGTGACACCATAATAAAGCAAAAGTTAGAATTTGAGTTATGTAGAAATAGAACAAAGCCAAAAAGCAAATGTCATGGAAACAATGGAAGAAATGAATGAAATTAAAAAGAAAAAAAATGTGACAAGGTAAATTTGATTTAAAAATATTACTGCATAACCAAAATTTGGGTTTACACCTTATGAAAAGTTAAAAACACTAAAATTCAATAATAAAGCAAAATTCCCAGTTACTATTTATAAGAAATATTGCTAATCCAAATGGTCCAAAAATACAAATAATGATGAAATAAATAAGACATAGAAAAGAAAAAGTGAAATAAAATAAAAGAGCCATGGTAAAAATTGGAGAGAGAAAATATTCAATCACCAAAAGGTTTGCTTATACTTATAAAAACACATTCCACCATGAAGATATACAAGCCGTGAACATTGAAATGTTTAGTCATTTAAAATCAAAACAAGACGTTGTCCAACATCACAAACTGTATAAATCATAGAAAAAGAAATACATTTCCTGTAGCTAAAAACCAAGTGCTTTTTCCAAGCTTAACAAGTTTTCAAAATATGGCTAGTACTGTACCCCTCCCACCCCCAGTTAGATAAATTCCATTAACATGAATTCATGTCCACCAATTTAAGACTTCATATATAGCAGGACCAGTAACCTATGCTCATTTACAGAGATGAAAAGACTATTGTCACTAGTGGGCTCCAGTGCAAAGTATGGGAATCTAGCCTCTGAGATCCTTTTGCCTTTCTTTCTCTACCCGGAGTTTTCCAATATCCTCTCCAGTGCCCTCCTGTAATTGTCCCTCTCCTCAGGCACTCCTGCTGGCGTGCGTAAAAGGTGCACTTTTTAGCACTACCCCTGCATCCTCTCTTTTACCCTGGCTCCATGAGGACATTTTGTAAATGTTTTGCTGTAATTCAAGTACAGCTAGTCAAAGAGACACTCTTAGAACCACCTCAGCTGTGGCACAGGACTGCTTTGTGACCTCTGCAAATTCAAAACTTCTTACTCTAATTAGAATGAGCAAAGGGGAGCCTGAAAGGCGGGGAAGGGAGAAAACGACACCACCCCTAGTGTAGGCCTGTGCTGGGTGTGCCCTTCCCTTGACCGCCAGAATGTTCCAACAGGTGTCTTTTTCAGGATCTAAAATAGCAAACCCTATCATCCCAGCCCCCTTAACTGCTTAAGCTTTTCTTCATATTATTTATTTAAAATGCCATGTTATATTTTATTGGTTTTCTTTGACATTTAGCTTTTCATTTTTATTTAGTTGACGTCTGTGTTCTTTATTTTCCCCTGATGTTTCAGTTTTATTTTTTCAATTGTTTTCTTACTATATTGGGAACTTCATTTAGTCATTTTTTGGGGGGGAGGGCTAAGTGTGCTATTGAGAGATTCTCTCTGTTTTCTTTCATCTGAGAATGTGTTGATTTGAAATAAAAAAAAATTAAAAGAATAAAAAGCAGGCAGAGAAAAATGACACCTTACCTTCAGGAAGAAAATAATTCATCTGATAATAGATCCTAAATCTCAAGGTCCAGAAGGAAGTGAAATGATGTTTTTCAATATTTGAAAGAAAAGACCTCTCAATGCATACACCTCTATCCAGCCAAAATATATCTTATTGTTTTTTAATAGTCTTCCCCAGTGGAGTATAAACTACATGAGGGCAAGGATCCTGTCTGTTTTCTTCACTATTTCTCCAGGTTCCTGGCACATAGTAGAGGCTGGGCAAACATTTGTGGTGAAATAAAGGAAAGAAAAGAAGGAGAGAGGGAGAGAAGAAGGAAGGGAGGAAAAAAAGAGGAAGGAAGGAAGGAAGGAAGGAAGGAAGGAAGGAAGGAAGGAAGGAAGGAAGGAAGGAAGGAAGGAAGGAAGGAAGGAAGGAAGGAAGGAAGGAAGGGGAAGGAGGGAAGGGAGGGAGAGAGGAAGGAGGGAAGAAGATGAAATGAATCAAAATGAATTGAATTGAAGAACCTCTTTTTAGTGTATTTTTCAGGAACAAGAGAAAATTCTATGCTTCCACATAAAACTAATGATTCCTATTTTCCACAACACTTTAGCATGCATTTTTGATTTTCTTTTACAATTAAATTGGTTTTACATTTGAATGTCTTTCTGAATACTTGCCTAAAAAGAAATCAAAACTAAATTACTTCTATAGTTGAGATATAGCTATCTTTACTAAGCAATCAGTTTCTTTTTACATGTTTTATATATAATACCAAAAAATATTTCTAAAAAAAAATTAACTTGAAACACCGTGATTATTGATCTTGTTCTGTCAGATGCTTAAGCAACCACTAAGACAGCTTTTCTTATGTACTCCCTTATTCAGATACTCTTCGATTTAGCTGTGTTCGTGGAATGTGTTTATATAAAAACACATTGCCTCTGTGCAAGGGATCAGTGAAGCACATGATTGGGGGCAGATAGCCTTCAATTTAGTTTTTTTTAACCATCTGTAAAATATGGTAAATTTGAATTTTTATACAACACTGTAAGGTGAGCGAGAGAAAAAAAAATGTTGAGATTTATGTATCAGAATGTCTTCTAGATAATACTAAAGATATTATTGTAGTTAGTTCTTTTACCCAGAGGGATTCATATATTTTATGAAATGATTCAATTAGTTTTTGCAGAATTTTTATTAAATATCCAATGCCATTAAACAGCAAATAATTCACTTCTACTAGAATACATCTTAAGGCATTTTTCATTAATAGATGCTATTTACCTGGCTTATGTAGGTTAAATAATATAATATCATCCATTATAATCAGATAAAGTCCCTTTAAGCCATATATTTATCTAAAGTGGTTCTCTAATAGCTAACAAAGAAAATGAAATGTTAAAATGACTAGGATAGTAATCGAATACAGATTCATGAGAGAAGGCAGAGGGCCAGGTGAGGAACTCAGGCCAGTCTGTACCTTGATCTTGGTTTGTGAGACCCTGACCAGAGAACCCAGCTGAGCTGTGCCTGGACTTCTAACCTCAAGACACAGTGATGTAATAAAAGGGTGCTTGCTCAGTTAAGCCATGAAGTTTGCTGTAATTTGTTATGCCGTAATGAATAACTAAAACAAACCACCTACCATAGCATTTAGAATTCACTGTGCACACTGGTTCAACCATATGAACTTTTGGATGTTTGACAATTTTTGACACAAAAATAATGACAATTTCATAGAGTTCAATAATGAATCCCCATGCTGGTTAGTGTAGTTCTTTGTAGTCATAGGACTGAGACTACTACCGTGTTTCCCCGAAAATAAGACCTACCCATAAACTAAGCCCTAGCAGGATTTCTAAGCATTTGCGCCATATAAGCCCTACCCCCCAAATAAGACTTAGTGATGGGCGTGGCTATGCAGCGTATCTGCACAACCCCTGCATTTCGCCTCTGAGCGGTAAAGATGAGCAGCCCTTCTCATCTGCCCCATCGTGACAGCTACTATCCCAGAGGTGACCGGAAAGGTGCAGGCAGACCCACCAACAAGGTCGGCTCCCCCTGTCAGGCCCCGGCTATCCTGTGCATGCTGCAAGCTGAAGCTTTGAGGGGAAAATAACACATCCCCTTAAAATAAGCCCTAGGGTGTCTTCTTGAGGAAAAATAAATATAAGACTCTGTCTTATTTTCGGGGACACACAGTAGTAGCTAGAAGACACCTAGTTACCTGCCACGTGGCTCCCTCCATAAGCAATTCACAGAGAGGTTTATTTCTATAAGGCCAGCAGGAAACTCTCTGACTGCTTCCATAATACAACCTCTAAACCCTCTTTTAAAGAGCTCATCTGATTAGATTGAGTTTACCCAATGTAATCTCCCTTTTGATTAACTGAATATCAACAGATTAGAGGCTCTAATTAAATTTGCAAAATCATCTTTCACTTGTGCTGTAACCTATTGGTCAGAAGAAAGTGACAAGCCTCCTCCAAGTCAAGGGGAGGAGATTATATAAGAGGGTGTGTCATGATCATTTAAAATTACTCTCACTAAGAAACTGGTTAATTTGTTAATAAGATGTGACTGAGAAAATGGATTTCCATCTATTATCCAGAAAATCAAAGTCTGTCTCTATCTCTCTTTCTCTCCCTCCCTCTCTCTCTCTCTTTATAGTTTAGCTCCTGTTTACTTTATCCTGTTTATGACAGGCAGTTTTCTCTGTACACAATTTTGCTAATAGTAGATAACTGTCATTCTTTGCCTCCTCACTACCACCAAATATGTCAATTTTACTGCTGAAATATGTTATTTTTGCCAATATACCTTCTGCTAAATGCCTGAAGTAACTGACTTACACCCAGAGATATTTTTTTCTATTTGTGTGATTATGGGGCCTTGCATTTTATGCAAATTGCTCTGGTGTTCTTGCTTTTTCATTTCATTTATTTATTCAAAAATATTTTACAAGAGCCTACTGTGTGTCAAATGAGGAGATGGATAAAGGCATATAGATTCAGGAGCAGAGCTTAAAAACTAGTAGAGGAGAAAAATATCAGTCAAAGGATCACACACACACAAGAAAAACTACATAAGTTGTGACTGTGACAATAGCTGCTATAAAAATGCACATGGTTTTATATTTGGATGATCTCACCAACTCGGGGAGACCTGCCATATTTTCCTGAGTTACTGATGCTTGAAGCAGGTCTGAAAGGTGAGAAGAGGTAAAGGTAAGCAGAGGGAGAGAACATTCCACACGCAGGGCACTGGGAGTGCAAGGCCCTGTGGTAGAAGGGAGTATGCTAAGGATGAGGGCCTGCCTGAGTGCAGCTCTGCCCTGCTCAAGGGGAAAGATTGGCATGGGATGAGGCTTCAGAAGAAGTTGGGGACCAGATCCCACAAGGCCACGTTAACTTCGATTATCCTGAGAGCAATAGGAGTTCATTGAAAAGTTTTCAGCAGGGAAAGGAGCATGCTTGAATATAGTTTTGTGCTGGGTGGTGTAAGAAATTACAGGACATTCAGGGTGGCTCTGCCTAGAACAGATAGGAGGCTATTTAAGACCCTATGTGAAAAGTGCTGGTAGGTAGAGCTAGGATAGAAGCCAGGAGATGGACACAGATGTGGAAATTCAGGAGGCATTTCTATGAAGTGATACTGATGCATTTGTTGATGGGTTGGATGTAAGCTGAGCAACTATCCCAGTTTTCCTGGCACTGAGGGAGTTCATGGGATACGGGTTTGGATGAAGGACTTCCAGTGCTAAAACTGATAAAATCTCTGGCAAACCTGAATGAATTGGTCACCCTAAGAGGGAAAGTGAAGGATGACTGTATCAGGCTCGAGAGCGAGTCTATCCATATGGGCAGATGGAACAATCTCCAGAAGCTATCAATATCTCCTGCTGGGGAAAGCTATGGGCACTGAGCTACTTCGTCAGTTACACTAATAAACATCTTCCCAGCCTGTAACTTCTTCATATTTTACTGTTTGACCATGTAGTGTTCTCTTATCAGTGAACTGTAACTCATTCATTTGGTCAGTCAATATTTTATGGAGCTTCTACTAAACCTATGGAGCTGACATTCTAGTTGGGGCTCAGGCGAGGGAATAAGGCATACAGATAAGTAGTGTGTCAACTTGTGATGAGATTTATGGGAAATGACTCCCCGCGACGAGCATGTCCAAGAGTGGTAGTGGTTGGGAGGTGGCTTTGTAATTTTAAGTAGTGTGCCCAAGAAAAGCCTAGCCAGAAAAGTAACCATGTGAGCAAAGCTCTGACACGGGTGAATTATGTTAGCCCACCCCATGGAGAGAGCATTCAGTTAGAGGAGGGAAAAGTGCAAATTCCTGAGGCAAGGAATCTGCCTGGAAAATTTGAGGGGCTGCAAGGAAGTCCCACAGCGTGGTGCAATCCGGAGAGCGATGGCTATCTGCAGGACCTGAAGGGGGTGCGGTGATGTGTGCGCAGACTGTGTGGTTAATCCTGATGAACTGTCTTGATCGAGGGCCGTGGCAGTACAAATTCTACTGGATCAAATTCTATTTGATTTATTGCTGCCTTTTCAGTCCTGTTCCCAAACATATTTCCATATACGATGACTCATCTCTTCTGTGTGTGTGTGTGTGTATGTGTGTGTATGTGTGTATGTGTGTGTGTGTGTGTGTGTGTGTGTGTAGGATGACAGAAAGGGAAAAAATGTTTACTGGGGATTTCTACATGCAAGACATATACTAGGTGTTTTCTTGCATTGTTTCATGAATTAAAATAATTATTAGATTAGCACAATCTTAGAGATAAATAGTCTGGGAGTCCAAATGGTAGACACTCGCACACTAATACATATTTGCAGACTAGAATTTCAAACTCAGATCTCCCTAACTTTAGTCTGCGATGCTAAAATGTTTGAAGGAGAAATCGGTGAATAGAGAGCTAACATTCTTAGCAAGTATGAAGGGCATATATTTGCTGGTAGCTAATTTTAACTAGTAGTTAATTTTGTTCAGTATGCTAATATAGAAAGGTCCAGACTCAAATAAGAAAAAAATAAATTGCATCCTATTGAAAAGTTGGGAGTCTCTGCAAACCAAAGAATAGTCCCTTTCACATTGTGGCCACTCACAGGAAGGGGCAGTCATGAGGACGGCTCAACCCACAAGGCTTAGTGGCCCTTTACTCAGGCAGCTCTAATCCAGTCTCTGATCCACTCCCCAGCAAGCGTGTGCTTTTGTCATTTCATTTGTTTTCATCTCTCTTTATCCATTCAAGTGGTTAACACTAATAAATTTTCCCATCTCCTTTGATGAACTAACTTGTCAGGATGATCACAGATAGCTTAAAAAAACTGAAATCTTAAATCTTGACAATGGTGGTAATTACACAAATCTTTATATGTGATAAAATTACACACACACACACACACACACACACACACACACACACACAAATAAGTTCATATAAAACTGGTGAAATCTGAATAAAAACAGTTACCATTGCAGAAACTCAGTGTAGGGCACAGGGATTTTTCTGTACAGATGCTCTTTGACTTACGATGATATTGTATCCTAATTAAACCCATTGTAAGTTGAAAATACTGTAATGCAAAAAAGCATTTAATGCATCTAACTTACTGAACATCAGAGCTTAGCCTAACTTACTTTAAACATGCTCAGAACATTTGCATTAGCTTATGGAGAGAAAAAATTATCTAACACAAAGCCTATTTTATAATAGAGTGTTGACTATCTCATGTAATTTATTGAACATTGTATGGAAGCATATTGCTTTTGCACCATTGTAAGTTAAAAAAATTAAGTGAAACTATAGTAAGTGAAACTATATAAAAATTATTAAGTGAAACTATAGTAAGTGAGGGACTATGTTACATTAATCTACATGTAAACCTACAAGTACCCCAAAACAATATGTTAATAAAATATTAAATATCTGGTAGGAATCTTTTCCCAATGAATCTGGGAGAAATAATAAATAAAGTGATTAGCTAGAAAACTGTAAGACAACTAGGAAAGGAAATTCTTTTCACAATATCAGTTGTCTGGAATACTAGAAGTTCTGGAGATGCAAATGATGGAGGTTGAGGAATGGGGTTACAGGGTGTTCTACCTAGATTATCTCTGAAAGATAGAAGTGTGGTTTCAAGAACCAGCAGGTGGAAGAGGTGCCAAAGAAGGTATGGGGGGAGGGAGGGTTGATAATAGTAAGGGTAAGAAACACCATGATGTTTCAAATGCCACAGAATAAGTCACGAAAACTCCCTACACTCAGCCCCCTGAATGGCTTCACCACGGAGCAAGACCATGGAAGACGGCTTGAGCTGTGCTTGTTGGGATATTCTGAATACTGTGACCTTTCCAAGTGAATGTCAGGTGCCCGCCGTATTTCTTCCAGCTGCGCACCACATCTGGTTTTGATTATTCACGTGTCCTTATCTGTCATCGTTTTAGGGCAGTGAGTACTACCAGGGCATTCATGATGTGTTTGTCTTTTATTCAGGATTTCAAAATAACCGTGGGGGAATTCTTCTCCAGCTCTACAGGTGGCACACCAAGACACAGGGATTTTATTTATTAGTCTGTTTACTGAGAACCCGAGAAGAAGCCTTTTAGAAAATCTAAACAGAAGGCACACAGACATGCAAAGACAGTGCATGCAGTGATATACAGTAAAAAGATAGACTTTCCTAATTTAGTTAAGAAAAATTAAACTGTCTACCTCCTGTGTCCCTGAGTCTGTGGTGGAGATTGTGACTTCAAGGAACAATGATCACAGCATCCCAGTTACTAGGTTGCAAGAACTGGCAAGCCTGAGAAGAAAGCAGCTGCCTTTCTGCTAAAAGGAAAACAACAACAAAACAATCCTGACAATGAAGATTGTTAACCTTGGAACTTTTCATTTTAAATGAAAAGGTGTCCTCTATTTCAGTGGAGGTCTTTGTAAATGGAGAGAAGGGGGTTTGATATGCCTAGGAGAGAAGAGGTGTGGTTCTGCATAAGATAGACTATAAATGAGATGACTGTAGTAGTTGTTTTTTCCCATGGTCAATTTGGTTTTATTAATTTATATTATAATATAAAAATCCCAAATTAATCTGTACGATAGACCACTTTTGCTCATCGCCTTTGTCGTGTCATCACAGTTACATTTCCTTAGCAAGGACATGCATCCTAACCAGTTTTTCCAAGATCCTAAATTGCCCCCTGCCCCAAGCCTCCTCTTATCTCCAACTCCATGTATCCGCTCTAAAATAGCATTCCTGGTTACTTAAAGATGTGCTCTTTATATTTACACATTCATATTTGTATCTCAGTACTACTAGTGATTGAGTTTGCATTTCATGATGTAGCCTTATCCTCTATTCTCTCTTCTATTTATACTTCAAGTCCCAAGTTCCAGGTTACTTACTTGGGGAAAGTTTTAATTTCCCACTATCCCATGGATTTAGATAATTCTTGATAATGCTTGTTTTCCCTGTGTATTTGAGATATTTGCACAACTCTCTTGACATTGAACTGCACAAAGGCAAAGAAAATTTTGTTCATTTTCTGATTATTGTATGATAACCACTAAGTATCCACAAAAGCATGTAGCACAATGAGTATTTTTAAAGAGTTGCCTAATTACATATGCATATTCAACATGCTCACTGAAAAATTCTTTCAGACCTCCTCCTGCATCCAGGAGGCTGGTAAGTCAGAAATTCTACTGTGAAAATGTCTCTTGACTTTTTTTCATTCTTTCTAATCTCAGTATCTAAACTAAGACGCCCATAATTTTTACCTAGATTCTTAAAAATAACTTCCTAACTATTTTACATGCTTCCGGAGAATACAATTTCAATACATCTTTTCAAAGTTACCATAGTTATTATTTTTATATGATTAAGGTATACCATTTTCTTATTTTAAAAAAACCACCTTGATGTGTCTTTAGCAGATACTCAACCAAGGAGAATGTTGGTGACTGAGGACACAATGAATTGAAAAGTTAAATCACCCCTACTGATAATCAGCAGAGCAAGGACAGGCCTTGCTGACAACCGGTTGCAATAATCCCATCAGGGAGGCCGGGCGCTGTGGCTCACGCCTGTAATCCTAGCTCTTGGGAGGCCGAGGCGGGCGGATTGCTCAAGGTCAGGAGTTCAAAACCAGCCTGAGCGAGACCCCGTCTCTACTATAAAAATAGAAAGAAATTAATTGGCCAACTGATATATATATAAAAAATTAGCCGGGCATGGTGGCGCATGCCTGTAGTCCCAGCTACCTGGGAGGCTGAGGCAGAAGGATCACTCGAGCCCAGGAGTTTGAGGTTACTGTGAGCTAGGCTGACGCCACGGCACTCACTCTAGCCCGGGCAACAAAGTGAGACTCTGTCTCAAAAAAAAAAAAAAAAAAAAAAAAAAATCCCATCAGGACATAAATGGTGCTCAAAGTAGGACACGGACAAGGCCATGCTGGCACACACACAAGACAACACAATCCCCTCTTCCGATCAACATGAGTGGTTGCCACTTCTTTTCCATCGCAACACGAGCCCCACTTTGAATCCTCCCCACCCCCGACTAAAGCGATGCATGTACTAAGAGACCCAGTCACAAACCAGCCCCTGTTATTTGACTTGACGGTGCTGGATTCAGAACTGACTCTGGCTTCCCTGATTCCTCCTTAACATCACTGGACATAAATCCAATGTTCTTAAAATGTCGCTCCTTAATACAACTGCATAGTCCTCCCGTTCCACCATCGCTGAAGCCAGATAAAGAGACCTAACTTCGTTTAGCTATGGCAGTGCTCCTGGTGAACGCTGATAGGACACGGTTATAATACCATTTTCCCATCCCAGTGTACTTTCTTTCCCCACAAGGAAAGTCACCGTCCATAATGAGAGATATCCCTGGTGGGAGAATGTTGTTATTCATGGATGCTGTCTAGAGGCATAAAAGGTGGGCAGATCAGTAGATCTACAGAAATGGGAAACAACATTTTTTTTTTGAGACAGAGGCTCACTCTTTGCCTGGGGTAGAGTGCCCTGGCGTCAGCCTAGCTCACAGCAACCTCAAACTCCTGGGCTCAAGCAATCCTTCTGCCTCAGCCTCCTGAGTAGCTGGGACTACAGGCATGCGCCACCACGCCCGGCTAATTTTTTCTATATGTTTTAGTTGGCCAATTAATTTATTTCTATTTATAGTAGAGACGGGGTCTCGCTCTTACTCAGGCTGGTTTCGAACTCCTGACCTTGAACGATCTGTGTGCCTCGGCCTCCCAGAGTGCTAGGATTACAGGCATGAGCCACCGCGCCGGGCCAGAAACAAGGTTTTTAAGACCCTTCATCTGCTGTCTAAAAATCTACCTTTCTATCCCCTGGCTATATATCTTAAGACATCCCCATACCAAAAGTATGCCCTTCCCCGAAATACATCATATGTTTTCTTGTTATGCGATATTGCTTTGTACAATCTCTCTTTTACCAATTCCATTACCAATTCTCCATGTGTTAAGTCTCTGTTTAAAGCCTAGCACAACTCTCATCTTTTCTGGGAAATTGTGTCCAGTTCCAAGATTCACAAGGAATTGCCTTTTTTTCTAGACTCCCAGAGCGCTCTGAGCTTTGTGCATATATTCATTTACCCATCTGACTTATGAGCCCCTTGGGCTTGACAAGCCTACAAATTTTTATTCTTATTACGCAACACAGTTGCTTGAATATAGGGATTCTCAATATGCATTTAATGTGTTAGCCCCAGAAGCATTGACCCATGTAACCAAATTCCAAGAAACCAGCAAATAATCTGGTATTCCAAGTTAGCATTTTAACATAGGAGTCACATCTGCCTGGAAAAACCAGAGGCAATATCTTCCCAAGCCATTGTTATTTATTTTTATTTTTTATTACATATATCTCTTTATTTCAGCGTATTATGGGGATACAAATGTTTAGGTTACATATAGGCAAGTTTCCTGAGGAGGCCAAATTATAAATCCAAATATAACCACTGAGCACCAAGTTACAAAGGAGGTGGAATTTTATGGAATTCCAGCTCCAGTAGGTTGTATGGTATCCTAGTGTACAGTCTTCTTTCACCCAGGAATATTATTGCTAGGGAACTAGGTGCTATTTCCAGAGTATCTGCTTCTCTGAGAAAATTAGGAAAACACGAACTTTCTTGCTCTTTTGACACCACCACTCTAGAAGATTGAATACATTCAGTTGAGCTGCATAACATTGACATTTTTTTGGTCAAAAATGATCAAATAGCATCAGTGCCATGTGTTCAAAACCAATGCTACCTACTAACTCTAAATTGTGTGAGACAGTTGGGTTGATTCAGTTGCAGCTTCCTTTTGCTTCACTGTACTCTGGATTCTGTGCTTTCATCGTGAAGATTGAACTTGCTCGTTCCCCATCTCCTTAGCAACAGATATACACATCATTGCATGTGGGGACTTCTTTCTGCAGGTGGTGAATCTTAACCATGTGCTATTTATTTTTATTGGTTTCAAACTAAGCTCCATGTTTTCTTGTTCTTGACCTTAAATTCATTAATAAAACTAAAACAACCAGACTCACTACAGTACAGTTACCATCTTCAGAGGCTTCTATCATAGCAGTTCTAATCTATGAATGTATTATTAAACTTTAAAAATTGGATTTTTAAATTGGATGATGCATAGTTCACTTTGATACAGTGAATCCATCCTAATTACTGCCAAGACAATATGGTCTTTGTCGAAAATATCAAATAGGGTTTGTTCTGATTAAGAATTGTTTCACAAATATAGTGATCTTGTAGCATGGATATCGAGAATGCAGTTGTAGACAGCTGTCAGTGCACTCATCCAATATGGTTAATAATTTCAATATTTTAAAAATATTTTTCTAACAATACTTATAACATTAAGTGGTAAACCTTACCTCTTGTTGGATATTTTATTTCCAAATTGTGCCACCTGGGAAATATTACCAGATAGGAAACTGATTAACAACTAGGGAATTGATTACCACTTAGATATCTTAACATTAACAGATTTCCTTTATTTTTTTTTTCTATTTATCTTTTCTTTCCTTCTTAGAAATTTTTGGTTCAGGTGTTTCAGTTTACTTTTCCATTAGTTATAAATACAAGTTGAAAGGTAACAAAGGCAAAGTTTTCACAAGCGAGATGGTGAAAGAACAAGGGGGTCCTAAGTCACATGCTGATGGAAAACAACAAACAAAACATCAATGTACAACGGAAAGATAAAGTTGAGAGTCTTGATTACTGTGTAATCACATATGCTGCCACTAATATCCAAATTCCCACAGGCCACATCAGCACCTTTTAAAGGTTCATATATTTAGGTTTTTGGAAGAGTATTTTTTAATAAAGCTTTACAAATAGCTTTAGTATACAGAAAATTTGTGAAGAGAGTATAGAGGCCCCACATAGCGCACACCCCAGATTTTCTTATTATTAACATCTTAAGCTATTAATATTATTTTTTTCACATATAATGAACCAATATTGTTTCAAATAAATTATTATTTACTAAAGTCCATACTGTATTCAGATCTTCCTAGTTTTTTATCTTATGTCATTTTTCTGTTATGAATCCCATTCACAATACCACGTAACATTTCATCTTCCTGTCTCCTCAGTCTCTTCCTTCACTGTGACAGTTTCTAGGACTGTCCTTGTTTTTGATGAGCTTGACAGTTTTGAAGAGTAGTGGTTGGGTATTTTGTAGGAAGTCCTTAAATTGGAATTTGGAATTTGTCTGCTGTTTCCTCCCCCCCCTCCCCCCCCCCCCCGTTTAGGCTGTGTCTCTTAAAAAAAGAAATAGGACTGCAAAGATAAAGTGTTGTTACATACTATCAACTTGACTGATCACTGTTGAGTTCATCTTGATCACCAGCTGAGGGACAGTTTGTCAGATTTGTCAACCATAAAGTTACTTCTTATCTTAGTCTGTTGTGAGCTGCTATAACAGAATACCACAGACTGGGTAATTTATAATGAAAAGAAATTTATTGCCTCACAGTTCTGGAGGCTGGGAAGTCCAAAACCTAGGTACCAGCATCTAGAAAGTGCCTTCTTGTTGCATCACCCCATGGCAAAAGGCAGAAGAACAAGACAGGGTGAGAGAAGGGGGAAGGAAAGAGAGGAAGAGAGAGACAAAAGGGGGTTGCACATGTCCTTTTATGAGGAACTCCCTCCTGTAGTAATGGCATTAATCCATTCATAAGGGCAGAACCCTCATGGCCTGATCATGCCTCAGAGATCTCACTTCTTAACACTTTCACATTGGGAATCAAGTTTCAAACACATGAACTTTGGAGGACACATTCAAATCAAAACACTTTTAAATCCTGTTTCCATACTGCACCCTTTCAAAGAAAGTCATGTGTGCAGCCTGCACTTCAGGAGTAAGGTGTTAAGCGAGGAGCCTTCTTCAGGGCAGAGCACCTACACAAATTATTTAGAATTCTTCTATGTGGGAAATTTGTTTACACTCCTTTATTAATTTATTTATTTGATAATTTATTTGTAAAAATCTATACTCCTGGCTATTTATTTTTTATTCCAGTTATAATTAAATATTACTTTATATTATTGCAATAATTATTCCAGCTGGGAGCCACTGGGAGCTCTATCAGTTGGCTTCTATGTCCCTCTGTCATATCTCATCATATAGAAATAAATAAACATATATTAACATATATATATGTGCACACACATATATGTCCACCTTGCCACTTTTTCTGGCACTGCAATATTCTCTAGGCTCATCTCATATATTTCCTTTTTTTTTTTTCTAATCAAAAGTTTAGTTTTTATATCTCAAACAGGAAGCAGTACAATTAATCAAAGTATGTGCCTAAACTGTCAACAGTTTGGCCATCATAAAAGTAGCTTGTTTATGCCGGCAGCAAAGAATCCCAGAGAGTGAGTGGCAATGAAATTGGGAAAGGCGTTTTCCACAGCTTGTTAAGAATTGAATATTTTTCTTTGCAAGAAGTGATCCAAAGCCAGGAAGAAGTGGTGGTCAGTTGGTGCAAGATCTGGTGAATATAGTGGATGACAGAGTTTCCAAGTCCAGTTTCTGTAGTTTGAGCAGCGTTGTGTTTTGTGACATGTGGTCTTTGTTTTTGCCTCGTATTATGGGGGTACAAATATTGTTAGGGTTACATATCTTGCCCTTGCCCCCCTCCCCCACCCCGCTATGCCAGCCTTTAGGTGGTGCGCACCACACCCACCGTGTAAGTACATACCCTTCCCCTCCTCCCCCCTTCCACCTGCCCACCTCCCGATAACAGATTTTCTTTTTTAGACATTTTGGTTACAGTGTATATCTTTGCCTCTCCCTAAAAAGGGACAGAGGTAATCCCTTCCCCCCCTACAATGCTCGCCACATCCTTAAGATGTGGGTCTCCCCCCCAAACCCTGTTGAACACTACCGTTTTTTGAGCACCCTAGTTTTAGTCAGTCAGTACCAATTTGATAGCGAGTGGATGTGTAGCCCATTTTCCAGATCTTGTGTCGTCCCACTTTGTATTACGGGCTTAAGCTTAATCCAGGATAGCATAAACGGTGCTAGGTCACCGTCATTTCTTAGGATTGAGTAATATTCCATTGTGAGCATATACCACATTTTAGTTATCCACTCATGATTTGACGGGCACTTGGGTAGTTTCCATGACCGTGCAATAGTGAATTGTGCTGCCATAAACATTCACGTGCAGGTGTCTTTATAATAGAGTGACTTATGTTCTTTTGGGTAGATGCCCAACAATGCTATTGCTGGCTCAAATGGTATTTCTATTTCTAGTCATTTGAGGTATCTCCAAATTCTTTTCCACAAAGGTTGCACTAATTTGCAGTCCTACCACCAGTGTAAGAGTGTTCCTGTCTCTCCGCATCTTCGCCAGCATTTGTTGTTTGGGATTTCTTGATACAGGCCATTCTTACTGGGGTTAGGTGATATCTCATTGTGGTTTTGATTTGCATTTCTCTAATGATTAGAGATGTTGAACATTTTTTTATATGTTTGCAGGCCATTATTCTGTCTTCTTTGGAGAAGTTTCTGTTCATTTCCATTGCCCATTTCTTGATGGGTTGTTTGATTTTTTCTTGTTTATTCTTTTAAGTTCTAGATAGATTCTTGCTATTAGACCTTTATCAGAAGTATAGAGAATACTCACTCTCCACCAACTGACACCAACTTACATGATATGATTCATCTAGTATATTTTCTAACACAACCCTAGAATCAATGATTTTTCTAAGGTTCCCTGGTTCCTTTTAGTTGGAAAATGGTATTAGAAACCAAAATATGGGCACTAGAGTGCTTATTGCTACTGGGATGTAGTTGCTTTTAGACTCTCTTAGGTGAAAGAGCAAAGAAATATGTGTGTATACTAATCCATGTACTTATGTATTCTTTTCTATTTTTATATATTCTATAAATATATAAAAATACATTTAGAGAATACATAATATATATTTCTATATATAGAAATTTCACCAGACTGAAATAATAATAATATATATTTCTTTATTGATACATCTGTTTTTATATTAAGGTAAACACATATTTTTATAATGATGTTTCCAACTCAAATTCATTACCATGTGGATCATTCTAACTTCCTTCCCTTGCTCATCTGTAACTTCCTAATCCAGCATGAGAAACCTAACTCTCAGTGCCACTCATTTAGTTAATTGCTTGGTTCCTATATACATGCACATTGGTTTCAAAATTGTTCACTAATATCCCCATAAGAAACAATCTTTCCAAACAAAGTACAATGCTTATGCCTAGTATATTTTGCTTTTGTTTTATAGTCCCCATTCATTTTCAATGTTACTTAGAGCTCCCCCACCCCCAACTTTTTCAGAGATTATTTAGTACACTTGTTATAGCATTCCATGCTTTTGTCATAGTCTGACTTCCATCCTGGCATGCCCCAATCTGCTAAGTGATATTTTAAATATGTATATATTAAGGTCAGTTACTTTTACTGAAAAGTTTTATGCGTTTTGACAAATACATAGTGCCAGGTGCCCACATTATGGTATACAGAACAGTTTCACTGATCTAAAAAGCCCATTATGCTTTATTTATTCAGCCCTTCCTTCTCCCCAAATTCCTGGAAGCCAATGACATTTTCACCGGTTCTATAATTTTACATTTTCCAGAATGTCATAAGAATGGAATCATGCAGTATACAGTTTTTTCAGGATAACTTCTTCAGTTTAGCAATATGCGCTTAAGATTCATCTATATTTCTGTATGACTTAGTAGCTCATTTCTTTTTATAATTGAATAATATTCAATTGTATGGATGTGTAACAGTTTGTTTATTGAACAGCATCTTGAAAACATATTGAAAAACATCTTGAATAAAACTGGTATAAACATTTGTGTATGAGATTTTGTATGGGCATAAGTTTTCAAATCAGTTGGGTAAATATCTAGGAGCACAATGCTGGATCATGTAGTGAAATTATGTTTTATATTTAACAAACTGCCAAACTATGTTCCAAAGTGGCTGTACCATTTTGCATTGTACCAAAAATAAGTAAGAATTCCTACTGTTCTGCATCCTTGCCAGTGATTGTTATTATTAAACTTTGGGGTTAAACCATCCCAATAGATAGGTGTCAATATTTGATTATTGTCTTAATTTTTAATGTTCCTAATGACAAATAATATTGAACATTTTTGTATACTTTTTTGTCATCTGTGTATCTTCTTTGATAAAGTGGCTGTTCAGCTATACTGTCCAATTTAAAAATCAAGCTGTGTGTCTTCTAATTGTTGAGCTTAAGAATTCTTCATGTGTTTTGTATACAAGGTATATGTGTATATAGCTAATATTTCCTCCTGTGAACTAAAATAAAATCTTAAGGCTCTCCCATCCCCGCAACCAGCTAACTGAATGGACCCCCTCTTGGCCAAGGGGATATCCTAAATTACCTGCCACAAGGAGGGAGGTCAGACATGCCTTATCATGTCCCCTCCCTTTTTAAAAATATCCTTTGTAACCCATTAACAGGCCGAAGGGTATAAACACAAACTTGCAGGTCCTCAATTTATACAACAAATATATGTCTGGTGGCTTGTCTCTAATTAACAGACCTCCTTATCTTAAAACATTCCAAACTTTCAGACAAAGTTTCATGACTTTAACCAATTACAAGTCAAAGAATCTTAAACCCACCTATAACCTATAAGCCCCTGCTTCAAGATGGCCCACCTTTTTGGGCCAAACCAATGTATGCCTTCCATGTATTGATTTATGACTTTACCTGTACCCCCTGTCTCCCTGAAATATATAAAACCAAACTATAATCCAAGCATAGGGAGTCAACTTTCTCAAGCCTTCCTGGGCATGGCTCCAGGTCATGGTCCTCAAATTTGGCTCAAAATAAATCTCTTTAAAATTATTTTACAGAGTTTGGCTTCTTTTCCACCGACAAGATTGGTGCTCAGATGTGGGGCTCAGAGAAGATTCAGAATCCCCAGAGGATAGCCCAAACTCTGTGCCAAGTACTGCCACGGCCCTTTTGGGTCCTCTGATTCTGAGCTTCTCCTTTGGCAGAATTGGTGAGTCCTCCTGAGCTCCAGACCAGTTGATAGTCTTGATTTACTCTGACCTGGTTCTTTTTCTGGGAATTGGAGTTTGGGATCCTAATTTAGATTTGAAGGTGCATTCTAAAGATCTTCTCCATTGTCTTTTGATCCTAATATTAATCTCAATTGGCTTTGCCATGCATTTGCGAAAGAGGAAACTCAACTGTCTTGTCTGTGGATAAATGAGAGACTAGTTCCACAGCTTCTAATAGAAAGGGCATTGTACTCCTGCCAGCCAAAAGGCAGCCCTGGGTGACAGGGTCCTGAGTCGGAGTTGCCTGGGGTGATTCCCCAAGGCACAAGTGGCCCCATAGGGAACTGCCCAACAAATTAATTAAAAGAAAGCTCGTCCAGGAAATGCTTATAAGTGCTGATCACTAGGCATTTTGAGCCCTGTCAGAGGTACTAGACCCCTGAAGAGGGAAACTGAGACATGTAAGAGGGTGGAACCAACTCAGTGGTGAAACACTGAGGAGCCCCACCCACAATCAGCGCACTCTGATCCAAGACACTAAACTCTAGATTATAGTTCGGTTACTTCTTTTAAAGAAAATAGCAATAATAATAACAAACAAACAAAAAAAATGAACCATGGCTATTTCATAGAGCTGAATATGAAAACCTACTAATTTTTTTTTAAATAGAATAAAAGGCCTAGAGATTTTGCACTTACAAAAATCTGCTTAAATGCTGCCCAGAAGACCTGCTGAAAATATACCTCTCCTGTTTTCCATAACTGGGAATATTTATATTTGAAGGAGACTGCCTTATGAAGTTTAAAGCTTGAAAGCTCAGAGTGAACAAAAAATTGGATCTCACCCAAAATAATGGTAGCAAAAATTCATGGATACACTATTAAGGTCTTCAATTTTGAGAAGAAGCAGCACCATCCATTTTTTTTTTTAAATTATTATTCCTGTTTTGCTTAGGTCAAGATCTGAACTGTCAGGGAAGAGAGTAGGGTGGTGGGGTGGCTGTTCACAACCCATTGGCTGGTTGGGCTCTTAGAAACTTCTTAGGTACTTAGAATACAGGGGAAAGGTATTATGTGCTGCTCTGGATATATTAATATGTTGGATTTCTTTTATCATCCAGTTGCTTTACATTTACTTCTGATTTTTCTCCTACCAGTTCCATAGTTTCAGGCAGTTTAGACTTACTGAATAGAGTCCATTATTCCACCAAAATCATTTTGCCTGTTTAATGTTATTATACCCTTAGTGTTTCAATGTATCTGGCTACCAAAAACCTACAAGGATTTAAACTACTGCTAAACAAAATTAACATTTATTTGAAAAACTTCTTAAACCATTTAGGGAGCATAAATTATATGCAAACTAAGTATTATGTCAGGAAGCATAGACTTTTAAATTGATAATACAACATATTAATGACATAACCAGGTAATAAACTAAACTGTTCACAAACACATAGTATTTAATAGATGTGCCTTGTAATTATCATATGATAGAGTTGAAACATCTTTATGCCTTACTTTCTTTAGCAGTAAAATAGAATATATACTTGTACCGGTGTACAGACTGACTAGCTACACACCACACCTACTAGTTTTCCCATCACTCTTGAGTGCAGGACTGGACAACCCTTCTCAGCCCCCTGTGCAGGAAGCTGCAGCTATGTGACTGAGTCTTACAATGTATGCCACTTCCAAGCCTGGCAAATAAAATTACCCCGTTAGTTTCTCTACTCTCTCTTCCTCCATTTGTGGATTGTGTTTCCTACAGTGATCCCTGGAAGCCACATGCCTGTACCTCCTTCAGCCTATGTCCCTCAATGACTGCAGAGAAGATAGCTTCCCCTGCTCCCAGCAATGACTAATTGTACTTTATGTGGGGTGAGAAAAAAAAGTCTTGTGTTTGAAGGTACTGAAATGATGGAGTTTCTGTGTTAGAGCAGGTAGTTTTCTTTGAGTTAATAGAAATGCACACTACATAGGTTTGTTGTGAGGCTTAAATGAGACAGTGCATACCAAGAGCTTAATGGAGTTCCCAGCACATAATAAGACCTGCAATAAATGTTAGTTGCCATATCTAGGTAATCTGCATTTAGTTGAACAGAAGGAAACAAACCGTATCCAGTTCTTTTCCAAAACATTATTGGTATTTATTTGTCTAAATAAATTTTTAATTGACTAATTTCGTTAACACTTTCCATTTGGGGTCAGGGCTTAAGTTTATGGCTATCTTTCACAAGTTAAAAACTCAGAGTATCGAACTGAACAGAATTACTCTTTTTTTTTTCAAATATGCCTAAGTATTATAGTTCATCCCCAAAAATTAGTGTTTCAAAAGGCCTACAATATTTTTTTCTGTATCTAAATAAAGCTTCATATGGAGATTGATAATTATTAACTATTAAGGGAAATGGATGTGAAAATAAATCACAAATAAGTCATCCTGGCCTTTTGTTCTTTAAACTAATACCATGAGTATTGAATTAAAAAAAAAGATAAAAACAAGTGAAACATCTCTCAAATCTGCAACTTCAATATTTTCATAAGCAGCTTGCTAAGAAAATCTGCAAGCCAAAATTCTTTATTAAGTAGTCATCAGAAGTTCTAGGCTATTTGCCTACAATTTCAGGAAATATTTTACTGCCTTTATTCTTCATCATCTAATAACACACAGTTGGAAAGAAAGGCCCTGGTCAGAATGTCATCTTGGGTTGAATAATCCATTTTTCATATGTGAACAAGAAATTAGATTCCAAAGTGACATACACTATTCCAAAGTGAATAGATCCAAATTCGTAATGAAACTTCCATGTCTGAGAACTACAAGTTTAATTTCTCTAAATACAAGATGGCACTTGACATAATGAACTTGTATTTTTTATTAAGGTGTAGAATTTGGAAGAAAAACATGATTTCAATCGTGCCTTGCTCATATGTGTTCCACTGCTTGATAACCTCAAAGACCTTGTAGAAGGTTCCATGGCTTGGGATTTAAACATTTAATTAGAGCAATGCGTGGCCATGATCCTCATCTTGGAACTCCTTACACAAAAATATAGAAATAATTTAACCAAAATTGTGTTATTTATTAATATAATTTTCTATGCTTATGTGATTTCCTATACAAAGGTAATTATGTTGCCTTTCACATTGTATTCTATTTGAACCTGCAACATCTTGAGACTCAACTTGTGGCTTGTGTTTTATTGGTCTCTCCATTACCAGAAAGTGCTGAAAACTTAGAATGAAATATTTGTCAAACTCAATGTTTATTTCTTGAATGAGAAAAAGACAATAATCTGTTTCATAGAAACTCCCTTCGATTGCAGAGATTGAATGTGATGCTCTATGAAAAGTAATATTTATTTCATTTGTTGGAGAGAATCCAATGCTACCTAGCAACTAAAGTACAAGTGCAAACAAAAGGCCTTGCTTGCCCACACTCTGTTTGACTTTTTTTATATTGTCTTTCTGCCTAAAATTAAAAGAACTGTTTAAAAGATATCAACCTGTTCCTATTTATTTGTAATAAGTTGCCGGTGCTATAAATCTAGTCATGTTGACACAAACAACAGAGCCCTCAAATCCTAACATGTACCTTAATCCAGATACCAAAAAAAAAAAAAAAAAAAAAAAAAGACTTTTATATCCTTTAGCAAACTCACAGTCCTTTGCATGGATAAAGTTATAGCCACAAAGCACTTTATGAGGTTTGCCTAGAACCTCATTTTAAAGTCTGTTAAGGACACGATGTTCTTTGCAAGGTCACAGTGACATGAGCGAAGCAGCCTGAATGACTAATAGAGAAATCTATGGTGCCTCTGTGCAGATTTCTCAATGTGAACTGTTGGATTTGACATTGGAATTCAAAACAAAATCTGTTTCTGATTAGATACAATTAAAATGTTTGCTCTGTGTCAGGTACAAAATATAACTCCCAACACCCACCCCAGCTCTGCTTTCTTGGAACCAGTGAAAGCTGAGTTTTTGTGTTTATAAAGCGTATAGTAAAAACTTCAAGTTATTTTCATCACAATTTTCTGGTTAATTAAATAAACTAGCAAACAAAGCTAGGACAGGATGAAGTCAAAAATCATTGGAACTCTTTGTTAACCACTTGATTTAAGTTCATCCCAAGGAAAATGGTATTTTAAAAGCTAGTCTTCATTCTGAAGACTAATCTGCACCGGAGTGGTAGGTGACTGCTGTAACTATGCATTTATGTTGTACTAGAAGAGTCAGTTCTCAACGTGCAAATTAAACTAGTGGTGAGAGCTTCCGAAATCTGGGATTTTAGGAGTGGCTGTGGGTTTATCAGCTATTACCCAAGCCGGGGCTTTTCGCCTATCCTGTCACATAGGAGTTCAGACCCTCATATCATCACACGACGTAAACATTTGAACTATAGATCCCACATTTGCAGTTTACAAGTGCTAAACTTTGTTATTTTTGGTTTAAAAACAATTTTAAAATCTTTTGAAATTATTAAAAGTGATTTACATTTCCACCTTTATATGCCTATAACTGTATAGATGTAGTCAATATACACATTTTAATGTGGTTTAAAGTACGATTTTGCTTTACCTCCTGTCTTACCTTGCCCTCCCTCGCCACTCCGTCTCATGCAGCCCTCCCTAGTCCACGTTAACAGGGGAAGTAGCCATCCGTCTCTTTTCTGCTGCTCAGAGAACCATTTTCATTATATGCATGAATGTATAAGCAGTATGAATAAATATTCATTTATATGTTTGCATAAATATGCATATGGATATAGGATTTTGATGATGATTTTAAAGAAAAATAGATAATAGGATGGACACATTTTGCATTTTTCTTTTCTCACTCCACAGTTCTTTGTGAAAAATCTCTCCAAGTTCATTGGCTCACAGAGGGCTGCAAGGGCAGGGGAGTGGCAAGAGGGATCTAGACTGGTGGGGAGAAGTAGACTATCAATGAGATTGTTTAGAATTATCTGCAGCATATAGTGATATACATAAAAAAAAAGTAGTGTCTTCTACTTGGGTGAATTTTTTTACAGACATCAAGCTCTGGTATTGTCTTTAGCTAGTTGGATTGCTCTCACCACCTCTCCTTCCTTTATATTGGCAAGGACCCATGTGGCTGTTGTCTCTTCTGTGTCCAGTTTATTTCTACCAAGATAGCCACTGTCTAGGAGAACCTTGACCTTGAAAAGGGTCAGGTGAGACACAGAGGAGGGAGCTCAGCAAAGCAAATGAAACAACAGGAGCCCTTTATTACGTACAGATCCCAGCGAGAAGAGGGTAGCATGCTTTGCAGGGCCAAAATGAACTGGGGAGCCGTCTGGGACATAAACACTCAACCAGCACTCTTGCTCAGGCTGGTTTGAATTCCTGACCTCCAGCAATCCTCCCACCTTGGCCTCCCAGAGCTAGGATTGCAGCTGTGCTGGGCCTGAGAGAAATTTTTATGTCTCCCTCCCTCCTTATCTCTTTAATTCTGTCTATAGCAGATTTATATATATATACACAGAGAGAGAGAGTGAAATATTTATCTCTCCCTCCCTGCTTATCTCTTTTATTCTGTCTATAGCAGATTTATATATATATATATATATGGAGAGAGAGAGAGAGAGTGAAATTTTTATCTCTCCCTCCCTTCTTATCTCTTTTATTCTGTCTATAGCAGATTTATATATATACAGAGAGAGAGAGTGAAATTTTTATCTCTCCATCCCTGCTTATCTCTTTTATTCTGTCTATAGCAGTGGGGAGCCAACAAGAGATGGACCTATGAGCCAAGGTCTTTATCAGGGTCTAGGGTGTTACCCAAGCAGGTTTCCTGCAGGGAGGTGTAACCAGAGAATTTAAAGCAAGTGAGCACATGTTCAGTGGCCTCACAATGTGACTGATAGGGGTCATTGTGGCATATCTACAATGACCATATGAGTGTGGGGAATAATGAGGCCAGTCAAGCAGGTTGAATCTGGGTAGTAGCACCATAGAGACCTGGTCACCAGCAGTCAGTGATATAAGGCAGATGGATCACACTGAGGAACCAGGAGGAGGTGGAGAAATGGAAACTCCCATGAGTGACTGAGCCCTGCTTCTGGTAGGAGAAAGTTAAACCTATTTTCAAAACAGATGCCAAGGCAACATACAATTATGAGAATTCACTACAACTTTTTCAACTTATTAAATCGTTTTCCTACTGAAGGGCATTAGGACAGTCCTGCTTTATTTATTTTTTTCTTTCTTTCTTTTCTTGCTTTATTTATTTATTTTGTTTTACCACAATAACATTATTGCTCTAGATTCCTGTGTTTCTTTGTTCTGGGACTTTTTATATGTCAAATAAAATCCCAAGATTAAATTACTTGTCCAAAGGAATATCTATTATTTTTAATCCATATCAATAGAATATTTCAAGAATGTTTATGTTTCAAGAATATTGTATGGAAAGTCCTAACAATTCAAAGTTTTTACCAGTAATAGGAATTTTTTTGCTTTTTCTGTTTAAATTACTGCAATGGGTATAAACACTTAAGTTTATTATTGTTTACATATCCTTGGATTTTTATTGAGCATTAGCATTTTTTCATACGTCTATGGTCTGTTTAGGTTTGCTCTTCTGTATTTACACATTTTTTATTGGGTTGTTTCCATTAGTAAATAAGTGAGAGTCTTTGGATATCATAAATTGAATTCTCTGCATCAAAAATATTTTCCCCAAAACAAATGTTTGTCAATAGAATTGATTTTGCTATCTTTTCATTAGCTCATTATTTAAACAGATATTTATTGAGCACTTAGTAAGTGACATGCCAAAAGCCCATGTGGAACAGATTTAAAGAGATGTGAAAAGATAAAAATGAATAAGCAAAAGTAATTTTTCTATGGAAGGAATTTAACTACCTTACTATATATCCATCTGTGTGTGTGCGTGTGTACATATCTCTTGGGTTTCTAGTCTTGATTAAGAAAGTTTCTTTCATCACTAGATAGGGAAATATTAATATACTCTTCTGGATATTCTTATACCTTTATTGGCTTTATATATTTAGGTATTCATTTATTTTTGCCTATAAATTGACAAATAGAGTTTAAGATTAGAGTCTTTCACAGGCTAGATTCCCCGGGAAGTTGACTCTAGGATAAAGATTAACAAGTGCAAATTGTATCAGAAACTGCTTTGGGGATCTTTTCTTGTAGGAGGGAAGGGAAGGAACAGGAGCGGGCACAGAGAGGAGCTGGGTTGTAGTAATGTCTCAGTGAAGACCCCGATCAGATCCATGGGGGCTCTGAAACCACAAAGTTTCTTCAAAGGTCTTACTAAATATGTCCCATTTGATTATAATCAACCTAGAGTCGTCTTAGGGCTTTCTCACTTATGAATCTGCTGGTGGATGCAGGTTGTCATCTGGGCCAACCTGCAGGGACCAGCAGCCAGGCACCTGTACGTGTCCCCTATTTGGCCCAAGCTTCCTCACAGCACAGTGGCTGGGTTCCAAGTGTGAGTAACCCTACAGAGATGAGCAGAAGTGCCATCGTGGCCTTCCCTAACCTAGTTTTGGAAGTCAGGAAGTGTTATTTTAACCACATTCTGCTTGCCAAGGAAACCACAAAGTCGCCTATTGATGGAGGAATGTCAAGGGTTTTGTGGACATGTTTTTAAATCATCTTCACTCTTCTTTCTTCTTAGGTTTCAGTTAGGCATAATTTATTGACCAATCTTAGATTGTATCCACCCTGCTGTTAAGCCTATCTAATAATGTTTTATTTTTTACTTTGCGTTTTGTATTTCTACTATTTCCATTAGGTTTTCTTATATTTTCATGAATACTGTGTCCATCATTTTTGCTATATCACTTGACATAATTTGTGATAGTTATTTTACAGTTCCTGTCTTATCATTCCAACCTCTGTGTAATCTCTGGATCTACTTTAGTTGACTGTTTCCCTTCTTAACCATATTTCACATTTTCTCATTTATTTTAATTATTTTATGGCATGTCAAAACATCTGTCTCCAGAAAAAGTGACACTTTTTTTTTTTTTCAATCAGGCCAAATGGGTGATTATTTGACCCGGGTCGAGGATTTTATTACAGCTTTAGTTTGATTCAGTTCATCACTAGACTCACATGTTTGTGGACCAGGTCAGGACGTCCTCTTGAGTAGGCTTAGGCGCTAAGCACTGACAAGATCTCAGAGATCTCTGTGCGCTTTACAACCAGAGAGCCTGCTTTATTGGTCACCGGAGAGTTCTTTTTCCTCTCCAACTTCCCCTACTAGTATTTTTCTCCAACCCTTATAGAGGGACTGTGTTACAATCACTGAGTGCTCATAACTTCTGAATGCTATTTTTCTCAGATGTCATGTATCATTTTCCTGCACTTGGTAGATGAAAGTCAGAGTGTCCCAAATTGCTTTCTCTCAATTCTCTTTTTCTGCTCCAATCTTAGAGGTAGTTGAGGGTCTTGGGGAGGCCAGATGGGTTCCTCTTTTCTCCCCTTCACCCTCATTCAAAGAATAATTGCCTTGAATTTAAGGCGACCCCATGTGTCTCAGAGGGATTTGTCTCCCTTGTCCTCCCTTACCCCGAGTGTCCCACACACCAGCCCCTACAGTTGTGGGAGACCTGTGAGAAAGAACTAAGTGTCAATGAGTGCTGGGCTCCCAGTAATTCTCATCTAGTACACCATCCGTAAGCAGCCATTAAAATTTTTTAAAATTAAGTTTATCCTGTCTCTTTTTTATGATCCATGAATTCTTCCACCTCTCATGAATGAGGATAGCTGTCTCTTTGCTCCTATAAGAAAAGAGATTCATTTTTTATAATTTAATTAACTTCAGTTTTATCGCATCCTTTGCTCTGTCACAGGATTGTACAAATGTATGAGTTTGAAATTTGTCCACACTGTTAGGCTATTAGGATGAAAGTTGTGGTCTCTCATAATTTTCCATATTCTAACTAAATACTTGGCCTCATACATGCATCCATGGAAGTAATTTTTTCCCATTATTTTATGTTTCCATGATGCTCTTGGAGATTGCATTAGTCCGGTTTTCCTTTTTTGCCTTTTAAAAACAATTGTTTTTGTTTTGTTTGTCTTAGAAAATCTACTTTCTTGTATCACATACCACCTTCCTTATGCCACAGAGACAGGGTTTCACTTTTTCAGGGTTATGCACTGCTGCTTTGCTAGTCTGGTGGGAATTTTTTGGGGGGGGAGGTGTGCATCTTTTGCATGCTTGTGGATCAGACATGTTTCTTTATATGTGCTCCTAATTATCTGATTTTTAAGAAAAGATTAGTTGTATGGTTTTTTCTTTGAAATTTTGAAACATTGGAATGTACAGTCCTTGCATATAACCAGACACTACAAATACATAAGCCCCAGTGAAAATGATTATCTTTTGTGACTTGCCTCTGAGTTAGTAATTCTTGAGACCAATAGCACACAGTTAAATATGCTGGAACTCCCTGGTCTATAAGCAAGGCCAGTTAGGAACGATGTATTATGAAATATGAATTAGAAAACATAATTCAGTAAAGTTTCTATATTAACTAGTGGGTGGGATCCTTAATATTCGTAGCAAAGAAGCAATTGAAATGACCATAGTGACTTTATTTTACATTTATTTCATAAAGTGACTTTTTGTTGTACAGTTTTTATCACATTTTTACATAAAACTATCATTTTAGAATAGTTAATAATTAAGAATCCCAGCTGCTACCAGACATTACTGAATATAAATTTTTAGAAAAAAGAACCAAGTAGAGTTATTTATGCTTTTAGATATTTATGCAACATTGAACAGACTATTTAAGGTCTCGAAGACTTAGTTTCTCCATATTGGAAATGAGATATACAAGAGCAGGGCCTTTAACCTGAGATCAGTGGACTCAGCTCTAGAACCTGGAAGAACAGGATCCAAAGTGTTCCAGGGAGGGAGGATTGACTGATTTCAACAAATGTTCAAATAAACCCATGGCTCAAAAATGCTTTAGAAATAATCTCAGTGTATTTGAATGCTATATTGTCCTAACATGACTTCTTGATATATTTTAAATGGTTTAATAGTTAAAACACAGTTAATCTGTGCTAATGTCTTCTAAAAGTTAATATTTACTGGAGGCATACCATGTTCGAAGCACTGTACATGTGTTATCACATGCAGTCTTCAAAGCATGATAAAGTGGGAGTTAGCACCATTTTCATTGAATGAATGAGAAGTTTGAGGCTCAGAGAAGTCAGATTACTTCCCTGGTCATGTAGTCTTCAAGTTGTAGAGTTAGAAAATGAGATCAACTCTCGCTCCATTCAAAAGCTCTTACCATCTTTGTGTCTGAAGTATTTGGAGAGTGAATGCTAAAACATTAATGCCTTCCTGAACTGGAGGGAGTGGACAAAATTATAAGTAATCACATATCTATAAATAATTTTTTGAAAATATAAAATACTAAATTTGATTTCAACATCTTTGGAGATGCAGGAGAACCTACTAATAGTTAATTAAACAAATAACTTGGTTTCACCGATTCTGCCTTAATCCATTATTCTCTTTGCAAAGTATCTTGAAAAATCTCCCTCAATAAGGCAAAAAACCTGCTTATCCACTGCTATCTTCGAGGAAAAAAATCTATACATTAATGGTTCTTCAGGGTTTCATAAGTGGGAGCAAGAGTTTCTTCATAGTATTAAAGCAACAAAAGAAGACATGATTACTTTGGGAGAGTAGACATGAAATAAGAATAATCTGCATGATCCACAGCTTGAATAGAAGATTCTGTAATGGATAGTAAGGGATAGTAAGTAAGTGGAAATACATGTATTATTATCAGGAGAGTTACCTGGGGTATTATAAATTGATGTAGTAAAATCCTTTCAAAAGGCAATTTGGCAACTTGTCTGAAAAGCTATAAAAATCGTTATACCTTTTGACCCACTAATATCTCTCCTGAGAATTTAGCCTAAGGAAATAATTCAAAAGAAGAACACAACTACATGCATAAAATTATTAATTACAGCATTAACTCTACCAGTGAAAAAAATGAAAAATAACCTAAAAATCCAATAATAGAAAGATCCTAAATTAGGAGACATTAAGTCAAAAAAATAGTACCCAACCATTGCAATTGTAATTTTGAATACTGAAGCAATATAAAAGATATATGCAATAAATTTGATGAAAAAAAAAGACTACAAAGTTACAGATATTTAGCAAGTAAGCCTTATAAAAAGGGGAGTTACATACACATGGATAAAAACTTTACAGGAAATAGAAGAAAATGAAACCAGTTGAATGTCATAACAATGGGATTCTGAGTAAAATCAGTTCCCTATTGGCATATTTTCTCTTAATGCTATTAGAAAACTGAATGCAGTAACTAAAAATCAAAAAGGAAGTTTTTACGTGTATCTCTTGCTTCCATAGTACTTATCAGAGATCTGAGAAAAACAATCAGTGGTTACCAGCATTCATGTTACTGATATTTTTAAACTTGTCATCTATAATTTGGCCATTTTGAAATACTGTGGTTTTCATACTATGTTATGAAACTAACTGCATATGCATTACATACTTTTCTAACTGCATATGCATTAAGTACTTTTAATTGTTCCTTATTTCCTATTGGATTATTAGTTAAGTTCCTAACTGGGTCCCTGCTTTAGTACTTTCCATTTTCAAAGTGTACCTTGCAAAAGCATAGATATAAGCATGTATATACATTCTTTATTTTGAATTATTTATTGAATATCTAATGTGTCCAGGGTATTATAACTCTCTCTTGTACTTAAAGGAGAAAAGTCTCTTTATGTTGTACTCAATGAACGTCAAAATCCATTCTACTATTTTTTGATTTTCCCATAAAACTTTCCTTTGTGTAGCCAAGAAGTAGCACTAGTCGGCCATAGCACACCATTTGCTCTTTCTCATATCTGTGCCTTTGTAAGCCTAAAAACTTTACACAAGCCTAAAAAAAAAAACCTCCCCTTTTGTGGTCTGTAGGTATTTAAGTCCTATTTATTTGTCAAGGACCAACTAAGCCCTTTCTTCTACCACAAAGCCTTTCTAGAAAATTCCATTCTTATTGACTTTTCCCTTCTCTGAAATCCTGTCACTGCAATTTGACATCACTCATATTGTTGGTTTTTTGCATTACTATTTTACTCTCAATGCTAAACAATTTTACTATTTGTTTACAGTTATTTCAACAACCAAATTGTCAGTACTACAAGGGTAGGGGACAAAAATCCTAGACCTTATAAAAGTAGATATAAATAAGCAACGAATATACATGGCAATTAAATGACATTGACAACATGCTGAAGAAACATTTGCCATTGGCTTAAAAACTCACCAGTATCTGGATTCTGCCACCGTTTATCTAATATCTCCATTATAATACTTTATTGTGAATGGTGAAGTAGTAAAACCATTTTGTACCCCCTCTCTCTCCAAAACGTGAAATTTTTGTACAGTCCATGTATTAGCCTTTTTGTACGTCCTGAACATAAGTATAGTCTTTGTCAGAGAGAAGTTACTGATATTTGCTGAATGCATGAATATTTGCTGAATGCACCTATAAAAGTAGGTAGGTTAACTAACCAATTTTTTTGAAGTATATGACTTTTATGTATTAGAATTTTTAAAAATGCATAGTATCTTCTTGGAAGTAGAATTGAGAAACAAGAAATTACCATTAAAAAAACAGAGAAAGAGAAACAAAAATTTCTTATGCTGAGTAGATGCTTTAATATATTTTATTTTATTATTAGCAATATCTACATTTTTTAGTATTTAATATGTGCCAAGAACTTTTCTAAGAACTTTGCATGTAGAATTCTACTTAATTCTCACAACTCCATGGGACAGATAGAATTATTCTCCATTGCACAGAGGACTAAACTAAGGTAGCAAAGCTTTGTAAGCGAAGGGCTTGGTATTCCCAACCAAGCAGTTGGACAGTGTAAAGGTTAGAGAAATTAAACTTTTCCAGAAGATGACAAATAACAGAGAAATGGCAAAATTTAAAATCAATTTAATCCATTTACAAAAGTAAAGCTAGAGACTTGAGTTGTTCCCTGAAAAACATATGTATACTTTTAAAAATTTTTTTTAATTTAATCTACTCTGGTTTTCTTGAAGCCAGCATAAAATAGAATTTTAGAAAAAATATGGTCAGTATAAGTTACTTTTTAAATTCTCGAATATTTAACATCATTTGACAAAATATCAACTTGAGTTTTGTTGCTTGGCCACTTTTACAGATTCATTTAAATTATACCTAAGGAATGGTATCAATCAGGCTATTAGTGAAGAATTAATTATAAGATTTATTCAGTCTCTGGAGTGTTGATAAGCAAACACATTTTTGTTGTCTTAATCTAGAAAATAGCATTTTTTATACTTGGAGGAGATAGTTGCTAAGTAGATTTATTTATTTTAGTAGAGGTTATAAATAACTAAGCAGAGTAAACTGATATTTATTTGACGGTTCTCATGTTCAGTTGATAAATAAGTCTATTTCCCTTTAGAATTTTTGTAACCAAATATATAATTGTGCCCTATGGTGTAAAATAATTCTAGATGTATCCAAAGCCATCACAGTAATATTACTATGTCACTAATGATTAGAAATTTTGTATTCATTTAAGTGTATTTAAAATAGAATGAATAACCATGAGTTTATTCAGTTCTTGACTAAAGATGCTAAATGATTCAACTTCTACCCTGCGGTGATACCTTGATTAATATATCCTCTGGGAAGAAGGCTCAAAATATTTAGATGAGCTCAACTGTTTTATCTAAAAACATAAAGTGGAAGATGAAAGAAATCATTCCTCTAATGAAATGTAATGAGTCTACAGACCAGAGAAAAGGGTTTTAGTTGTTGTTTATTTACTTACATGTTTGTGTTTTTCTTTTTCATGTGGGCCCTGCAATAATAATGTTTGTCTGATTTTTCCTGAAAAAAAAAAACAACCCAGACAGGATGGAGGCTTCGTGTTTTCTCACTTCCACCCAACCTCTGACTTCCCTCTTCTGACCTTAGAAAGTTACGGCTGATGGGAGAGAGAAGATAAGGGGAGGAAAGCTAGTACTTGTAGCTGCATTCCCCAAATCAGCACGGGACAGTGAAAAGCCAGCAGCTTCTGGAACCAGACAGAACTAGTGCTCATATTTTACATTTTCTTTCAGTTAGCAAACACTTATATGATACTAGTTGTATCCCAGGCACAGTTCTAAGCAGCTAATGGGAGGAGAAACTGAGCCCTTCTGATTTCAAGATTGTTTGTTTTAAGCACCAAGAAGGCATCTTCCTCTGCAGCACCCCTTTTTAATAAAAAGATTTATTCAGTAAAATGTGGATTCAGTTAAAAGCCTGCACTTAAGGAACTAGAAGGCCACAAGCGGCCTCAAGGCAGCACGTCCCCCACCCATTGAAGAAACTGAGGCACACAAGGGGTAAGCAACATACCAGGGACCACAAGCCCAGCAAGTGGCGGAGGCTGGACCTGAGAAGTGAGATTGGAAATTGTGATCTTCCCCATCACGTACCCAAAGGTGGCTCTCCAGATCTTAGCCAAACCCCTCAGTGGTCAGATCCCCTAGGGCACTTCACCTCTCTGAGCTTCGGTTGAAAAACAAGAACAGTATCTGCAGTTAGTGACCACTGTCAGGATGTATGTGATATTTTCTGATGATCCTGGTCCTTATGATTATCTTCCCAGCACAGATTTTCCCAGCAACTCTCCTCCACATACTGCCACACTCCAGTGTCAGCTGGCCCTTGTCCCCATACTTGTGATTCTAAACCACATATGTATTTGGGAAGAATGGCACATTTAACATTGCTACAGTTAGTATTCAATGGCATTTTAGTGCAATAAAATATATATTGTATTCTAAAACATATCCGAGTATTTCTTATTTTGCCTGACTCCCATTAAAGTGGCAACTGCATCAGGGTAGGAAAATATGTCTGACCTGTGCTAAACTGTGTATCCAGTGACCATAGCACGTCTGGAAAGCAGGAGGAATTCAAGAGGTATAATGTCATGAAAAGTGAGCAAATGGTTTTACCACTATGGGTAAAATTTCCCTTGACACCATGAGCTGGCAAACACACCTTCATTAATAGGCATGGGATAACAATGATAGCATTTCCAAAGAATGAAGCAATATAAATGAGCCAGAGAACTGTGTAAAATAAATTCCAAATTGTACAAATGGAAAAACAAAGGCATTGACAAATCCTTAGGTTATTGATGTGCCAAATTTAGTATTTTTTTTTTATCTTTGAGATAAAAATGTGAACTACCATGGTTAAACTCAGGACCACTAATCAGGAAAACAAAAATAAACTAAAAAACATCTACAACAAAGAACAGCAAAAAAAAAAAAAAAAAAAAAAAAAAAAACACGAAGAAAGACATTTGAATGACATTCTTCCAGCAGCCCTGTTCCTGCCAGAGGTCATGAGAAATAACTCCCAGAGCCACTTGCATTGGGGGCTGACCCCACTGTAGAGAGCTGAGGGTAAGGAAGTGGCCATATGTGATTACCACGCATCTTAGACATCCACATCTCACCTTCGGTTGCATTCAGGAGAGAAAGTGCTGTCTAGTATAGCCACTGCTCACAAATGCTCACAAATGGCTTCTATATGGCAATGTCTTGCAACCAGTAGGCTCCTTAATTTTTGCCAATGACTCCTATTTCTACAATTTGAATTCAGAACTAAATTAAAATTAAAGGTAAAGCTGTCGTGCATCTTCCGTTTTTATGCTGGAAGTTTTTGTAAGGAGCAGGCTAGGTTTTTTTTTTCTCAGTTTGGAGACTTTGTGTTTTTATTCACTCATACTCTAACAAGCTGGATATATAAAACACATCATTACCCTAAGTGTGAGACAATATATTGACTTACCATGTAGAAAAAGAAAAATACATGGAACTTTCTAAAACGAACAGGGAACCTGCAGAAGGGAACTCGAATGCTTCTTACGAAATGGGCTTGAAGGCAAAACCAAAAGATAAATGTGTGTGTTTAAAATTACTTTCGGGCAAGGTTCCCATCTTAAATATTTGAGGTATTCAGGCCTCCAGGCACCTGTTCAAGTTTGTGCTGATTCTCCCCGGGGCAGCTGCCTCTGCCTGGGGCTGGTCCTGAACGTGGTCCAGGAGGAATCGCTGATGAGCAAGTTCAGCTGGTGCTGAGTGACAGGTGTGGGTTCCCTACTGCCTTGGACAGCGTGGCATCGTGCTTACAGAGGGGAAAAAAAAAGCCATCGAACACTCGCTTCTCAAATCCGGTTTGTAATGTCTGTGCTCAAAATAAAAAGCATACACTGGTAAAATTAATAGGCCCATATCAGGCCTAAAAAAATACCTTTTTTAAAAGGAAAACAAAATTATGGACAACTGTAGCAAAACAAAGAGCTGCCACCACTAGTGGGATTTGTGGCATTATACGAGGTCCAGTATTTCACAGGCCTTGCCCTGGTAACCACTAGAACCTTGAATTCAGGCAGATGATTGAGCCAATGGTCCAAATACATGGAGAACTACAAGATCCCACTGTGTTAGCCCGGAATTGTGGTGGCTACAAATAAGTTTTATTGGAACATAGCACGCCCATTGTTTACGTACTGTGTGTGGCTGCTTTTACACTACAGTGACAGTGGTTATTACAGAAACTGAGCCTAAATCATCCACAGAGCCTAAAATAGTTATTAACTGGACCTTTAAAGAGAATATTTGCCAGTGACTGGTGTAGCCCCTTATCAGCTGTGGTCCTGCGTAATCCACTAAGACAATCCGAGTCTCTGCTTTCTCATCAGTAAGGGGATATTAATACTGAATACCGGGTCATTGTGATAGGAAATATATATATAGTTTCCACCAGGAAAATATGTAATTTTATTAAGATTGGTAAATACATGGACACAGCTATAATTACAGGTACTATTGCACAACAAAGTTCCAACCTGAGTCAGGTGAAATTCTGATTGACACATGATATAAGTGGCATCCCCAGTAGAGTTAAGCCTCTACACAGTTCATTTCCAGCAGCAAGTATGACACGTTTTAGATTTCAAAAGAAGTGACTAGATCACCCATTATATTCTGAAGGCATCAGCATAGAGATCACTCTTTATTGAAAGACTGACATTTTGAACTAGATCATTTATATCAAATAGTTAACAAATCAAAGTTATCCTAAGAATCAAACCACTTTGCCAAGACATGCTTAATATTTGCCACCTATTGAGTATTGTTAAACATGACATTCTCTTGTTCACAAACTAGAGACAGTCACACCATCTAACCTCAGGTATTCAGGCTTCCCAGATGCTTTGGTCTAATGAGATTTTGTACATTTGTACGTTTGATTTCCTATGTTACAAGGAGTAAGAAATCACATCTAACCCCTCATGGGACCCTTAAGACTACCATACTATAAAGATTTGAGAACACAATGGGGCAACCTTTGGGACAGGCTGATTTGGTCGAGTCTCACACTGCTCCAGGGGACTCTTAGAGGATTGCATCTGTCTACCTTCAATTTCATAGTGCCTGATACAAAGTATGTGCACAAAGAAAAAAATGTGTTGGTTAGCTAGACGTGGTGGCGCATGCCTGTAGTCCCAGCTACTCGGGAGGCTGAGGCAGGAGGATTGCTTGAGCCCGGGAGTTTGAGGTTACTGTGAGCTAGGCTGACGCCACAGCACTCTAGCCTAGGTGACAGAGCAAGACTCTGTCTCAAAAATAAATAAATAAATAAAATTTGTTGAGTAAATGATCAAATGGAATGAATAAAAAAGAAACAGTTGGTGGTATGGGTAAAACATTCTATGGAATTGGAAGCTCTACTTTTTTGATGTGGCCAAGCAATAATAGGACATAACACCGAGGTGCTTTCCAGCCATAAGTGCTCCTTTAGGGAGCAGTCTGGGCTCCTTGTACTGAACTTTATAGAGCACCCGGTATGTGCAAGGCACTGAGATACACTAGCTATTCTGTGGCATGAATGGCATACATGGGGTCAGGCAATTCTTTCTTCGCACATCATAATTTTTAACACGCTAGACACTCAATCTGGATGTTATTCTCTTCTTTGACCTACAAAGCCATTGTCAAGTCCAGCAAATCTTGGCAAGGTCTGCTTTCATATATTGCACTCTTAGGCATACTGTACTGGGTGCTATCCCAACCAGCATTCTGTTCACTAAATCAAACCTGAGGCACAAATGAGATAACAGGTCAGAATTCAGACAAAGTTATTTTTAAAACACATTCACCCACAGAGACATTTAAGAGAGAAGAAAAACAATTATAATGCAAGAACAAAGGGTGACACCTTTTAGATGGGTGAGAATGAAATTAAATCCTCATCTTGTTCCTCTCACCACTACAAATAGAAAACATATCCAAGAGCTCTAATGTCTTTGGACATTAAATTACATGCATGTCAAATTTTATAACTGATTATAACTCACTTCAAAATAACACAGGAATTTCTTCACAACTAAATAATTGGGACCGTACATTGTGAATGCCAAGCAGAAAGACAAAAAGAGAATGACAATATTACAGATAATGTGGGTAGCAAAGCAAAACCTGTTTGTGCCTGTCTAGCTATATAACTACTTCAGGTTTTTTTTAGACATATTTGAAATTAAGTCAACACAAAAATATGCTAGGAAAATCTGTCTCCTGGGGTTACTCGGTGTAAATAAAATATAGTGCAGGAGATTGGGATCTTCTTTACAGCTCCTATATGACTGTTCAGACTTGCCTCCATAAAGATTACTGAATGAGCTTGGCTTTAAAATGTCAGTAAGTAAAATAAACATTTTCTAACCCTTCATCTGTTGTCCTTCCAGATTGTAGTTCTTTATATATCTGCAAGTGTACCTACTCTACCTCCACGGTTTCTCAGGTATCTTTCTCTCTGATGCACTGATAAGTTCAACCATTTTTAATTTTCTGCCTCCTAGTACTTTTTCTAAATGAATGTGGTCTTTAATTTTATTATTTACACAGCATTGCTACTCTTCCCTTCTCTATATTATCACTTGTTTAATTTTCTCCTCTACTATTTTCTTTTCCTTTTTCTCTTTCTCCCCTTATATCTCCTCCTTGTCTTTTTCTAGTCTTCCAATACTGTTCTATTTACCTATTTCTATGAATCTTTCCCTTTTTTGAAGACTCTTGGCTACAATTTAATCATCTTATCTTCATCTTAGCCCTTTCTCATGTTCTACAAGGTTTTGCATGAGTGGCTCTTTTCTGTCTATTTCAACCCATTTTTCTGCCTATAGATATTAGTCACCAGCCTTAAACTTATCATTTTCCAGATCATAAGCTTCACATTTGCTGTTCTTTGTGCCCAGAATGGTCCTTCCCAATTCTTCCCCTTCCCCACCAAGGCTCTCATATGTGCCTATACATTGTATACAACAAAACTCCAGGGGCAATACTAACTTAGACTATGATGTGAGTGGCTTCTCCAGAGTTTTGCAACATAGTGGCCTGGTTTTCTGTTCTAAGAAACTCAGCTTATATATCTTTATCTTTAAAAATATCATTTCTTGCAGCCATATCTAAAGCCCCTCTAGCCATCCTATCCTATCCAGTAACTCTTCACCTTGCTGTGTTCCTTCATAACACTTATAAGGATCAGTAACTATCCCATTAATTTATTTGTTATATAGTCATCATACCTCTTCTAGAAAAAGTTTTTTTTTGAGTTTTGTGTCCTTCTCTGTTTTGTTCTAAGCTGTATTTCGCAATGTCTGTAATATCTTAAGTAGTGCCTGGCATGTAGAAGGCCCTCTATAAATCAGCGAGGCATAAATTAAAACACAAATGAATAAATTAGTGAAGACATTTTCCATGAGCATATTCATGTATCTTTCTCATTGCCAGGTTTCCCATTACAAGGCAGTAATTAAAACCCAGCCTTCCAATACTGTTCTATTTACCTATTTCTATGAATCTTTCCCTTTTTTGAAGACTTTTAGCTACAATTTAATTATGCCAGTGAAATATATATAGCTTGTCAATTAGCACCACGTTAACATTTTTGTTGGTGTACCAAAATGTGCATTATAATGTGTGTGTGGAAGTTAGTCTAGAGTGGTAGATGGGGAGCAGTAGCAGAGAGTTTATCAGTTGAAAGAGAGGAGATCCCCAGAGTTTCCCTTTGGTTGGTAATTCTAGCCTGCCTGTTTGCTGTTTAGTGGGTAACAAGCCTGAAGCTGGTGCTTGCAAAATGCTAAACCGTGTCTCCTCTGCCCACCTGATTTTAGTGCAGTGGTGGTGAACACTTCTCTGCACTTTGCAGCTTCCTCCTGAAGGAATCTCGACTTTGTTCTCTCTGACGCTTGGAAAGACCACTCAACCAACCACAGACACACCCAGAAGTAGAGGATGGGAAAATCAATACCTGTGGGAGCAATTTCTAACAGTAAGGGGGTGACACTTTGTGAGTAAATGCTCAAGGCTCTTTCCATTTTTGGCGGGACAACTCTGAAGAAATTTCTACATTATTAACTCAAAGGATCAACAGAAAGATCAACCCATAGTCAACCGGAAGCCACTAGTATTGGGTTTATCTTTTCTGACTCTCACTTTCCCTAATTCTTCAATACCACTTTTTGGAATCTTCACCCAAATAAACTACCTGGATCCAAATATGTGCCTTAGTACCTACTTTCAGGGAAACCAAGCCTTAGACAATGTTCTTTAACTTTTGTTCCCTCTTGTTTTTTACCCCATTCCTCCCCCTCACAAGGACCCTAGTCATAGTTCTGTATTGTTTGATAACAAATTTAAAAATTTTTAAAGTAAAAAAAAAAAATACCTGAAATGAACCCAAGTTGATCAACCCAAGGCTGTTTAAAAGCTATGCATACAGCTGGGCATGGTGGCTCTCGCCTGTAATCCTAGCACTCTGGGAGGCTGAGGCCAGAGGATCGCTCAAGGTCAGGAGTTCAAAACCAGCCTTAGCGAGACTCCGTCTCTACCAAAAATAGAAATAAATTAATTGACCAACTAAAAATATATATACAAAAAAAAATTAGCCGGGCATGGTGGCGCATGCCTATAGTCCCAGCCACTCGGGAGGCTGAGGCAGTAGGATTGCTTGAGCCCAGGAGTCTGAGGTTGCTGTGAGCTAGACTGACACCACAGCACTCACTCTAGCCTGGGCAAGAAAGTGAGACTATGTCTCAAAAAAAAATAAACATAAAATAAATAAATAAAAGTTATGCATACAAAAGTTGAGCATTCTTATTTAAGTAGTATTGCTACTTTTGACCAGGACCACCTTAGTTTACACATGCGCAGGTTATAATGTTTATCTCTTTTCAATTCTGACAAATGAGCTACTAAAGGGAATTTAAGAAATAAACAAATAACCAAAAATAATTCACAAACAGACCTATCCAGACTCTCATACAAAGTGCTTTTAGAAATGGGGAAATATTTCATCAACTTTATAGCCTCATTTTATCTTTTATAAATTGGTTATTATGACATTCATTTTATGGGTTAATGTTAATGATTAACTTTAAAGCACACCTCCCTTGACTAATCTTCCATATTTCAACTAAAAGAAGAAACTAGAGCTAAATACACCAACATGGAACGTCCCCAAAATATACCTATAGAGAAAACAAATTGAAGAAGTAAAGCATGAGCAGATTTATATTTAAAACAAATTCACAAACCCTTAAAATTATACATATGTATATGCATATACATACACAAACCTATTTTTATATTATACATATGGGAATATGGGAGTGTGTGTAAATATAACAAAACTCTAGAGAATGTACATGGTAGTGCATTCATGGTAGTAAAAGAGTCTATTCATTTATTATTGTGTAATAAACAGAAAGTAGATCACATATTAATATTTTCCATCCCTATTTTTTTCATATGTGGAACTTCTCTAATGCAAAATTTTCCAGTCTACATCAGCTGCAGAAATAACTTTAAAGTAGAGAAAAACAGAACACAGCATTAGCTTATTTATTTATTTATTTGCTGTCAGATGCTACTGTGCCTGGGCTGTTATAACCACTCAGTAAATTTTAATTGATTAAATTAATGGGTAACTAAATAAATGATTGATTAAATACATATATTAAAACTCTAATCTCTATAAGATAAGCCTATCATCCTTATAGTTGACTAGTTAACTAGCAACATAAATCCAATGCAGTCTAGTAGGTGCAGATAAATAGCCTTGATTGAGTTTCTGAAAACTCATCTTTACTTTCTATTTAATTTCCACCAGTACTTTCTTAGGGTCATTATTACGACTAGAGATGGTGGTGGTAGGTATGTATGGGCTCGAAGTTGGAGAAATTAGTTGGTTTTCAAGAAATATATTACAGAAAATTTGAATGTCAATATCATCTTCAGCCATACTCTCATGAAAACTACATGGAATAACAAATTTATTTTGTTTTAAAGGAGTGCCTAGTAATCAGCATTACTCTGGGGTAATGGTTGTGATGAGAAAACTCTGCTGAGGCATGCAACCACGCATGTTTAATTGGATAAAACTTAGCTTTATATATCTAAGCATTCAAATTCTTACTTCACTGTTAGATGAATTATGCTGTTTATCAGTGACACTCCTCACTTCTTAACATACCTAATCTCCACTCTCTCGGAAAGAGAAATGGCAAATTTTAAAGTACCATTGACATCTGTGTAATCAATATTGTTCAGAAATTCTTGAGAAAACCCGTCGTAAGATACCTCTCTGGAATCACCTATCTTTTGAATAAAATGGTGAGAGTTATGCACTAGTGCATGGCAGAGCCAAAATTTAAATCCAGCCCAGCTGACTCCAGAGCTAGTAAATATCAAGTAATATTTAAATAAGTAAATACTCTTCAAATAAGATAAAGCTTAAAATATTCAGCGAGGATCTACTGTAATTAAATCACTGTTCTAGGAGTAACTGGTCTCCATGCATTTTTGCAGTACAATTCATGAGTATGGACTTTGGTGGTGCTCTGGTCACTGATGTCACAAACACATTCAGAAGTTGAAAACACTGATTGTAGATCAAGAAGTATAACCCTATGAAATAGTATTCTTAACATATCTTTTTTACAGATGATGAAAATGAGTTTGGGGGAGGTAAAATAAATTACACTAAGTCACACACAAGGTAAGTGATGGAGCTATAATTTAGGCAGCTTAACTATTTTTTCAACCATATTAATTGTGTCTCTACCATATTCAAATTATATTCCAGAAATAACTGATACAGGTTAATTTTAGCGTGGTCTTTAACTACTTACTAACTCTCTCACTTGACCAGTGAATATTAATTTGCATTTGACCAAATAAGCATTAATTTGAAGACTATAACTATTCTAAGCATTGTAGCAAGTGTAAGGTTGGACTTAAAATAGGATCATAAAAATAGGGTGAACCTGGGTAAATGAACAATTAATAGAGATATTTCTAGGCAGGGGGAACTATACTCCTGGCCTTAAATATGAAACATTCGTGCTTGGCAACTAGATAATAATTATGCTATTATCATTATAATAAGTAAATTTTATTGAATGCTTACTCTGTGCCAGACATATACATATCAAATGTTACCTAATGTTCACTTTGCAAGTGAAGAATCAAGGGTGCAGAGGGTAAAGTAATTATCCAAGTCCTCATAGCTTATAAATTTCAGAGTAGAGGCTTGAACTTAAGCATGGCTAATTCCAAACCTCACCTTTGTAAGCTTTTGCAATACTGTTCACAGTCTCCAAAGAAGATTTTATAATTAAGAGCTTTTTCTCCCAAAAACGAAAGGATGGCATTTAGTGGTAGTTGCAGATGATAAACTTTTAAACCAACTTTCAGTACAAAGTTGCTTCCTTCTTGTGCTTATGTTCAGAAAACCCAAGAGAGCTCACCTTCCAGGACATGAACAGAATCACCCAAAGGAGCCTGTAGCTAGACCAGACTACTCAACACCTAATAACCCTGTAATGGTGCTAATATAGTCGCCTGGTGGCATCTCAATTGAGAACAACCTGCTCCCATTAAGGAAATGGTGACTCTGCACAGAAAGACCTCAACACAATGTATTGCTGCTATCTCTGAAGAAGCTGGAGTTGGGTGCATTCCCTTGACAATCTGGCTTTGCTGCTTGGATTGTCTCCCTTGTGAAATTCACCTTGATGCTCTTAACCCAGTTGATATTTTCTTACTCCATATATTTTTGTAGAGTTTTCAGTACATATCCTATGGTTTATAATATATTTTACCTTTTGTTATTATTAATTGTCCTCCTTACATATCTCTGCTCCTGATTACCAAATATTTAAAGACAAAGACCAAATCTTATCTGTGCGATCGTACTCCCAAACACAGCACCTTGCATCGTCTTGGAGACAGAAGTTCAGCTCCGGGATTATTTGTTGAATGAATCAGCTAATTTAATTTAGTTAACAATGAAAGGTAAAGAACTGCAACAATGGCCAGTGCCTTCCCTTGTTTTAACACTCTTGCAATTCTTATCTACTTTCAAATGTCCCGAAATGGCATCAGTATATGATTGGGCCAAGTTAATTCTTATGAATTCATTAGAACATCACCCAAAATATGACATTGGAAGTCTTCTTATGATTTCTTCATTACTAATGTTACTTGATTCATCAGGATATAATGTACAGGAAAAATATGCTCAAATATATAAAAGCTTTCATAACAGGGAAAGTTGAATAATGAGCACAGAATTTCCTTTTGAAAAACTATTGCTTTCATCCACATGCAAGTTGGCCTTCTCGTGTAATTCACACATGACTAGGCCGTCAGATTGAAACAAAAGAAACAGCCATGCTCAAATCTTACCACATCTGGGTCTTTTGATCATTTATTTAGATGGATGTATTATGCCCCAAAGGAATTAAGGAAAATTTTTAGCTCACAAATACTTAGAACATCTGATGTGAACCACCTTTTTGAAACTGAATAAATGAAAACAATGGCAGAAAAACTAGAATAAATAACATATATGATATATATATATCATATGTGTGTGTGTGCGTATGTGATGGTGTATGGCACAGAGGGAGCAGGTTAGGTGTAAGATACATGAGCAGAAGGAAAATTAAATGCATTAGGACTAATACCATTATTAAATTTATTAATATTTAAGAGATATTTTTGAATAATATATATTGTTTCAATACAAGCTATCTGGAGCTTTATGCCTCTTTTATTTTATTATATTCTAGTTTTAAAATCAATTAACTTGAATAGGTAATAGATACACTAGATGTACATTATTAAAAGAAAAAACATAAAGGATATATAGGTTAAAACAGGAAGGAATTGTTATCAACATGCCTCCCCACCACCATCAATTAGTCTCCATTCTTGAAGGAAACCATTATTACCAATTCTGGATTTTGACTTGCAGAGTTTTTCCATGCTTCTAAAATTATTTTCTGTCAGTACTATATAGACCTACTTATTTTATAATATTTAGGTTTCATAGTATCCTGCGGTATTGATATTACATTTTACTGTAATTATTTGTTTACTTTATAAATTCTTTAGTGGAATAATATTTACAGCCTTCTGTGTTACTGTTTTTTTTTTTTTTTTTTTTTTTATTTTAACCATTATTTTAAATTCTATTTTCCAAGACACCTTTTTTACTTACTTTACAATTTTACTGCTACAGAAAAAATACATGTTGACTCTCTAGTTGAATAATTAAAGTTTTCATGTATTGCTTTATGTTTAGATGTTTAAATTTAGGCTTTATTTTATATCTTTTAATAAGAGTCAAAACAGGATTTTATAGATGTTATACCACCAATATCTAAACTCTGTTGTACATTTTTTTTTTAATTATTTTTTTTTATTTTGGCATATTATGGGGGTACAGATTTTAAGGTTTCAATAAATGCCCATGTGTTACTGTTTTATATCTCCCTCTGCAGTGCTACTCGAAGTGTAATTTCTGTAAATTGCTACTGATCTGCAACAAAAGTATAGAAATTGAGCATTGGCATTTAGAAATTTGAATAGCAAGTTGATGGCGTTGCAATACTAAGGGGTATGTTCATTGCATTTTAAAAAAATTAATCAGACTATAACAGATTGTTGGGGGGAAACCCAATGGTTACAATAGTTTGAGAAATACAATGTAGGCTCTAAATATCTGTGCAAAGGATAAATGAGTATATATTGTTATGTTTGGAAGATTAAAGCTTCTATAAACAGTTATTATTCCACCTAAATGTGAAATATGACCAAGTGAACAGGCTAGTAGGAAATTCATCTTAAATTGAAATGAGATTAGTTTTATTTTGTACTAGTTGAAAGTGATAAACTAGAAGAGATCATGCTTCTCAAGCATTTAAAAAATGTGACTAATTTATTATTTAAGCTAATAGACTGGCTCAAATACGAAGGACTGAGTGGACAAATCATACTCACAGAAATCAGAGATTTCACATGGTATCAGTCCTTACTGACATAGGTAATCAAGGATATCTTGTACTAATAATTAAAGATATAAACAAAGAGTTTCAGAGGAGCAGAGGGATGTTTGTGACAGGGATGTTTGTGACATTGAGGGCATCTCTCCTTGTCCTTCCTTCCTGCATCAGACACACACTCTCTGATCCAGAGTCTCTAAGTGGAGGCCATGACCTCCCACTGTGGGGAACATTCAGTTTATGAAACGCATTCATTTTATATCCAAGTTTACATGACATTTTCCAGGGAGCCATGCCTCATAAATACATACATTGCATGTTTATTTACTATAAACAATGCTTAACCAGGGATATTCTATTAAGAGCATTCCATAGATACGAACTCTCTTAGCGGAGAACATTATTAGTCTATTTATCTGGAAGTCTAGTTGTCACATTGATAAGGCAATTGGATGGGGTCATTTGCCTTCTTTCTTTCCTCTGGGTATGTTCCCAGTAAAGAGAACGAGTAGATTGCACACTAACTACCCTAACTCCCTCCTTCCCACAAACTGAAACCAAGAAAGAATTATTTAACAGATATTAAAATCTGCACAAGTAGTCTGAATATCAAATATATATCATGGCAGCTGGGGGAAAAATGCAACCAAACACCATCAATGGTAACTCATTCTTTGTAAAGTGATTGAGCTACAGCTACGTTTCCACACTTCTCTGAGTCCACACCCATGGACTCCCACACTAACTCTGGTCTCCGTTACCTGGCTTGCTTTGGAATTAGAGCATGTGATGCAGACTGGGAATTGAAAATGCACTCTCATTTCCCCACTCTCTCTTGGATCCCCACCATGAGAACAAGCTTTTGGAATTTTACTGGAGGATGAGAGATCACATAAAGAAAATGCACTTCATCCCAGCTGAGGCCATCCTAAAGCAGCTGCATTGATCAAGCCAAGCTGAAAACAGCAAATTATCCAGGATCAGCAGAACTGCTCAGTTAGCCCAAGACTCCTGAGAACAAGAGAGTGAGAATAGAGCGAGAATGAGAGAGAATGTTGTTTTAAACCGTGAAATTTTGGGGTGGCTTGTTACACAGTGTATTAGTTTCCCAGGACTACACTAATGAAGTACCACAAACTGGAGGGTCTGAAACAGCAGCAATATATCCCCTCACAGTCCAAAGAGGACAGAAGCCTAAAGTCTTCTTCAGTGTTGGTTCCCCCTGGAGGCACTGAGAAAGAATCTGTCCCATGTCACTCTCCTAGCTTCTGATGACTCCAGCAACCCTTGGCTTTCCTTGGCTTGTAGATGCATCACTTCAATTTCAGCCTCTGTTGTCACATAGCCCTCTTCCCTGTGTTTCTCTCTCCTCTGTGTGTCTCTTTGGATGAATTCTTCTCAGTATCCTTAATGACATTTTCAAAGACCATATTTCCTAACAAGATTGTATTCAGAGGTACCTGACATGTATTTGGGGGGCGACACCATTCAACCAACTTCACACAGCAATAATTAAATTGGATAATATATGTTGCAATAAAAAGGCATGGTAATTAATCCCATAATTAACTGAGTATGAATGTAGTATGAAACAGTATGCATGCCCAGCTCCTTGGCAAAGTCTCTATATCCTCAACCTTTTTTCCAAATGTTCCTTTTACCTTATTGTTACTATAACCTCTTTACCTCTCAAATGGGCAAGTATTTTTCCTCTCTGACACCTGCCCTTTACCCAGAGGTAGGGGAGTTCTTCTCTTTGTTGCTACTGGAAGACCATTTTGCCCTCTGTCATCTCTTACAATCCCAAGTTTGAACCTCCTACCATGAATCTATGCCACTGTGGGCCCTGCTGGTTGCAATCATGGAGTTAACCTCTGTTAACTTCCATTCCTTAAGGATTTCAGATTCAAGTTCATCATAATTCTCTAAATCATCGCTCCGGTCATAACACTTGGTAATTTTAAATAGAAAGTCCTTCCTACATGTTTTCCACTTAGGTTTCCCTCAGTGAATTTTGTCCACCCCTACCTCAGCTTATCATAGTCATTCCACAGACTTCGTCATTACATGAACTGCGTTCCGGCCTATGCCATCTTCATTTTAAGCAACACATCCTCCAACCAACATTTCCTATTTGTCCATCTTACTCTTTCTGGTCCCTAAACCCTGAAAATCCATCTCCCACCCTGAATCTTTGATCCACTGATACTACACAGTTTCGTTATCTCTCATTTCCCTTTATGTCCTCACTCTTTCTTTACCAGAGGGGTGTGAAGCAGGTAGGGAGTATCCTAGCGTGGTCTCTCTGCCTGCCTTGGCAAGCCAGGTTCTCAGCCTTGACTCCGGTGTGTCATGGGGAGGGGAGAGTCAACAGTCCCTCGAACCTGGCCATGAGCAGAGCAGCTCAGAGGAAGGAAGAGGCGTTAATCCAGTCTTGCCTTGGTGGTGGTCATGATTAAGCTACACTACTCTTTAGGGTAAAGGGTTTTTCTGCAGCATTTCTGAGAATGTTGAGAGAGTGACAGAATGCTTCTCTTCCATGGGCTGATTCCAGAATGCCTTAAGAATGGGGAAAGCATTTCCTCTTTTATAGGAGCAAAACAAGTTCAAAGCTGGATCACAGAAAGAGTGAAAAGAGACAGTTATCCTAACTAGAAATGTAAAGAAAGATGAGAAAATGTTTGGAAAAAGCCAACCTTTAAGTATTAAGATGAGAAGACATGTTAGTGAAATAAAAGGAAAAATGAAATAATGACCATGCCAAATTTATCTTTCCACTAAACTTTTATTAATTTAAATATTTCAGGATTGACATTAACGATGATTACTATTTAAGGCAATAAAATACTTTTTTTTAGGTCAAATGATGCTTTTAGCATGCATGAAGATATGTTTGCTGAGAGAGTTTAAGGTAAGAGCTGCTGTTCTTGCTAAGTACAGAACATGTTGTTATTAAATAAACCAAACAGGTGTTAAACACTTAGTTGTCCCTGCCGCCTCAGGGATTCTCATACCCACCACTGAAAATATCAAACTTAATGTTGAGCCTATAATTCATATTTGCAAAGTTATTATTTGAACTTCTTTGGCTTCTGTTAGCACTGCCTCGGAAAAATAATTACTAGGTGCCTAAATAAACACAGAGTTATTAATGAATCATTAAATAGTATGCTGGAAAAATAATGGGAGAAATATTAATATTTCACTGAATTATAGAGGCAAACCAATTCTTACTGAGGATAGAATTTTTGTCCCATCTCATGTAGCAGAGCTGAGTAACATGGACATTGGAGACTACAAGGGAGGTTGTCCAGTGCTCTCTTGTCTAAGAAGTCATTGGTGCAGCGAAAATCCAGGGGTTCTATCACCAAGAAAAGTAGACCAGGAATGCTGGAAGACAGGTAGCAGTGGCCATGATAATGGCTGGCTCCTAGAAGTAGAGGAATCAGCTACTCCTGGGGAAAGCTTCTCAATCAAAATTGTCAATTCTGGACCTATGAAAGCAAAGACAGTTCATAGTTGACTATATAAAAGTATAAAACTGTGTAGCCAATCAATTAGCAAATGATAGGTTTGAAGGAAATATGTATAACATAGATGCTAATGAAGATTAACTATATTTACAATCCAACAAGTTCACGTGAATTGATAGAGAAAAGGCATACATCACAATACAAACCAAATCCAAATGGCCAAAAAAGTATGAAAATGTGGTCAAACCCACCAGTGAGGGACTAAACTATAGGAATAAGACATTACTTCTCACCCATCGTACTGAAAGGAAAGGGCAATGCTTGTTTACTGCTGGGGAAAAGAGAAACTGTTGTAGCTTTTTGGAAACCAATCTGGTAACACCTAGAGAGTTTTAAAACATATGCACCCTTTGATCCCACTCCTAGAAATCTATGACGCAGATATAATGAACCCATTGAGAAAACCATGGGTACTATGGTACTTAAGAGAGCTTGATTTGTAGTAATGAAAACCTAAAAATGAATGAATGCACATCAGTGGTGAGTAGGTGAATAAATTATCAAGCACCCCTACCATGGAATATTATACAGACATTAATAAATATGTTAGAATTGTAACAATTGCCTTTGAGGGATTTCCATGAGGTATCATTTTGTGAAGAAAGAAAGATGAAGAAACTATATATGTATACACATCTAATTGTATGTTCTATAAATAGGTTTTGTGGGTTGAATTGTGCCCCCCGCAATGATATGTTGAAGTCCTAGCCCCTGAAACTTATGAATGTGACATTACTCAGAAATAGGGTCTTTATAGATAGAATCAAGTTAAGATGAGGTCATACTGGATTAGGATGGCCCTAATCCAATACGACTGGAATCCTTAGGAGAAGAGAAGACACACTGCACACAACAGGGGAGAATGTAGTGTGAAGACAGAGACAGACACTGGAGCGATGTCCGGGAACACCAGAGCTCGCGACAATTCCAGAAGGTAGCTGAGAGCAGGAACAAATGTTCCCACTGAACCTCCAGAGAGACCCAACCCTGCAGGTGGAACTTCTTGCCTCCAGAACAAGGAGAGAATAACTTTCTGTAGTTTCAAGCCCCGGGAAACCAACACATTGTCTGACTGCTCAACCCTATACTTTTCTCCTGTGGTCTATATGACCATGGGAGAAAGCACACAGGGAAGAACAAAAGGAAAATATAGCAAAAATGAAGTTAATGGGAATTTTAGAAAATGAGAATCAGTCATTTTATATAAATGTGTGTAGATATAAAAGTTTTAAATTAGTAACTTAAAAACACAAACACATACAAACACATACCCTTTCACCTCAACTATCAAATTTGGATTATGGAGACACTGCATTTGGTTGGGCTTCTTTGTTCCTTCCATCCTTTGAATAATATATAAATGATACCTTTTTTCCTACCTTAGAGAAACAAGATAAAGATCAGTTAATCTGTTCTCTCTTCACCGTGACTCCGTTTTTTGATCATATAATATACCTAGAGACTGTCATTTTTTTTCTTTTTGAGATTCTAGTCTAATTTGAGATCATATTTAGTTAGGAAAGATAGAAGGTTTCCACAAACATTTAGTCTCATAGATTTTTTTTTTTGGTTTTCTTTAGAATTCATTTGAAATTTTATAAAAGTTACATGATCATTACAGAAAATTTAGAAAGAGAAATAAAAGAATCAGAAATATCCCACAATCCAACATTGCTAATCTTTTGAGGAACATGTTTTTAATAAAATCTTATATATATGTATATATTATATAATTCTTTTTTAAGCAATAGTTTCATACTGTACTTAATGTTTCATAATCTACTTTTCTGATTCACATGTTATGAACATTTTTCATGATAGTGAATATAAAACTCTTTTGTCATTTTAACAGCTGCAGAGAGAGGCTTAATGCAATGTTGGTTAAATAGCATTCACAAATACCCAAATTCAATGATTATTTCATATGTCAAGCTCAAAGCACATATTTGTGGCCAGAAAAGAACAAAATGCTGTGAATGCAAGTATTACATTATAATTAACCTACATTATGATGTTTGTATGTTTGATTGAATAATTCTTCAAGCATTTTTCGGTCCTCTTAATAACTTGTAATGATAGTTTATCTGGGTTGAAAACCTATATTTCCCTTCCTTTGATTTTACTCTTGGAATATTTATAAATATTTCTCAATTCTTTCCATTACCATTCCCCTCTACTGTATAACATTGTTATGCTTTTAATTTTTTAGAAGCATACTTGATGCCATTAAAATAATATAATACAAGTAAGTATAAAGTTTCCCCTTTGTGACTGACCTAAATCTATGCCACCTTACTGCATACTGATTGGTTCAAGAATTTTCCTCCAAATGCAATGGTATTTGTGTGTTGCTACTTGCACGACAAAGTTGTTAGCCTGACCTTCTTTATATATTAAACTATTTTCCGTTAACTTGGGTTCTGAATAAATAAATATGAATATACAAGAATCCAATATTTGCTGCTGTTTCTAGAAATGAGTTTTGCATTTCATGATCAACCAGATTATTAAAAGTTGCATTAAAAAGACAAAAAAAAAAAAAAAAAGAATCCAATATTTTTTCAAAATGTGAACACCAATTATACTTGATGTTCGAAATGCTCAGTAAATATAAATCAAACAGAATCCAAAGTTGTTCAAAACTTGAACATCTATACACTTCTTATATAGAAGTCCTATTACAAATACAAAACAAATAAAGAACTACAAATTAGAAATAAAGGTAAATACATCAAGTAGCAATAAGTAGAAATTTTCATTTAACAATTACTAAATGCCCAGCTATGAAAGTAATACTATACATGTATATTGAAGATTTGAACAGAACAAAATATTTTCTAGATTTCTAATTACTTTTTATAACTTCCCCCCAATGTGGAGAAGGAGAAAGCATTCACTTCTTTGTATGATGTGACTTTTAAAAACTGGTCCAATGAATACTCAAAAGAACAGATTTGCTAGCATAGTTAACATTTTTTCCTTTTTTTTTTTTTTTTTGTAGTGGTGACCTGCCATTTTACAAGCAGACCCTTCACATCAACAGAGAAATGCAAAGAAATACTACAGTATCACAATGCAGGATACTAACACATATCAGGCACTCCTATTATTATGGAAGGCTATCAGCATCTCTGAGCCATCAAGGCTACTACTTATGTTACTCTATCAGCCAAATTGCTAAGAGGATAGCACATGAATTCACTAAGATATTTGATGATGTACATCTTTTACTGCAAGAAGTCGATTCTTAGTTCAGCAAGAAAGATTTGTATCAGCTGCATGTTGAACTCCTTAAACACTGGACGCATTAGCAGAAAGGAGTGATAAGCTTTAAAAGTAAAAGACTGAGATGATCTGACAGCGGTAGGAAGATGCAAGGTGATCAAGATGCCCCCGTAGTGAAGTAAAAATATTTTAATGGAAGTACAATAATTGATCAAAGAGACACTCATGCCTCCTGGGGCCAGAGTAAGGCTATTCCAAGTCCTTAAATCTGCCATAAAGCTCTAATGGACAGCCAGGGGGACACTTCTGACAATTTATTTTAGTTTAAGTGTGAATTCCAGGACTTTAAATTATCAAAGAAGACCTAGCCACTTGCTATATTTGCTTGTATTTTCTGTTTCTGATTATTTTATGGATTAAATTCAAATCTTTCATCATTAATAATTTTGTGATAAGCAACAAATAGTCAACAGACATGTCATTGAATAGCTCCACCTGTAAGTGAAACTCATTTGTTTGAAGAGTCTGAATTTTATAATCTGCACACATTTAGAATCCTTGCTTCAAGTTCTTAAAATACTCTCACATTGCCTGCTCAAACACTATCTCAAACAATCCTTTATGTCTGAACAAGTTTAATCTCTTTTTTAAAAAAAGTCACTTATGTAGTAGTGACACTAACCCACAATATTAATAAACCACAAATCAATGCTAACCTACTAGCATAGGAATAGAATCTTAATATGAGAGATGCCCATGAAATTACTTCACTTTCTCATGCAACAGCAATGCAGTTGGGGAAAGAAATACATTTATTACTCTGCACAGTATGGGGAATCTTCTTCCAAATAACCTCTTCAAGTATGCAACGGTTTCAAATCATGCCATATGGAATTTTTGGAATAGAGTTGCTATTGTTTGTTTGTTTCTACCAGCTAAGCGTAGGAGAATATAATTTTGAAAAAAGTAAAATAAGTACACCAAAGGACAAATGCTTGAGGCATTTTAGGTTTAAAAAATACATTGGCTAGTGGTGACTAACTCCCACCCCATCTCAAATTTGCCTCCTTTGAGTCATTGCACTTATTAAAAATAATTTATTGAACGCCTACACTTTGATAACTCACTCCTTCCTCTGCATAATCCATGGCTAAGTATAAAAATCTGACAACTGAAAGAATCTAACAGAAATGAAGCCCTCTTGAAATTATTCTTGGTTTCCAAACATGGATGGTCATAAATTCTTTTCAATTAAGTTTATTAGTTACAAATTTCATACAATAAAATTTACCTATTTTAAGTTCACAGTTTGGGGAGTCTTAGCAAATGTACATACTAAATAGTTTTGTGATCTCTCTCACAGTCAGGATATAGAGGATTCATCACTGCAAAAAGTTCCCTCTTGCCCAATTAAAGTCAATCTATTCCCTTCACCCCTATCCTCTGGAAAACATTAACATGTTTTCTGTCACTAAAACTTTACTGTTTGTATAACTTCATATAAGTATAAAGGGAAATCGTAGTATAATATTTCATGTCTGGATCATTTCACATAGCATAAAATTAGATCTTGCTACTTTATCAAACGTGAACAACCCCTATCTTTTCATCGCAGTACTTAGACTTTTTACATTTATTGTAATTACCAATATGATCACTATGTTTTCTATTTGTTCCATATATTCCTTGTTATTTTATCCCCTCTGTCTCTGCTTCTTTCATATGAATTGAGTATTTGTGAGTTTATCCCTGCTGCTTTAGTTTATTGGCAGTACTTTTTTCTGTTTTTGTTTTTTGTTTATTTTGTAGTTGCTCTAGGTTTACGATACACATGTTTAACTTATTACAGTCTATATTTAAATAACATAGTGCCACTTAATGTATAATGTAGTACTTTACAATGGCATACTTCCATTTCTCCTTCTCCTTTTACTATGTTATAAAACCCATAACACATTGTTATTATATTTGCTTTAAACAGTCAATTATCATTTCAAGAAATGAAAAAATGCAAAGAAAAATTTGTTTTATTTAGCTATATATTCATTATTACTGCCACTCTTCTTCCTTTTAGTAGATCTAAAGAACCAAGAGATTCATTTTAATATTGTTAATATTTACTATTTTAAAATACTAAAACATAAAATTATAAAAGGCTGAGAAAATTTTAAAAAATATATCAATCCTGATGATTTCTAATTTCAGAATTAAGAACGATTTTATAATTTATTTAGAAACTAAATCTGATATTCTATTAATAAGTATAGGATAACATTAATTTTCAGAAAAACCACTGTAACTAATTTACAACAACCTTTTTAACAGATGAGAAAACAGACTCAGGAAATAACTGAAATAACTAATTTGTACAGCTAATAAATTGTACAGCATGGTCAAGAAACTATATCCCTCTGACATTATAGTTTATGTTTCTGATTCTTATATTAGTTGATATTTGCAACTCAGAGAGTTTAAGTAATGTGCCAAAAGTCAAATAGCTGGTATGTCGCATACTGAGAATTTGAAACATTGCCTACTGATTACAAATCTGCTGCCAAAATCCATTAAATTATACTAACATCTGATCAGCTTTAAAGATATCTGATCATCTATCTACAATAAGACATAATTAATAAAATTATGTATTATAATACTATCTACATTTCTAATATAACCTCAAAGGAAATTATTTTAATAAATTATTTTAATTTGATGTCAGCCAGAAGCAATTATAATTCTGATTTCTTCCCAAATATCCTTAGAAGCATATTAAAAACTAATTATAGAAAATCAAATACCACAAGAGGTATTGAAATGAACATCAGAAAAAGTAAATGTGAATTATAGAAGATCAAAGGAGTCTTTAAGCACTTCCAAATGTATTCTATTAACCAAAGTAATTCTTACCTGGTTTTTGGCTACAACTGCTTTTCAGAAGGTTAAAAATCCCTTACTTTTCAGAAAGTTCAAAATCCACTATTTTATATATGACTAAATTTTTGTTACTAATAGAATTACTCTGAACGTTAATTAATAAGGTATAACTATATGTTGTCTACAAGAAATCCACTTTAATTATAAAGATTCCAAAAATAAAAGTAAAGGGATGGAGAAAGATACATCATGATAAAACTAATAAAAAGAAAGTGGAATGGCTATGGTAATTTTAGACAAAGGAAACTTCTGAACAAAGATTATCTGGGATAAAAAGAGACATTATCTACGGACCAAGGGTAGATAATTGAATTCTCCAAGAAGACATATAACCCTAAATGTGTATATACCTAAAGGAAGAGCATCAAAATACATGAAGCAAAAACTGACAGAACCCATAATACCAAAACTGAATATGTTACAAGAAAGAAAAAATGCAGGCCAATATCTCTTATGAACAGAGATGCAAAAATTCTCAAAAATATAAGCAAATATAGTAAAAAGAATTATACACCACAAACAAGTGAAGTAGAATTTATTTTATTTATGCAAGGCTTGTTCAGCATTCAAAAATTTATCATTGTAATCTATCACACCAACATGTTAAAGAAGAAAAATTATACGATCATATTAATAGATGCGGGAAAAGAATTTGACAAAATCCAACACCCATTCATGAAAAACAAAAACCCTATAGTAGACAGGAATAGAAGGGAACTTTCTCAAATGATAAGAACATCTATAAAAAGCCTATAGATGACATTATACTTAATGGTGAGAAATTGGCCATGTTCATTCTAAGATCGCGAACAAGGCAAAGATGTTCTCTCTCACCACTTCTATTCAACGTTGGTCTAAATAGTGCAAAAAAAAAAATGTAAGTAAGAGTATGATAGTTAATTTTATGTGTCAACTTAACTAGGACATGGGCACCCAGGTAATTGGTCAAATATTACCTGTACCTTTGTGAGAGTGTTTTTGGATTTGATTAACATTTAAATCGGAAGATTGAGAAAAGCAGATTAACTTCCATAATGTGGGTGGGCCTCATTCAATCAGTTGAAGGCCTGAATAGAAATAAAATTCTGATTCTCTCTTGACAGAGAATTCTTCCTTGCCTGATAGTCTTCAAACTGGGAATATGGGCTTTTTCTTGTCTTTAGACTCTAATTGAAACATCAGCCCTTCTTCAGATGGGAACTATGCCATTGGCTGTCCTGAGTCTCTAAGTTCTGCAGCTTGTTGACTCACACTGCAGACCTTGGGACTTGCCAGCCTCCACAGTCATGTGCTGAGGTCTGAATGTTTGTGTTCCCCCTGTTGAAATCCTGATCCCCAAGACGATGGCATTAGGAAGTAGGGCCTTTGGGAGATGGGGTTTTGGGGGGTGGGGGTTGATGCTTAGGTCATGAGGACAGAGCTCTCATGAATGGGTTTAGTGCTCTTATAAAAGAAGCCCAAGGAAGCTTGTTGAATCCTTCACAAAGCCAGGCAGTGCCATCTATGAACCAGAAAGAAGGCCCTCACCAGACACTGAATCTGCTGGCACCTTGATCTTGGAATTCTCAGCTTGTGGAACTCTGGGAAATAAAGTTCTGTTGTTTATAAGCCAATCAGTTTATTGCATTTTGTTATAGCAGCACAAACTAAGATGACATGAGAGCCAATTCCTTATTTAATCTATATCTGTATCTATTAATATATCTATATCTATATATCCTATTGCTTCTGTTCTCTGGAGAACTCTAATACAAAAATGTATGCAGAAAATTAGGAAAGAAAAAATGAAACTGCCCTTATTCATAGATAGCATGACTATCTGTGTAGAGTATCCTCAAGAATCAATAAGAAAAACAAAAATCATGGCACTAAATGATTATAGTCAGGTTGTAAGATACAAAGTTAATATGTGAAAGTCAATTATTTTCATATATACCATGAATAAACAATTGGAATTTAAATTGAAAATAATATCATTACTTATTTATACTTAGGTATAAATCTAACAAAACATGTACAAGACATCTATCAGTAAAACTACAAAACTCTGATCAAAGAAATCAAAGAAAATTTAAATAAATGGAGAGACAGTCCATGAACATTAATATAAAGACTCCATTGTTATTAAGATGTTAGTTCTTTACAACTTGATCTCTATATTCAATGAAATCCCAATCAAAATTCTAGCAGTTATTTTGTGGATATAAACAACCTTATTCTAAAGTTTATATAGAAAGTCAAAATATCCAAAATAGCCAAAACAATATAAAAGATAAGAACAAAGTCAGAAGAGTGATATTATTTGACTTCAAGAATCACTGTAAAGTTACCATAATGAAGACAGGGTGGAATTGTCAAAAGAATAGACAAATACATGAATGGAATAGAACAGAGAGCCCAGAAATAGGTCCACAGAAATATAGTCAACTGATATTTGAAAGAGGAACAAAGGCAATTCAAAGGTTCAGTGGAGAAAGGATGAATAGTCTTTTGAACAAATGGCACTGAAACAACTGGAAAATCAAATGCAAACAAATGGATCTAAACACAAATCTTCATCTTTCACAAAAATTAGTTCAAAATGGATCATAAATTTAAATGTAAGATGCAGACCAAGGAGGTGGAAAAATGATTAAGGATAGAGATGATACAAACAGCATCATCAATTAATTATTTTGATGTAGTTAACACAGAATACTCATTCGGCAACAATATAATACACATTCTTCCCAGCTCACATGGAACATTCACTGTTGATTCATCTTCTTGGCTGTAAACACATGTTAAAAATTAAAAAACACATCCAATTGTAAAAAAAAAAAATAGTTGTACCTGTAATTACTGACATGACAGATATTAACATTAGACTACTCTTTAACCTATAAGAAAATAATTTATTTCTACTGAACTTTCATAGATTATATTATTATGAACCATGGTGCTTTTATGGCCAACTCCCATACACACATGTATCTGTCCAGTTTGACTATTATTTTTCAGAGAGATAGAGAAAGAAATCCTACAGAAAGCTGAATATGTGTATATTGTAGAATATGTGGAGTGTATTTTGTCTAAAGGTGCTAGTCTATTACATACTAATGAAAAAGCATGGGCCTTATAATAGCTACTTAAAATGAATCATTGTAAACTGTTCTTATTGGGGGCATTTAGAGTACTTTTTTTTTCACTTGACAGTAAAAACGAAATAAAATCACTTTATATTTTTGGCAAACAGATAAGGAGGTGCTAAAGTAGAAGCTAAAACAACATACTGTGAGACATTTAAATAACACTTTCCATACTATTATTTTAATGAAAATAAAATCCATTCTGGAAATCATTAACAGTGGGAAGAGATATTTCAATAATTTTGATGGATATACTTAAGAAATGATTAAAGCAAATACTTATCTTACTTAACTAAGCTCTGGGATTCAGCTCTACTGTAATGAAATTTAGTTTCTATTGTAAGAGTTGAGCAAAATTGGCTCTAGAAATTAGAAGTTGCAGGCACTACTCTTTTTAGATGACAATGGATAGATTATGAACATTAAATTAAAAGTCAAACTGGGTCCTAGAATGCTTTTTACTCAGCAAGCATTTCCTTTCATTTTAGTTGACATCTTTTCCTCTTTTTAAGCCAAGAAATTGCTAGCATCTTTCCCATCTTTTATATTAAAAATATCTCTTTGTTCATTATCCATGTACATTCATGGTCCTCCTCATCAGAGTGCTTATAGTTCTGTGTGTTTTTCAGGAAATATAACATGCTTATTGTAATAGAGTTAGGAACGTTACGTTCTGATCTTTGGAATGACAGTGAATTTCTTGGTGAAATTTACCTCTTCTGGAGTTTATTACCTGTGTATTATATCACTATGAATATACCTTTTTAATGCTGCCTCAGGCAATATTGCTTTATTATTTGTCTTTGAATGATTTTTCTTAAATATATATATATTCATCATTCTATATTTTTTATATATACATGTATATATTAATATGTATGTATGTGTATATATATATAAAAATATGTGTATACATATTTTCCTGTGTGCTTGTGTATTATCTTGTGCTTTCCGTCACTGAGAGTGCTTAAGGGAATCTATATTATGTATTCTATGTATCTTCTCATTATATTTTAATGTTCATGTTATATTTTCTTGGTCAATGGGTGTTACAATGCCACACATGCTCGCAGCTGATAAGTACTTGACTATTGTCTCATCTTGATTGTGATGACGGTATCATGGATGTGCGTATGTAAAGTGCATGCAGTTTAATGTATATCAATTAAACCTGGATAAGCTTAAATAAAAGTGGTTGTGGATGGGTTTTGGTGGGTGAGCAGTAAGACAAGAAAATTTCTGTGGTGAAGGAAGTGTTTGTTATTTTGCTTTGAATGACATTACAAATTCATTATACAGAATATTTTAGGTATGAGTTTAAAAGTAAAATAAATAACAATGGAATATTAACGAAAAAATGTAGATATCACTGAAAAAATGTAGGATTGATGGAAGTACTCGGGCATTACTGAGGTGCTATAAGTATTACTGTAGCTGGGAATTATTGAGGACAAATTGCAGGGAAGACAATTGGAAGAAATTATGGACAAAGCATGTCATGACCACTGAGGATTTGAAGAGAACACAAGAGCAATGACTAATATCAAAGCATAAGAAATATATTTATATAAAAGATGTGTAATATGTCCTGCATGACCAGGAATTTACCTGTTCTCACCATCTGAAGATATTTGGGTTCCTAAGATCTGGATGCAGTGGTCAATATGTATATAAACTAGTAATAAAATATTTGGTGACGTCAGGTTAAGGCTGTAGATACTCTTCCAGGGTGTCAAAATGAGGATTTACTACTGTTCTTAGTGTCAGTGAGCTCATAAAGTAACACTTCCACCAGATGTCAGAGGTAAACCACCAGAAAATGGACCCCATGGTTTAACTTACAAATTACACTCTGGGCAACACTAAGGAAAATGAAATAAGACCACTGATTATGAGTTTAGTTTTGGTTTTACACAGTTTAACAGCCCGGCGTAATTAATAATAATGGTCTACTGTACCAAATACTAGGAAGAGAATGTGTTACCTATGCTTTCTTGTGGCTAAATACAAGAGATTGATTTATAATATAGTGCTAATAGAGCTTCCTCTTTATGAGCCTGTTACTTGGGGATCCACATTGTGAATGCCTTAGGAAAAAACAAGCAATTGAAAGGCCATCAGATACACATATTTTGTCATTCATGTTCATAGAACAGTTTCTATGGGGACCTCAAATGCTGATGTACATACTGATTAGTGAGGTGACCATAACTAAGATCTTATGCCCACATGACATGGGTATCACAGGCTATCGTCAAATGTGGGAAGGAAAGAGATTTATAGCCATGCCATTCTAACATGGGGCTAGTCTTGCCATTTCTAATATTTACATGAGGAACTGAAATACATGATTTGCACACTGAATCTATAAATTTCCTGGTTTGGGTTCAAAATCATAAACTCCTTAAAGCTTAAATAAAATATATCTTCAGCTCAAATTTGCCCTTGAGTCCATCATCTTTCAAACTCTGCTTTAAATATCGGCATTGACTACATTCCCTTAAGTGTTTACAAAGTTGGTTTTTTGTGTACAATCCCCCAGGAAAAAAGTCATCTTTTGTCATATTACATAAAACTTCTTTCTTGTGTATAAATTTACCTTTTGCCATCCCAGAAATTTCAGAATACATGGCCCGATTATCCTAAATAGAATAGGAATGCTAAATGGTGAGCTTACTATGTGCCACTTATTCTTACAAGGAAGGAAGGAAGGGAGGGAGGGAGCAAGGGAGGGAGGGAAGAAGAAAAGAAGGGAAGGAAGAACAATGAAGAGAGTCTCTATGACAGACAATGTTAATCTTCCGACAGCTCTCAAAGATACTCAGAAGCAAGAGGCCCTTTGATGTGATCGTGTATAGCAAATTTCTCTGAGAGAATAAGCAGCAGGAGGGTCCTGATAGTGCAGATTACTTAGCCTCAGGACAAGGGCTGGCTGTGTCCAGGCCAGGTGGGATCCCACCTCTCTCAGTAAGAGTGACCTTTGTGACAGTCCGCCTCCACCACCCATGGGCAGGTAATCAGATTCACAAGATTACTTTTTCTTATTATTATTTTTTTCAATATGCCCCTACCTTTAAAAGGCCTGAGGATACAAACACAATAAAAGTATTCATTAAAATAGTTAGTTGAACTGATAGGAACCTAATACAGAATATTTCACACTGTCTCTTCATCTTGGCAGGCAATTAATAAGACAGGTTTTGCTTTTGTGTCCTAAAGATGAATACACTTAAGCTACAACAGCATAATACTCAGAGGTGGCTCACATTAGAAATTATTTTGCTTCTGTTTCCCCAAAAGTATACCTTGGCTGCCTCAAATCTATTTCAAAAAGTAGGTAGCGTGGATGTGAATGAATAAAGAAAATAAACAGCATAAACTGGGGGATAATTTTCAGCGATACAAGCGAATGGGCTGTCTTGAAAGAGCAGAGAGAAAGGACACCCTCTCTGGAAGCCAAGAACGAACCCACATGGGAGCCTTCGTGACTTCTTTCCTTGAAGAGCATCTGCGTGTATGCCAAAGGCAAAACAGGCACTGAGTGGTCCAGAAGCGAGTACCACCCTTTGGTGCATCAAGCTGGTTTGGATCCTTAGATCCTGGATGACGGAAGTCTGCACTACCCGGAGATGCACAAATCACTCTGATGCTTTCCCCATTTGCTCATCAACCTCAATCCAGAGCAGACTCTGCCACAAGACGTACTTAGGGTCAGACGCAGGACCTATTAACCCAAAGTGGTGCTCAGGACATAGAGAGAAATAGCTGACACTCCTCTGAGATCTCACAATGTTTTCAAGATTTTTCACTTACACTGTCTCAAAAGCTGCATGTATAGTTATTATGGTCATTCCAAAAATGAGGGCCTGAGACTCAGAGAACTAAAGGAACTTGTCCACAACAAAGGGGGGCAGCAGTTAAGGGAGTTGGACCTAGAGCTTGGGCTCTCCGGCTTCAGTTTTGTGTTCTTTCCACTCCCCAAATACAGCCCTAAAAAAACTGATATTATGCAAACAACACTGTTTTTGAAATCATGGTCCACCGGGAACTCCAGCACCCAGTCCTTATATTATTGTATCACTTTAACACCTTTGCTCCACAGTACACAGGAACATAGCTGTGGTGAAACAGCTGCCTTGATTAGAAAGGAATGAATGTGATCCTGAAAAGAGAGCATTCAAGTTGCCCAGAGTAAAAATTCATGAGGGGGAGGTACAGGAGAGAGGAACTAGGAAATCGATGGGGCAGTAGATGATTGAAGAAGACAAGAATTCTTATGTAGGCTGGGCACAGTGGCTCATGATTATAATCCCATCACTTTGGGAGGCCAAGGTGGGAGGATGAGTTCAAGACCAGCCTGGGCAACAGAGTGAGATGTGATTTTGAGACAGAGAGAAAGAGAGAGAGAAAGAGAGAGAGAGAGAGAGAGAGAGAGAGAGAGAGAGAGAGAGAGAGAGAGAGAGAGAGAGAGAGAGAGAGGAGGGAAGAGAGAGAAAGAAAGAGAGAAAGAGAGAGAGAGAGAGAGAGAGAAAGAGAAGAAAGAAAGAAAGAAAGAAAGAAAGAAAGAAAGAAAGAAAGAAAGAGAAAGAAAGAAAGAAAGAAAGAAAGAAAGAAAGAAAGAAAGAAAGAAAGAAAGAAAGAAAGAAAGAAAGAAAGAAAGAAAGAAAGAAAGAAAGAAAGAAAGAAAGAAAGAAAGAAAGAAAGAAAGAAAGAAAGAAAGAAAGAAAGAAAGAAAGAAAGAAAAGAAAAAGAATTCTTGTGTTGGAGTGTTCAGACAGGCAGCAGAGACATCATGGCACCTTCCATGGTAGGGGGCAGAAACCCCGTAGCACCTGGCAAAGAAGTCTTACATCGGACACCCTGAGTTAGAATCCCACCTCAACCATTACCCAGCTGTGTGACCTCAGGCAAATCACTCACCCACCCTGAGCCTCAGTTTCCTCATGTGTAGAGTGAGGGTGATAACACTAACTGATTCACTTATCACATAAAATTTCTGTGAGAAATAAATAGGAAACTATTTTCATAAACAGAATTTTCTATAAATGTCAGCTGCTACTACGGATGGGTGTGTATAATATTCATTGCTTCACATTATTTTCAATGAAAGCTACATTTGTCTTTCCAATGGTCAGTCAGAATGTACCTTTCAGTATCTATCTGCTAAACTATAACAAGAGTTTATTAAATAATTAGGCACATAGATAAGTAAACTAAGCTTTTTATGAAAGTGTAGTTCTTATTGAACAACCAAATCCTCAGCTAACATTATGCAAATTATAAATCCTCATTCTAATCATTTGCTGTCAAGCTTATACATGGAATTTTTATTGTTCTCTGTGTGTCCACTTTAATTTTCTGTTTTTCATTTATTCAGAAAACTGCTAAATCAGGATTATTAGAATTGCACGTAAATAATAATAACTAGGGATTAATGGTTGGGGAGCTTGCCTAGCAGTGGGAAATTAGGCAAATAATGATACTCGGATATCTTATCTAACTCTGATGCTAAGAGACTTTTTAAATTCAATTTCTTCTTCTGAGGTGTGTTCTGACAGGTGGGCTGGCCACATTCTGATTTCCAGGTAGAATGACTATCACAATGGCAAACATTCACTCATCCAGACAACACACTTGCCTTTAGGACTCACAGCACCAAGTATTTCCAGGTCCCTGATAGACTGACTGATGATTCAGAATTGACAAGGACAAGGAACTCACAGTCTGATAGGATAAGAAACACTTTAATAGAAATACAAAATCTTAGAGTATGCCAAACCTTCAGTGTATTCCCTGAATCACTCTAATGCCCCATTCCCAACATGCTAATCAATTCAAGGGTGACATCCCGATTCTATTTATTCCATACCCCACCATCTATCATGGTGTTATTGTAGGACTGAACAGGAAAAGTTGATGGAACTGTGACTCACATAGTATTGCAGTTTAAGGACTTACTGACTTCCTCAAACTGAGTACCTTCACTCCAATGCCACGTCCACTCATCCAGATATAACAAACACAGCTTCATGGTTAGCACCTTTCTTGGGCTTATGGTGAAGGTGGAGGAGGTTTGTGACACCAGCTCTTTCACAAAGAGAACTCCCCAGGGAAGGTCCTCTTTGGCTGGTCTTGCCATTACTTGGTGTAGTGAGTGGAAGAGTGGCCCCCAGAAAGGTAAGTCCACATCCTAATTTCCAGAACCTGTTAATGTTATGTTAATTTGGAGAACAGGTCTTTACAAGTATAATTGAAAATCTTGAGATGAGGAGATCATCTGTGATTATCTGAGTCCTAAATGAAATTCCCAAGTATCCATACAAGAGAAAGGCAGAGAGATTTGTAACAGTCAGAAAAGAAGAAGACACAGAAAGAAGGGGAGGAGGCAATGGAACCATGGAGGCAGAGATTAAAGTGATGCAACCACACATCAAATAGTGCCACCAACCACCAGAAGCTGGAAGAAGCAAAGAATGGATCTCCCTTTAGGGACTCCAGCAAGAGTCTGACCCTGCTCAAACTTTGAATGTAGACTTCTGGCCTCAGAACTGTGAGAGAAAAAGTTTCTGTTGTTTTAAGCAATTCAGTTTGTGGTATTTGGTTAAGAGTGGCCTCAGGAAGCTAATACACTTGGGTTTGTTCTCTAGTTTCACCTCATCATGATGCCCACACATTTCTGTCCTTACACAGCAACTACTCTCTGGGGAGTCCACAGGTTCTATGTTCCAACTCACATGTATGTAAACCATGTTCCATGAACTCGTTAATTTTCAGATAATTCCAAGTTGGCATTGTTTTTTCTTCAGGAAATGCATGTTTAGCTCATGAGAACCTTGCAAAATGCTTAAGAGCTCATCACCCTGGAAAACAAAGTTTTGGTTTCCTGCTAATTCAGAGGCTACTTTAGTAATTTACATTCTGGCATTCATGCCTCCTCACCCACATCTGTGCAGGGAATTATGAGCAATCATTGTAGATTTTCACTTGAATGGGTCTTTGCCTCAGTTTTTGTTTGTTTTAGTCAAGGGGTATATATTATAGAAGCCCCCACAGCAGTATTAGCTACTTGGTTCAATATTGACTGAATGCATGATATAATATAATAAACTAATGAATGTACATACAAGTAGTACCTCCTTTTGGGAGAGTAGGCTTCTTCTACAGTCCTTTATGAAAGGCAACTGTGTTAAGACTGTGATTTCCAAGGTCAAAGAAGCAGGATTAAATCTCCTTTCTACCACTCACCTGCTGTGCAATCTTGCATGTGTTAAACTCTCTTTGCCTCTATTTCCCCTTCAAGAAAATGGGGGTTATCATAAAAGTAGAAATATTGTGAGGATTAAAATTGTTATTAAGACATATATAAAGAGCTCAGACAAGTACCTGGCACATGAGATACTGTGTATTGGAATCCATTGCCACCATCATTAATGGACATTATATTTCACACAATCCGTAATTTTAGAAGACTACCTCTGCTGGCTCAGGATGGTAGACATGGAAATGGATGATGTTGCATCCTCCGAAAATGGAAACTCGTTATCTTGTCATCAGCATTAAGAGTTCTCATCCTCAGACTCTAATCTCCTGGGCTTTCACACTTCCTTGAGAAGTTGCAGGTTCTCTAGGAGAAATATCACTTGTTCTTCATTGGGCATCTCTCTTTGCAGTGCAGGGTCCTGTCCTCAGCTGCTATGTAAAGGTAGCTGTTAAAATGAATGGATTGATTAGATTAATTCTTCTTGAAAGATGATGTTAATAATCATTCAGGGAATTTTCTGTAGCTTCCTAGGCTTTATATTAAAAACAAACCCAAAAGCTAACAAGAGTGACTATTCATAATGAAGGCTGCTTTTGCCAGGCCCATTCCTTGCCTATGTACCAAAAATGTGACTTGGGGCTGGTGCGGAAGTACTTTGAAGTGACACAGAATAGCTTGAAAGCCATGATTAAAGAGGACTTGTTTACAAAACAAACTTCAAGATTATAGGAAAACTTCCTCAGTGACTTTTTTAGGTCTTTGATTCAATGAACCAAATCCGTCTTTTCTCCCATGGGGTGAAGCTGACCTAGACCACAATAGAGAAAGTCTGGCAGATAAGCTTGCCAACTCCATGGCCAATACAATTAGTGGGAAACAAACTTTAGCCTTTAAAGAGCAGGTGGAGGAATGATGAACAAAAACAAAATCTGCGTTTGGCTGTATCTCCATTCTTTTACTGACCATTCATAACTTCTGCAAACATTTAATTAAAGAGAAGACTTTTTTTTCAATTTTTCATCTTGGAGCTATAAATGTGGTACTACCAATCATAAAGATTGTTGGAGCAGGTGATCAACTAAAATGTCTAACCAAAGAGGAAGGCCTTTGAGTGTCATATAATTTTAAGGCTTCCTCTCTCTCTCACTTTTGTTATTTTTGTGTGTGTTTGTTTTCAAAATCTGACTGCTATTTTTTCAAAGATGATACTTTTCACTGAACCACACTTTCCATTCCTGAGGGTCAATCATTCTCAAAGGCTGCCCTCAGAGGTGAATGAGTAGACTATTCTGCTTGCATTGTGTTTCCAGCCTCTGGTCCACAGCATAAAATATTATACACACTCAGTAGTTGTTGAATAAATGAAATAAATGCCATTAGGATCTTTTCTCCAAGTGTGACTTATTTTTTGTCTTTTTTTAAATGTGCTAGCCATAAGAGCATTTTAGCACATGTAGAATTCTTTCCCAAGGTGTCCTACATTACTTTATTCCATCTTAAAATCTTGTCAATCAACAGGAAGATTTCTCTGACTGCTCAATTCACTACTGTCTACAACACTCCACTTATTCTCTATTGTATTGATTCTCTTTGTATCCTCATCACACCGAGCACTATTGAAATGGAACATTCCCATGTTTATTGTCTGTTTCCATCACTAGAATGCAGGTTGGTAGGTCTAGGTGAGCAGGGACCTGGCTGCTCTCATTCATCCCTCTACTCTCAATCCCTAGCATGGTTCCAAGCTCATAGTAGGAGCTTAATAAATATTTGTTAAAAGTAGATTATTAAGTTAAAACATAAGAGTTCAATTCAAAAATGTTTAATATTCATTTTTTAATTTCAAGAAAAATTTTTGAAAATAGTTTTTAGTTATATTAGTATATATCCACATGGTATTGAAGATATATGGATTATTACAGAATATGAAAAAAAACATTATGATTTCATCTTAACTTACTTATTTGATTTTAAACTTTGGATTGTTTTAATAAATAAGACTTTTCTCTGTTACATGTACTATGTTCATAGTTAACTAAAATAAGACATAAGAATTTGCATTAGAATAGAAATATCTGGCATAAACAGTCTGTTACATTTTCCTTAATATTTATTCTCACAAAATTTGTCTGAATAGGTGTTATTAAAAGTTTTGGTCTGCAGAAAATGAACGGAGGGAAGATAAACTACCAGAAGCTACCTATAAAATCCTAAAGGGGGCCACAAATTATACCTATTCACTTTTGGCTTTTTTCAAAGTTTTGTGAATATCTTAGTTTGTTCTGGCTGCTATAACGGAGTATCATAGACTGGGTAGCTTATAAACAACATAAATTTGTTTCTTATAGTTCTGGAGGCTGAGAAGCCCAAGATCAGGCTGCTGGCAGATTCAGTGTCTATTGAGAACTCACTTCCTGGTTCACAGAAGGCCATCTTCTCACTGAGATCTCACTTTGTGGAAAGGCCAAGGAAATTCACTGGAGTTTCTTTTATAAGGACATGAATTGCATTTAAAAGTGTGAAGCTCTCATGACCTAATCACCTACCAAAGGCCCCACCTTCAAATACCATCACATTGGGGGTTAAGATTTTAACATGAATTTTGGAAAGACACAAAATTCCGTCTCCAGCAGTTCATCCCTGTCCCTTCAAATTTTATTCCCTTATCACATGGATAAGGGAATGTTCATTACATCCCAACAGCTCCAATACTTTTTCCAGAATCAACTTCAAAGTGAAAATTCCAAAGTCTCATCTAAATATCATCTAAATATCATCCTTATCGTGAAACTAAAGGTATGATTCATCTTGAGGCAAATTCCTCTTTGGCTGTGAACCTGTGAAACAAAACAGGTTATGTGCATCCAAAATATAATGGTGGAACAGGTATAGTACAGACATTTTCATTTTAAAACAGAGAAATAGGAAAGAAGAAAGGCGTAACGAATCTCAAGTAAGTCTACACTACAAGGAAAAGTCCATAAAAATCTAAGGCTTGAGAACCATCCACTTTGCCTTGATACACTGCCCTCCAGTTCCACCAGTCCACTGGACCAGACATGGGATCCAATGGCACCTTGATTTTATATGTCCTAATCTCAAGAACTGTGATAAATAAATGTCTGGTAAAAAAACTCTGATAAATAAGCCACGTGGTCTATGGTATTCTCTAATAGCAGCCCAAATGGACTAAGATAGCGCTTAGTGTTATATTAAAATATGCTGTTGGCCCTAAGTAATATGTTTTTATTTAAATATAATGATTATATAAATAAAATCTTCTTTAAGGCATTGAGTTTTAATATTTTGTAATTTTCATTTTTTCTTAAATTAAATCAAAAGTGTATGATGCTTCAAGAATCCTGGGACTGGATATTTGTAGAATGTATACAAAAAAGAGAGTTAAAGCCTACTTCATTATAAACCATAGTGGTAGTAACAAACTTATTTTTGTTACCATATAGTTCTACTTTCTTTTTGCCTACCAAAGAGGTTTCTTTTCTCAAATTAGCATCCCATTGGTTACAGTTTTCTATGTTATTCTTTATTCTGAGTAAACATGTAAGAGTCCCACTGAATAAAATGAAAACTTTTTTTTTTTTTTTTTTTGAGACAGAGTCTCACTTTGTTGTCCAGGCTAGAGTGAGTGCTGTGGCGTCAGCCTAGCTCACAGCAACCTCAAACTCCTGGGCTCAAGCGATCCTCCTGCCTCAGCCTCCCGAGTAGCTGGGACTACAGGCATGCACCACCATGCCAGGCTAATTTTTTATATATATATATATATCAGTTGGCCAATTAATTTCTTTCTATTTATAGTAGAGACGGGGTCTCGCTCTTGCTCAGGCTGGTTTTGAACTCCTGACCTTGAGCAATCCGCCCGCCTCGGCCTCCCAAGAGCTAGGATTACAGGCGTGAGCCACAGCGCCCGGCCAAAATGAAAACTTTATTACATATTTTGATTGGAGGTCATAAGATCAGTGCTACCCACTAATTGGCATGGTTTTCTGCAATAATAAAAATGTTTTATTTTTCTTTGCCCATTATGGTAGCCACTAGCCACTGTGGCTATTAAACACTCGAAATGTGGCTAGCTCAATTAAACAAATTAATTTTTAATTTTATTAAACTAAATTTAAATAAATCGATATGCCTAGTGGCTACCATATTGGAAAGCACGGATAAAGATTATGTATTTGAAATATATTCCCTGTTTTCACTTCCCAAACTCACAAAAAATGAATTTCAGAAGGGCCAATCCAGCATCAGTTCTTAATATTTCTGGAGTTCATCTAGTATAAGGACTGAAATATCTACCAATAAGGTACTAACCTAAAGTTGCCCTGGCTATGCCTTTTCTGTTGGTTTGTTTCTGCTCTAGAGTTTTGTTTGTGTTTAAAAACCAGAGGGTCAAAGTAAGGCTTATTTCTCAGGCTTCCAGCTGGGAGTAGAAATGATGATGGTGTGACTGCCAGACAGCTCAGGAAGGAGCCAGCACTCATGAGATCCACAGCCAAATTCACCAGATGAGAAAGAAGATGGAAAGACAGAGAATCAGACAGAACGATATTAATAAAATAGTTTTGTTTAGCTAGGTCTGAAATTTGGTTTTATTTATATTTATCTGAGCTTTGAACTGGGTAGGAATCTCATCATATAACAAACATATTTTTGGAATTTGGGAGTGGGGGACTTTACATGAGAAGAAAACAGAATGAGAAATTTAGTATTTTTAAAGATGTGGAAAAAAAGATTTTTTCCCCCCTTCCAGAAGACATAACTGTTATTTCAGTTTCCTGTAAGTCATGAGGTTTGGAATAGAACACATTATATTCCAAACCAAATTACATGAATTCATAATTGTCTATTTTCTTGGATATCATTACTCATTTACTGTATCCCTCAATCTGAAACAGAAATTAAATTTGTGCATTTCCCACAATTATAAAAACTGCATATTTCTAAAAGTGTTCATTCAACTCACCACAAAAAAATATCAACCCTTTTACCATCAGCCCCCATTAATTTCTGTCATGTTTTAGCAGATATAAAGCTATAAGCTATGCTTAACAGGTTTGCCATACGACAAGGAAACATATTTTCCAAGAAAGAAATACCTTTGGAAGCCACTCTTATAATGAACACCTTTTACTTCAAGCTCATTTTTTGGAGTTTGGAACTCCAAGTAATGGAATTGGAGCTGTCTGCTATCTCGTAATGTAACAAATCCATAGGGGAAAATAGAGTGAAATCAGAACCACAGAAACAAGTTTCCTCCACTTCATCACCCTCCAAAGAAAACAGGATTATACATAATGCATGTAATAGAGTCTTGTGGGCCAAAGACAAATAGCATGTGCTGTACATTCCATTTTCACTTGAAAAGTTGTATTTGAAATACTACCAAATGAGCAAACTTTTTAAATACCTAAAACAAGAAAAAGTAGGCATCTATGAAGATAGAGATCACTAGTAGATATATTAATGAAATACTCATTGAAAGGGATTATAGAAAAGTCTCTCTAAAGACAGTAGCCACTTAATTGATCATCTACATTGAGACCCATTGAAAACTGAAAGTTGGTGCTATTAATAAGTAAGTGACCATTCCAGACAACCAAGACATGTGGCCACCCTAATATGAGTATCTCTTTCATAGCCCATTATTCACCCCTCCTAGTAGTTCTCCATTACCCAGACATGGCCTGCTTTGGGAAGATACGGTTTAATTCCTACTGTTATGATAAGTACTTTTACAAACTCTTTAGGCCTCTTTTCTTTCTTTCTCCTCTACAGTTCTGTAACAGGTGAAATCAGTTCCATACATGTATTTCATTTATCATTCACTAACAGTTCTCATGTGTTAATTCCTATTTCTACAATTACATTGGAAGTCCCCAAAACCAAGCACCTTGCTATGTTTTTCAAATCTCCCTAAAGCCTAAAATAGTCCCCTGGAAATAACTGCTCAACAAATAGCCCCCTTTTTATTTATTTCCTATACTTTCAAAGCCCCACTCTGGTCTTTTCTATCCCATGAGGTCTTCCTGGATCAAAGCTGAGATAGTGAGCTGCCCCCTTCTTGTTGACTATGGATGTTACCGGCCAAAGCATAGCAATGTTTCATATATTGGTAACAATTACCCTATGTCGTATACTATCTTTCCTGCTAGATGACAAGGCTATTGAGGGTCTGCATTATGTCTCATACCTCTTCCTGTCTCTAGTGTCCCTAATGCACTTACATTTAGTCATGCTGGGAAACATTCAATGTTGAACACTCGTGGCAACATCACAGTGACATACCACTTTTACCTACGCACAGGTTATATGCAGCAGCATCTCGCAAGGCCAGATTAAGTACCAAGAACCAACCCCATTTTGAGTTATCCTTCTAGCTCCTACAGTAAAGGGGAGAACCTCTGGTTTGAAACATGCTGGGACAAGCATAAAGCAGGGCTGAAAGGGATAAGAGGAAACTAGAAGTAGTCTTAACTAAAAATACAGTTCTTCATAATTACCTCCTGAACTTGCTTCAGCAAACAGATAAGGGAAATCCACCCAGCTGCCCAGTCTGACCTTGAAGAGGGGATACAGGTGGTCCAGAGCAAGCTCAAGCATGGGACATGAAAATGCAGTAGGACATGGACCTAAGTGGTGATCAAGGCGAAACTCCAGAGAGACTGGGAGGGCAACCACACGCTGAAATGATACGAAAATTTGTGCACATGAATCTCTGTCTCAGAGTTGGTTTCTAAGAGAACTCAGTCCACAACAGCTGCTTCACTGACTTATCCAGGCCTCAGGCCCCTTATTTGTAATATAAGAGGGATATTAAAAGCATAATTGCATGGACCGGTTACTATGCACTGGGCTCTGTTCTAAGCACTTTTCAAGGATTAAGTATTTTAATGCTTCAACAACCTTATAATGCATTCCCCTTCTTATACAGATGAGGAAACTGAGACACAAAAATCATGTAATTTGCCCAAGGTCACAAACTTAGTATGTGGGTTTCTTGTGCTTAATCATATGATTCCAAAAACTATACTCTTAACTCTTGTGCTTTATTGTGTTCCCCCATAGGACCATGGTTAAAATGAAAGGAGAATATTTATCATATGTCTATCGTAGGGACAGAAAATATATTCATTTTCTTTAATCTGTATATATATATATATATATATATATAAATATCTGAGTATGGCAGGGGTCATGAGAATGGCAGGAGACTATAGGATGCTCCAATATGCGTGAAAAGTCTGAACACCAACTACTAAGGAATTAAGACTGATTTTCCAGTGGTGGCACATGGCCTAACAGTAGGAACTGATACTCTACAGTCAAATTTTCCATATTTGGAGTATGCATCCTCTGCCTCCTACTTCAATCTTGTGAACTTCAGTTTTCTTATCTATTAAAAAGGAAATAATAATATTATCTACCTTGTAAGTTTGCTATAAGGATCAAATTAGTTAGTATGGTGTTTAGCATATTGTCTGACGTACAATAAGAATTGGATAAATGTTATTGTAGTATCATTATTTATTATTGTAGTAATACAGGGCTTGTTACTTAGGATTAGTTTTGTGTTTGTACGACTTTAAAATATTGAAATCACCACCTTAAATAAGATGGAACTTTTCTCTTTCTTATGAAAGAAGTACAGCGGTGGGTAATCTCATGTTGCTCTGGCAGTTCAGTGAAGGCCCTGGGTAGCTTATAAGCAGCTTTGCTCTTGCCTCATGGTGCAAGGTAGCTGCAGTTGCTGCATCTGTGACATTTGCATTTCAAGATATAGGCTGGAGAAAGAAAGCAAAGAGTGGAATCGTTTCTCTGTTTGGAAATTGTCCCATCAAAAATATTATTCCTACATCTTATGACTGTATATTAGCCACATGCCATATCTACCAAATGCTGAAACCTGTGACGTATGAGCTTTTATTTCAGGCAGTTATGTGTCAACTAAAACCAGGATTCTGTTACAGAGAAAATCAAAGTAGGTCTAGAAGGTAGAAATGCACTGAGCAGTCTCCACTGCGGGGAATGAGCCCTCCAGCCATCCATTTAAAAATGTTATAACACTCTCCTGGTTGCATTTAGGGAAAAAGAGAAATTGTTATTTTAGGTATTGTAAATATCCAATGTCAGTTAACTTAAAAGTGGAGCGTTTCAATTCCAAACCTAAAGATTTTAATTCAGTTTTGTAGGAACTTACATTGTTCACAATTCTAATGTGTATGGCAAAGTTTACTGTAAGTGATACATTATAAAATCATAAAGTAAAGATCAGTAACCTTGCTAGTTCTTATAGGTATCTCATAAATTAAATATGAAACAAAAAGTATTAAAGAAATTTAAAGCTTAAGGTATTTAAGCTTATTATACAAATACATTGTCAGGAAGTTTATTGGAAACTGATTATATGGAAAACAGATAAATAGGACCTTCAAATATTCAGGACTAGCCCCACTGATATCTCTTATTAAGATTTCAAGGAATAAGCCATTGCCAGCAACATTTTCATTAGGTACAATTCACAAGGAATAATGGCCTTGAAATTACTTAGAAAATTTATAATTAAAAAAAACTCTACTCTGCTTATTTAACTTAATTTCTAGCCTCCCCACAAATACATATAGCATTGCCATAGTCAAATATGCTAACCAATAGAGAAACAATATGCAAAGGCAATCAAATTAAACTCTATGTATTTATAATAAAGAAGAAATCATGACATGAAAAGGAACATGTCCCTGTAGTGTGAGGAACTGAACACTTTCCCCCACTGTAATAATCTGTCATAAAGGAACCACCCACAGTTTTCCACCGTTTTTTTAACCTGACTTCGCCATGAAGCCAGCCAGTTAAAATATAAATTTACGGGAATGTGATTTTTCAACTACACCGCAAACCTGGAGAAACAAATGTTATTCTGAAGATATTATCCCATCACAGACAAGGATTATGTAACAGGAAACAGCCAAATTATCTGGTCTATCATGGATCTATTATTATTGATCTATTATGGACAGGGATGTAGTTTACTAAATGCAGATTCAGCTTTTGTGTACGAATGTATTCTGAATCACTTCATTGGAATCCCAAAATAGAAAAAAAAAATAGTTTGAGTGAATAAATCTTAAATTGTGAAGAACAAATATGAGTATTTGACTTTCTGAGAAACTGCAGTCCTTGATTGACTCTACAGCAAAACAAAAACTACATGTAAATGATCATCTTAACTTTGGGTTAACAGTCGTCCCCCAAATTAGACACAGTGTAGTTGCCCTGGTCCCTTTATGTGGTTTTGCTATTGAATTGGCAGTTAAGTCAATAGCTCCTATGCTGGCTCACTCAAGAAAAGGTGATTTGTTTCTATAATACTGTAAAGTATGAACAAGTTTTATTTCTTTTAACTTTAGTTAATATTTAAGGTGTAGAAGAAACAAAACAAAAATAATGTACTAGTAACTCTTCCAACGAAAAATATTTCAAACCCAAAGTTGCAAATATTCTTTTTTCTTCTCTCTCTCTCACACTCCTGCTCTCTCTCCCTTTCTCTCTCTCTCTCTCTCTCTCTCTCTCTCTCTCTCTCTCTCTCTCTCTCTCTCTTTCTCTCTCACACACACACACACACACACACACACACACACCTTCCCTTCAGCACCTCCACACACACACAAAGTCTGGAGTAAAAGTAGTTAAAATTTATGCCATCACTAGATGTTACCTAATGTCTTAGCCTTTGTTGTTGTTATAACAAAAATACCATAGATGGAGGGGCTTTAACAACAAACATTTATTTCTCACAGTTCTGGAGGCTTAGAGTCCAAGATCAAGGCACCGGGAGATTCCATGTCTGGTGAGGGCCTGCTTCCTTGTTCATAGATTCATCTTCTTGCTGTATCTTCTCATGGTAGAAGGAGTGAGGAAGTTCTCTGGGGTCTCTTTTATAAGGGCACTAATCTCTCATGATTAATCACCTCCCAAAGACTCCAGTATCTTAACATTTGCGATTAGGTTTCAACATAAATTTGGGGGCAAATAAATATTCAGTCTATAGTATCTAAACTCCCTGACCCTCAGCTTCCTCAATTGATAAATGAGGGTAACACATGTATTAGTCAAGGTTCTCTGGAAGAAAGGAAAGAGAAAGAGAGAGAGAGAGAAAGAGAGAGAGAGAGAGAGAGAGAGAGAGAGAGAGAGAGAGAGAGAGAGAGAGAGAAGGAGAGAGAGAAAGAGAGAAAGAAGGAAAGAAAGAAAGAAAGAAAGAAAGAAAGAAAGAAAGAAAGAAGAAAGAAAGAAAGAAAGAAAGAAAGAAAGAAAGAAAGAAAGAAAGAAAGAAAGAAAGAAAGAAAGAAAGAAAGAAAGAGGAAGAGGGAGGGAGGGAGAAATGAAGGAAGGAAGAAAGAAAAGGAAGGAAGGCAGGAAGCAAGGGAGGGAGGGAGGAAGGAAGGAAAGAAGAAAAGGAAGAAGGAAAGAAAGACTTACTATAGGGATTGGCTTACCCAATTATGGAAGCTAAGAAGTCCTACAATATGCAAGCAAGAGAGCCATAAATACCCATGCTAAAATTCAGGCTGAGTCCAGAGGTCTAAGAACAAGGGGAGCTGATGGTGTAACTCCAAGTCCAAGGCTAAAGGCCTGAGAACCCAGGAGTAGGAGGGGTGCTGGTAAAAGTCCTAGAGCCTGAGACCCAAAAACCAGTATCTTCAGTGTCCAGGAGCAAGAGAAGTTGCATGCGCCAGCTCAAGAAGAGAGAAATTCACCCTGCTTCTGTGTTTTTTTTCTATCTGGCCCTCAATGAAGTGGATGTTGCCTGCTCACACTGATGAGGGCAGGCTAATCTTTTCCAGAAACACCTTCACAATCACATCCTGAAATAATGTTGTTCCAGCTATCTGGGCATCTCTTAGTCCAGTCAAGCTGACACATAAAATTAACCATCACTAAAATTATGTCAGAGAATGCAAAGAATGCAAACGTTGTGGTCAGAAAGGCCCTAGTTAAACTCTGGTACAAGCCTCGTGTGTCACTGGCACTCAGAGGGCTGCCCATCACCTATATGATATCATTGATGCCAACAAATACTCACAGACCCCAAGAAAAAGCATTCTTGTTGAAACCAAGCATTGACAGATGATTAACACCCCAAAAGCTTCATGACGTTTTTTAAACCTCCCTGGTTACAGAGCTTTCTACCTAGCAAGATCTACCAAACCTCCTGATCATTGTTCTGGTTTGCTTACTCCTTGGCTTTTCAGGTTGAAGGGCCAGTTGCTGCTCTTATCGGTGGTCATCCCACATTTTTGTGTCAAGAAAGATGCCCATGGGCAACAATGTCATCAAATAAGGAATTTGTATTGAAGCAGTATTTGCCACCTAGTTGTTTTTAATTAAAATGATCTCTGATTCTGTCCAAGAGCACTGGGCAAGACAATTCTTCCTCATTCTGAACTGTGCTGTACCCACTACCCCTAAAGTCAGGGACAACTAAAAAGAGACCCAGTCCCCATTCCCAAGTGCCTATAGAAACTAAAGTAACCTCTACTCTAAAGTAAGAAACGCTGATTGACCGTGGCTCAAATCGTCAGCCCTTGAGGGATAGTGTCATTTTGGAATCTACTTTAGGAAGAGCAAGACTGGAACCCATAATCAGGAGAAGGCAAAGTTGCTAAATTTTTTTAAGCACCTCTTTTCCAATTATTTGTCAGTGCTGCTCCCTAGATTTATAAAATATTATATAAATATTGTCAGAAAGAATATATGCAAAAAGTGGATATATTTTTGTATATTATTTGTGACTTCTATGTCTTATTTAAGAAGTCTTTCTTTACATTATTGTCTTAAAATATTCTCTATATTTTATTCTATAATTCATATAATTTCTGTGTTTCTATTTCTTATTTAAATCTTTAATAATCTTTCTACTTTCTACTTAGGCCATTAAACTATTTTAATTTTATGTGTAGCTGTGAAGTGGGAGTCACATTTTATTATATTCAATGGAAACATAGAGGCAATGGGTTCATTAAGGTTTTCTTTTTTTTCTTTTTTTTTTAGTCACTTACAGAAAACTTACTTTTTTCTCAAATTTCTCCATGTCATCTAAGTTTTCAGATTTATTGCATATGTCCACATTTTTTTTGTATCTATTCACATTCATTCCCATTGCTATTTCTGTGCCCTCTATTTTGTAGTAATGAATTGTTTGGGGCAGGAGTTGAATGTTTTATTAGTCTCTAACATCTCTTAGAGCCCATATTAGTCAAAGTTCTGCGGAGAAACAGAAGCAATCGGAAATATATATGATGGTTTGGCTCATGGGATTATAGAGACCAAGAAGTCCCACAATTTGGTGTCTGCAGACTGGAGAACCAGGAAAACAGGTGGTATAATTCATTCTAAGTACAAAGGCCCAAGAATCAAGAGGTCTGATCTTCTAGGTCAGAAGAAGATGAATGCTCCAGCTCAAGAAGACAGAGGGCATTTGGCCTTCCCGCTGTGTTTTTGTTCTTTAGAGGCTCTCAATGGATTAGATGATGCCCACCCACACTGATGATGGTGATCTTTCCTCAGTCTACCAATCCAAATGCTAATCTCTTCTAGAAACCCCCTCACAGACACACCCAGATATAATGTTTTACCAGCTATCTGGTTGTTCCATGACCTAGTCAGGTTGACACATGAATTAACTATCATAGATCTTCCAGTATTTCTTTGTTTTCTATTTTATTGCTTAGGTATCTTATTTTTATTATTTTCTTTGAATTCTAAGCATCCAAGTCCATCATCAATTCTAAACATTTTTATCCAGTGGATTTTTAAATTTAGTTTTCCTCATGCTCTCTCTTTTCCTTCTGGGTGCTAGGTTCAAGTCTTTTAAATAATCTTTATTTCTCTGCTCTGTATCTGGATACTTTCCTCAGCTTTCTGGTCAAGATCACAGATGTTAACCTCAGCCAAGGTTGTTTCCTCAGCCAACCTCAATCAATGCACCAAATATGTTTGTTGAGATTTTAATTTAATTACATTTGTTTTTAATTTCCTTAAGATCCATTTTGGTCCTTTTTAATTTACCTTTCTTTCTTAAACTCATATAATTTCTGTTTTCTATTTCTTATTTAAATCTTTAATAATTACAAACATTTTATCTTATATTTCATATAATCTTATTATCTTTATTTTTGCAGTCCTTTTATATGTTTTGCCTACTAACTTTTCCTCATGGTGATTAGTTTCTTTATAATTTGCATTCGTGAGATTAGAAGTTATTGATTTATCTATGAGAGTCCCCAAAACCAGCATTATGCAATTAGCACTATAAATGGTTTGGTGTTTGCTTCTGAGAAGTATCCCATGGATTTCAGCTATCCAACACAAATTTAACAATTCCTAAGATTTAAATTAAATGGTCATTTAATGTAAATTTGGTCTCCATGACAACTCATGGTATAGGCTTAGCTGTCCAGTAGAAGCAGTCTTTTCAAGGCCCCTATTTTAGGAAGAGTCCTCAGTTCTATTTTCTTGCCTTCCCTTTAGGTCAAGGTTGTAACTCTTCTTTAGGTCCTAGAAGTAAGGGCCTCTAGTGGTTCCATAAGTTGGCATCTGCCAACTCATATAATTAAGCTTTCTTCTTCATTTGTGCATATTTATAATCTCCAAAGCTATTTTTCCCAGCATTGCCAACATTTTTATATGTGTTTTGGTAGAATTAGAGTTGTGCCTTTGCTGACACCACCATTTTGTCTATATTAGAACATTTTGTTCATTCTTAATGACCAATCATTTATTGCTGTCTAATGTGCATGGCAAAATACAAAATAGATGAATGCTGTCCTCCCCATCTAGGGGAGGGGAGAGAGAGATTTGCCCTGGATTATGACATGTGTATGAAGGAGCTTAGTGGAAAGGACTCAGGCAGCACCAAGAAAGGAGTCATTTGCTGGACTTGTGTGGGTTGGAGACAGCTTCCCCACAGATTGAGATGAGAAATGACCTCTTTAGGATGATAGGGAGCCTCAAAGGTAGAAGAAGCAAGAGGAAGACATTCTCTGGGAGGACTGACTGCGTAGCCTTAGGATGCAGTATCAGCATCAAGGTGAGAACTGAAGCCGTTGAGATCAATGCACATATTCATGCAGAAAGCACAAGGAGGGAACGAAGATGTGAGAATGGTGAGTGCTTTCAATTAAGTAACTAGAGTAAAAGGAAGAACTAGGAGCAAAGACTTCAAGTGGTAGGAGAGAAAGCAACGGCCTGGAACTTAGAAGAAGCAAAGTTGAAAAGGGGCCCTTCAAAGAACCTCATGGTCTGCGGTTGAACAAAAGCCTCTGTTGAAATGAAGCTTCATCCTTGAGGGAAAGTACAAGCCAAAATAGGTCTCTGTGAGACCTAACAAAGAAATGTTAGAAATGTTCATTTCTAACAAAGAAATGAACTTTCCTATTTGAGAAAAACATCTTTTAAACTTCTATTCTTGATATAGTTTGTTTCGACCCTCTCATGACATTAGTTGCAATGTTTACCTAGAGTTAATGTTTATAGAAATCTCATTGTTACATGAATAATACTGATATTATAATTAAAGCAAATAGAATATCCCAAGTTCAGTTACTGGATGAAGATTTCTATAATGTGCCTTTTCTTATTTTACTTCCTACAAGGCTAGAAGTGCACTCACCTTTACTTTATGGCATGCACACCCATGATCATCCAAAATGTCACTGTGGGCGCTTAGCCCAGGAAGGGAGAAACTAAACCTCCATCTACTGAATCAAGAAAATGCCTAAAGGGTCTCTTAAACATCCTAAATCAGCACAATCTTCTGCCTTACCTTCAGAATTTCATGAGTTTCTATTATGCTATAGATTCCCCTTGATTCCCTAAGGGTTTACAATTGGTCCTAAAGTTCATCATTCTAAGCCCCAAAAGGGAATTTTGCTTTTTAACTATCTGCACTATACTAAAAGTTAATTCAAGGAATTGACTTCTTTGCCCTCAAGAATTGAGTAATAAACCCTCTTGTATCCATTAAGTTTCTTTGAGAGTAAGAATTCCCCCAAAGCACCAAAGGGCAATTATTATAAATCTACCTAGACAGAGCTTTCAGCATAGAGAAAATTTAATTCTCAGAGCTTACTCAGAGGTGAAGTGTAGCTTTACAAAGAATAATAGCCTTTTTGAGAGTACCTGTCCAATATACATACAGCACCTACGTTATAGTACACTTTATCTTACAAAGCTTACACTTTTAAAACCATGATTTTCCTTGAAAATCTGTTATCTGTGATTCCCATACACCAATGCTCACCACTCAGTAGGTACCAGAAAAATATTTATCTGGATGAAAGCATAAATAATTGAGTGAATTAAAAAATCTAGTTCAATAATCATTAAATTAGATCATTAAATTAGATTCAAAGATGACTAAATTGAGGTTCAGAGAATTTGATAGAAGAACTAGGACTGAAATAAATGCCAATATTGACATAAATTTACCTTAGTCAGTTTGCTTCAAGTGAAGGGCAAAGTTCAGTGGTGAAGGAGAAGCATTGAATTCAACATGTTCAGAACTTAGCTCATCTGGCTAGGCATGGTGCCTCACGCATGATCCTAGCACTCTGGGAGGCCAATGTGGGAGGATCACTTGAGGTCAGGAGTTTGAGACCAGCCTGAACAAGAGCAAGGCCCTGTCTCTACCAAAATTAGAAGAAATTAGCCAGGCATGGTGGTGCATGCCCGTAGTCCCAGCTACTCCGGAGGCTGAGGCAGAAGGATCGCTTGAGCCCAGGAGTTTGAGGTTGCTGTGAGCTATGATGACACCACTGCACTCTACCCAGGACAACAGAGCAAGACTCTGTCTCAAAAACAAACACAAAAAAACCTTAACTCATTCAATCTCAAACTTCAGTAGGCACAAACACCTGACAAGCTGATTAAAAGTTAGATTAACTGCTTTCATACCCAGTTGTTATGATTCAGTAAATCTTGTAAGTAACTGGAAGTCTTTTTTTTTTTTTTTTTTTATTAATACATGCCAGAATGCTGGATGACTCTGATGAGCTACTGTATCAGGTGTATATATGTTAAGCCAAACAAATCACTGTCCTTATATGCACAATGAAAAGTTTCACCCACACATTGCTGGAGAAACCCTTGTGTAGCTGTTTTATTCTTAGGACAGGTGCACTTGCTTGATGTTAGTCACTACATATAGAACCCTGGTGTATAGCTAGCCGACTCTAAACAGTTTAAGCAGTTCATCCAGATATCAATAGCAGTTGTGCACCAACCAGTGGTTCTAAAATATTTTCTGTCTCCCATGCATCTGGAGGGCATAATACTCTCATATTACCTGCAGTGACTTTTTCCTGCGTAGACTTTCAACGGGGGTCGTCAGGCATAGGAGACTCTTGAGATGGGTCGGAAGATGAATAGATACCATTTGAAAGAAGCTCATGGTTCACCTTAGTGGCTGTTAAAATTTAATTTCCACTTTTGTTCTGAATTAAGAGTGAGCATGTGCTTTTAATATTTACAGCTCCTCTCTTCCTTTTCAGATTTCTACTCTCTTTTCAATGCCCTGCTTAAATTATGCCTCTTCTATGAAGTCATTTTTTATTCATATCTCTGAAATTATTCTATCCCTTTATGCTCTGTAGCACTTTGTCCAAAACCCTGGATAGCATAGCACATAACGTATAACATAACAAAGAATAGTGGCACTTACTGTTTCTAGGTACACTTCCTTGTACGCTCTAGCAGAAACCTATCTTACTCATCTTTACATCACCAGCTTTTAGCACATCGCCTGGCCCAGAGGAGGCTTTCAATACATATTCATAGAAGAAAGAAAAACAGGCAGGCAGGCACATGCACATGTCCTGGTGCTCACTAAACTCTCTGCACATGTTTTTTGGTCAGTAGACATAGACAAGAATAACTAGAAGGAAGATTCTTCTGAATCTAGTCATCAGGAACTTTGTATTTTGCTAAACCTAAATATTAATACTTGCATGTCTTTTGCATAGTTTCAATTCAAATGTTATATTTTGTAAAACCACGACAGCTTTGTATTACAATATAAAGCGTACTTTGGATAAATTATGTATTTTTAAAGATCTAAAGCATCTAGCATATAACATTATTTGGTAAAGAAATATAGTTTCAGAGTTTTACTTTAAAAATTAAAGATCTGATAAACTTTGTTTTTGTCTTGGTTTTTGTTTTTGAGACAAGCTCTTGCTCTGTTGCCCATACTAGAGTGCCGTGGCATCAGCCTAGCTCACAGCAACCTCAAACTCCTGGGCTCAAACAATCCTCCTGCCTTAGCCTCCCGAGTAGCTTGGACTATAGGTGCACACCACCATGCCCGGCTAATTTTTCCTATTTTTTGTAGAGACAGATCTTGCTCTTGCTTAGGCTGACTTCAAACTCCTGGCTGCAGGCAATCATCCTAACTCCACCTCCTCTGGAAGTGAGGATCATAAACATCAGCCACCACACTCCCACCTTTTATTGTTATTTTGTTATTTTAAATTAGCAAAAGCCTTCTCAAACTCATACAATTATTGGCACTTTTCTCCTCACTATCTAAGAAGTTTGCACATTTGTTTCTATTGATTATAGTCTGCAAAGAAAACACTTTTATTTAGATTGATTCATGCAACTGGCTGCAGTAATGGAATACTGTACTACTTGTTTCAGTACTGGGCTCTGAAAATCAATTTCAGGGCACTGAGGCCATTATTTTCCTCTTGTAAACAAAGGTTCTTTAAATTCCAGAACATGCCCACTATGTTAGAGATGACGGACCGAAGTCTTGCATTTCAAGAGGGTGTCTGCCCATTTAGATTAGCTGAATGCCATAAAACTAATATTGGCTCATTCTGAATTTTCCAGTTGTTCTCAAATGAATACATCATTTCAGAAGGAAAACAAAACAGCACAAGTCCAATGTTTACAGTGACATTAACTTAGATGCCAATCCTTAAAATAAGAGGACTTTAAAGTCATTTCAAAAAAAATTCTAAATTCAATGAAATATCTTAGTCTGAATGTTTTAGAGCTAGAAAGGGTTCTTCCCTCAGAAGACTTGGCTAGAATGAAAGAATGTCATGGTCTTGTGGAATTTCCGGTTTAGCCGCTTAGAGTTTGACCAACCTTCAATCACACAGTTTTCAATAGTACTTACTAAGTTTTTTCAAAACAGAGTTGTTCTTTTTCTGGAAAGATCATGTACAATTATATCCAAGGAACAATGCTTAGAGTTTATTTTTGAATGGAAGAGGAAGTGTAGGTCAAGATTAAAGTATACAACCACCAATGAGTCTCCACCCAAAAAGGCCCCTTAAAGCTAAGTTCTGGGCCTTTTTATTATACGTCCTCGGAGGATGGTTTGGTTTCTTCCTTTACCAAGAATGGAGGGAAATTCATGACAAAATTAGGCTGAAGACCCAAACATGAGCTTTTCAAAATCTTTGGGAAAATATACCATGTAATAGTTTAATTTTAGCTTGGCTTCAAAATTCTCACAAAGCAATTGCATTTGGGAAAAAGGTTATCAGCAAGGAATAGTGCCTCTACCTATTAGAGTTAATGCCAAAGGGGGTGGTAATTGTTAATGAGCGTTACAGTTTTAAATAGCACCTGAGCTATTTTTTAAGTCCTTGTGAGGATGCCACACCACATTCGCATTACAGAGCCTGCGATTATATAAGCAATCTCACCTACAGTGTCCCATTTCATCTTGACGTTGATCTTATCACATAGGAAGATGAGACAGATACTCCTTGGAGAAGGCTCTGAATCCCCCTTTTGTCGTTTGTGAGACTGTGATAATAAATAACACCTTCCCTGTCTATTGTACTGTAGAAAAAAATAAAGTGATCTCTTATGACAGACATCTAAATAAATAAGTAAAATTTGAGAGTAATGTACCTTATTGTCCTCAAGATAAGATGAGAATTTGTTGTTTTGGTTTTTTTTTTCAATTATTTTTAATTACATATACAGTCTTATCTTGGCTATCTTCATGTTTCACAGTCTAGCAAACTTTAAAATGATATTTGCTTTATGCTTGCCATTGCATCTTCAGTGCTTTGAGAAAGCATTCAATAAATGAAGAAATGAGAATGGCGATCTATCCAGAACAGGGTTAAGTAGATCTAGGAAAAGACCACACACTGAGCTATACAGCAAGCCTCATAAAGCAACAAAATTGAAAGGAGTGAAATCATGTGGAATGCATTCTCTGATCCTAATAGAAGTTATCTTAGAAATAAAACAAGCAAACAAAAATAGCTAGAAAACAATCAAATGTTGGTAATTAAGTAATGTACTTTTAATTAACCAATGAATGAAAGAGGAAATTAAATAAAAATTAGAAAAATTTAAAACTAAATGGTAATGAGAACACAGCATATCAAAACTTATGGGATTACTAATGGTGTAATGAAAGAAAAACTTATATCCTTAAATACAAATATTTGAAAAGAAGAAAGCCTAAAGATGAAAATCTGGGTATGCAGATCAAGAAATGTAAAAAGATCAGTAGCTGCAAGATGTACATATCTGGTACATTTAACTTCTAAAATCAATTATAAAAAGATGAACATACCAATAGAAAAATGAAAAATAAATATATAAGTACTTTGCCACAGAGGATAGCCACACTGCCAGAACACATGTGAAAAGGGTTCAAACTCATCAGTAAACTGAGAAATAAAAATTAAATCCGTAGTGGGATATTGACATACAAGTTCTAGAATAACTAAGATTAAAATATGGATGATAACAAATGTTGATGAGAGTGTGGAGGAACTAGAACCCTCTTAGGTTTCTGGTAAAAGAAAAGCAATGACACAACCACTGTGGAAAGTATTTGGTAGTATCTACTATTAAGGAACATTTGTATACAATATTTGTTTATTGTCTTCAGGGCAATCTGCCATCTCTTTTTTATCCAGGACAAGAATTCCTAAACATTTACACATCATAGTACACACAAAAAAATACTTGTTTAGTACACCAGGGTAAACTGAGGAGGCTTTTTGTGGCATGCGGTCATTAAATTTACTACCAGGCAACCACCTAGTAACACTAAGGACTGATGTGTTTAATATATAGCACAGTTTTATCTAAGCATATCAATGTGATAATCCATGTCTTTTGGAAAGCCTTGTTCTTAAAGATTAAGTTATAATTAAAAAAGGGAAAATATGTATCTTTTATAGATACATATTTATATAATACATATTATATAAAGATAAATCTAAATATTTATGTGTAAATATATTTTATATATTCATACATATATGTAATATTTGTGTGTGAATATTTCAATAGCATATATATTTTAATTATTTATAAAATAACAAATGCCAAATTCCCCAAGTAGTACACTGTATTAGAATAGGAAACGATCCCTAAAGGATGAGGCCACAGGAAAAGAGGTCATGGAGGTAATGAGAGTTTTCTGTCTTCCTTAAATATTGTGCAAAAAGCAATCCACTTGAATTTATGCTGTCAAAACTTTCAATCTCGCTATTATTGTTTTGCAGTCTGTCTCAAATCTTGGTGAAATAAGCTAAGATATGAAGGTATTTAAAAAATACATATTTTGGCTTCTGCTTCGGGAAGATAGAGTAGGTACATACGTTTTCTAATTCTCCCACTAAGTGTAAACTCTGGACCTTACATATAGAATAAACACAAGGAGACTCTGAAAGACAGAGAGGAGAAGGCCAGTTAAACACCAACCGTGGGACCCAGGTAATGACTGGCATGGTCGTGAGTTTCCCAGATTTTCTTTTAGTCTCTTGTGCTCCACGTTCAAACGGGGAAGAGGCAGGTAACCCAGAAATGCCAATGAGAGCAGACAAAAAGGAAGCCGGAAAACAGCCTTATTTCTAGCCAGAAGACCAGGAAAGAGGCAGCTTAGTAAGAAAACTTCCAGAAAACAACTGCTGTACTCTAGCCAAACACCACAGAGAAAGCTCTGATCCCTCCCCGCCCCTCATGCCCATGCATGGCAGCAAAAGCTGAGCGGGAAACCATGGCTTCCAGTCCCAGAAGGCTATCATGAAGCTCCCCACATGCCCCTGCCAGGGTGGTGTCAGAAAAGGCCAAATAAAGAGCGAATGCTTTCATTTCTATCAGCCGGGACTGAGAGCACTCCCCCTTCCCTGGGCATCTGTGGAGATCACACAGTGAACCTAGAATTCCACTTCCAGCTGGAGGTAGCAAGTCATCCCTCCCGGGCCTCCTCACTGGGTTGTTGTCAGAAGAGGCCCACTGGAGAGTCAGGGTTTTCCACGGTCCCCCAGTGATAATGAGGCCACCTCCCTGGCAGTGGCAATGGAGACAATATGTGGGCGCTATATCCTTTCCACCTTGCCCAGCAGTAATGACAAGCCCCACCTTTGTGTCAACTAGGCCATCTGGGCAACCTGGACTTTTACGTCCAGCTAGAGGTAATGAGGCAGTGCCCCTACATCCTCTGCCAGAAAAAAAGACAGAAAAAAGCTAATTCAAACAGATTTATATAAGATCCAGAGTCTCAGAAGATAGTAAGAAAATGCCCAGGTTTCAATTTAAAACCACTCATGCAAAAAACCAGGAATATTTCAAATTGAAGGAAGCACTATAATCAATAAATAGATGCCAATACCAAGAAGACAGGATAAAGTCTTTAGGTCCCAGGGCCAGGCAAATAGTTTTCAGACTTGACACAGAAATCAAAGATTACAAAAGGAAATATTGTTACATTGGATTTTATCAAAATCAAAATCATTTTCTTTGTTAAAGAACCTGGTGAGAAGTTGAAAAGTCAAGCTCTATATTGGAAGAAAATATTTGCAAACCACATATCCCTACAAAGAACTAGATCTTGAATAAATAAAGACCTTCCATAATACAATAATAAATAAGCAAATGATCCAATTGGAACCTGGGCATGAGACATAAAATGATATATCATTGAAGTAGATAAACAGATGGCAAACAAGCACATGGAAAGTTGTTTAACATCATTAGCCATTGGGGTAAAAAAATGAAAAGCAAATGATGTATAACCACACTCAGATCAGAATGGCTAAAATAAAGTGTCAAAATCAAATGCTAGTGAAGATATGAAGAAAGTATTAATATGTCATTTCTACATTCATGGTAGGAAGATCCACTTTGGAAAACAATTTGGCAGTCTCTTGTAAAACTAAATATGCAACAATCATAAGATGTATTAATTGTATTCCTGGGTAGTTTCCCAGAGACACGAAGAGTTATGCTCACACACAAACTATATACAAAAGTTAATAAGAGCTTTATTAATAATACTCCAAAACCAGAAACAATTCAGATGTACTTCCATGGGCAAGTGGTAAAACAAAGTATGGTACATGTGTATCATGGAATACTACTCAGCAACACAAAGGAACGAAGTATTGATAATTCTACCAACAACCTGGGTAATTATTGATGCAGATTTTCCCCCAGTCGAGCTTCTAAATGAAAGCATGCTGCAGCCAAAACTTCATTGCAGCTTTAGAGGACCCCTGAGAAGCCCTAAGAGGTTCCTGTAGTCCCAACCCACAGAAATTGTGAAATAATAGATGTATATTGTAGTAAACTGCTCAATTTTTAGTAATTTTTTACACAACCTAGAAAACTGACACAAAAGTCTACCTTATTTTTTATTTTCCTATTTCATAGCATTGCTTTCTATCCAGGTATTGCATAGAATTAAAGTTACCCATTGATGGATATTGACCTTATATACCCCTTTGTACATATGTGCAAATACATATTGTAGAGTTAATTCCCAATAAGATCTTGTATTAAATAATATCCATTAATATTTTCACTGATATTTCCAAAGTACTCTATACAAATAGTAAATGATTTTATGCTGCCTCTAGCAACATGTAATCATTTCTGTTCCCTGTTAGCATCTTACTACTCTTATTTCTATTTTCTAAAATACTAATAAAATATTTTACAATTTTACTCCTCCTTTTTATAATTGTTATATTTTAATTCACTTTAAAGTTACAATTATATGGCTAATTATCTAAATCATAATATATAAATAAATTAATTTTCCAAATCATCTGCCTAAGGCAATGGTTACACCCAACCAAAAGCTCTAAAACTTAGCAAAGTTCCTTGACTCATGTAACTGTTCTGTTCTCGTAAGCTATGGCTAAATCTATTTGATCTGCTGAACTATTTTGTCTTCAAAGAAAAACATATTTTTTTATTGAACTATTGTCACCTTTTATAATACATAGAGGTAGGAATACCAAACAGTGCTCATATATGTAACTCAAGAACCACAATTTTATGGAGCACTTTCCCTGAAGATGCACAAAAACTCAGTATATTTTCAGTGAACTTGTCTTTTAACCTCCCAAGACAAGAGAGGACAAAGGAGTTTTGGATAAATGCCCAGAATCATTAAGATGACAAGAGTCATGGGTGTCAAGATAATTCTTGTTGCAACACACCAATGTGCCCAAAGAATTTATTACTCATTTTAGGCCATTTTTTCCCTCTGCAATCATGGCAGGAGTTTAGTGCAGGATACAAGGACTTAAGTCAGAAAAATTATGAGTAAAGCTCATATACAATGCATGAAAATGTATCCAGAAAATATCTACTCTTGTTATAAGAAGTGAAAGATTATATATACACATATGTATACACATATATTATACATTATAATTGTGTGCATATGTGTTTATCAATCTCCCTCATATATATATACTTATAGATATAAAATTATCATCTTCCCTCTACATGAGGGTTAAAATCCAGCTCAGACCTATTAAAATCTGCACAGAAGCTGGATTCTCCTAGATCTCCCAAAGATTCTTTACACAGGGGTACCTGAAAGTTATGAATACTTCTCTTGCAGTACAATGAGAAATAGAAAAACTCTACTCTCAGAAAATGGAAGACATCCTAACGCTTCACCGTCAGTCTGGTCTCATTAAACATGGGCTTCCCTATTCCTACTCCCATCATGTAGGGACAGATCCACTAGATTCCTCCCCTGGGCAGGGAGGCATTTTGTGTCATCTCCCCAAGGTGAGCAAGTGAATGCAGGTATAAGAAGACACGGATTTGTGGGTGTTCAGAGGCATCGTTTTGATCTAGAGAAGCATATTGCAGCTGCCTTTGTAGCTAATTGTGGTCATGTGCTCAATTTTACACAAGGGATTAGGAAGCATCCTTCTCTCCATGCTATCATACCCTCTTCCTTTGTGCTGAAAGGTAGATGTGGTGCTGAGAGCAATCTGAACCCATAGGGGTCACCTGAAATAATTGTTCTACATTACTACAGCTATACATTTTGGGGGGTCTTGCTGTTACAGCAACTTAGCCTAGCATGCAGTAATACAGAGAGGAATGGGTATGAGTGGTAACAAAAATACTACTACTAATAAAAAAATACAAAATAATGATGATAATGGACCATGAACTATAATTAACTAAAGCCTTTGCTAAGAAGGTATTAAAAATAGTGAACAATTAGCACACAATTTTGTGTGATTTTTATAACAAGAAAGAAAAGTATGGGCCAATCTCTTGAATATATGTATTAAAAATGTAAAGGAATATGTATTAGGAAAACAAAACAACATATGTATTAAAATAATGGTCTACTATAAACAAAATCAGCTTATGCCAGGAAAGCAAGGATGGTTAAACACTAAGGAAGTGACTAATGAAAGCAAACATATTAACAAATTAAAGAAGAAAAATCTCATAGTTATTTCAAAAGACACAGAAAAAGCAATCTATCAAACTTAATATCTTCATGTTAAAACTCCATTTAAATTATTAATACAATAAGAACGAGACAAGGATGTCTACTTTTGCTCATTTTAGTATTCATTAAACCAGTGTAAACTAGCCAATTCAATAGGAGAAGGAAAAGAAATAAATCTTATAAGTAGCAGAATGGAAGTGACAAAATTGCCACTACTCAGAGACGAAGATTATCTACATAGAAAACCTAAGAAAAATTTGTTATTATTATTAAAATAAATATACTATATATATATAAATTAATTGTGTTTATACCAAAGTAAGTTATAATTGAAATTAGAAAATCAGTATAACATCCAAAAATAAGGTACATAGAGATTGGGATTAAAAGCAATAATAACATAACAGAGGGGAGATTCACAGATCAATGATGACAATGTGTACTAAGTATTTTAACTCAGAAACTAAGATCTAAAAAATGGTAATAAAAGCTTCCACATAATTCTTTGAGGCTACTGTAGTCTAAATACACCAGAACAAGAAAGAAAATTACAGAACAATACATACAGTAAAAACTGGACTTGATTTCTATGGAGAAAAATTATAATCAAGGAAGTGTTTTAATTAAAGTCCCAGTTGGGATACTGGTCTTATTATATTATAATACTACTAGTGTCAGATGAACAAAAATAATAGACAATGTAATTTTGGAACAATTGATGATTTTATAGAATGCTAGTCAGAGAAAAAATTAGAAATCTATAGTGAAGTTGAAGATGCTTATATCTTACAATTCTAAAATGATGGAAATATTTTGCAAACAACCTCAGTGTTCCTCAAAAACAACTATAATGTTTCTATTCATTACTGCAACAGGCTATGTTGACATATTTTTTTTCTATATCCAAAAAGACAAATAATATAATATAAAACTATTAATTCTTTCATTTTCTGTTTTTTCGTATAGTAAAATTTCATTTTTATTTATTTTTATTGCATGATTATATATATAAAAAGTTTAATATAAGAAAATGTTTACTGTGTTTCTTTTTTGGTTGTGATTAATATTAATATAGTTATATAATTATTAAGTAAATTGTGTTATATGTTGAAAGGTGGTGTTAAGTCTCTGATCTGATTAATACACATTGTGTAAATATATCAAAACATCACATGTGCCCTATAAATATATACAACTATTAAGTACCCATGCTAATTAAAATTTTAAAAACCAGAAAAATAAATGAGATTCAATTATGCCCAGGACATTACTGTGCCAAGAGCTTCCTCAGGTCATTGACCAGTAAATGTTACAAGCAACATTCCTGTATGAGGAATAGCTGTACCTTTCTCTCCTTTTATAAAGTATACCCTTGTTTTTCTATTAAGGCTTTAGAAATTCTTCCAATATCTGTCTCCTACTGGCCTGGCTCTGAAGATATAGAACAGTAACTTACTAGGAGAGTCTTATCTTTAATGATCATTTTGCTTACTATTGTCATCAGAAATATTCTCATTAACGTCAGAAATTCTATCACACTACTTGCTGAAGACCTGACATCATACCTCCTTCCTAGAGATTTTAAATATTAGACAGGCAATACAAACAAAAGTGCTTTTATCAGCCGCTGAAATGATTGGCTAAATAGAAAGCTCAAAATATCCTACAGAAGAAATATTAAAACTAATAATAAAGCAGGGTTACTGGCTAGGAGATTAGCATACATGAATCAGCAATGTCCTTATACCAACAATACTATTCATAAAATATTACAGAAAAGACAGACATCATTAATAAACTTAAAAATAAATGATACTTCAACACTATGCATATTTAGGGAAAATAAATAATCGATTATTTAAGAAATTTACAGAAGAAAATATTTTATGTTACCATGATAGAGTACCATTTAGCAGTTAAATCAAATAAAAACATACATATGTATACATGCACATATATATTTATATGTATCTCCATGGAAACATAAATGACAGGGAGAGAGAAAGGCAGAGACTACAGAAAGAGAAGATGGTAATTGCCTGTATAGAAGGAATAACAACAACAAAAATAGACTCAAAGGTGAATAATGAAGTCCTCCAGCTTTGTCTATAATGATCAATATATTTTGTTTATATAACATGATAGAGAAATATTTTACCATTTGTTCATTTTTGGAAGTAGCTTCACAGGTAATCATTACATTACTGTCTTTTCTGTATGTCTGAAACTTTTCAAAATTAAAAACAATTGATAAAGGAAATAAGAGGAAACACTGTAATTACAATCCCAAGTGTCTATATTCACATGAAGCATACATGAGTTATCTCACTTGCATAAATTATATGTGCACTGTACAAATATCAGGATCCTTATAATCTAAAATATAAAAGGAGTGATTTAGAATTTCCATTTCAAATCCTTTAACCAATTATCTGCCTCATTTACTTAATATAAATGTAATTTTCAATTTATGTGATTGAGAGAGTCTTGTTACTCGTGTGGATTGAGGAGCAGGAATAAAATGTAGGGTCACTTGGGCGTATGCTGTTGGTAAATTCGGTGTCACTGTAAGAGACCTTGCGGTTTGGGGTGGCTTGCTAATGCTATCTCACGTTTGGATTTCACTTGGCCCTGTTTACAGATTTGAGGATAAGCTTGAGCCCTTTGGTATTCCTCAACGGATTGATAGATTTTTGTTTGATTGTCTTTCAAACATGGTAACAGATGATATTCTGGATGATTCTAAAATTCTTGCATTCTCAAAAATGAGTTAGGAACTTAATAAAATGCAAATTTCTTGACTCTAACCAGAAATATTATAGCCACCACGTTTGAGTCTAGGCAGGTAATATGCATTTTCAGCATCCCAAGTGGTCCTGAGATTGATAGCTCATTGATCACAACGTATGTTACAGTGAGGAAGGCATGAGTCCACAGGAGGTGCTGTTACCTTTGTTTTTTCCCAAAATGTTTCCCAACTCCTCCTAGACCACCAATCTATAGAAGGGTAAGCTTTTAACTCTCACTTTGGCCAAAAATCTAGAGACAAGCTGTATTACAATAGTTCCATACAGCTGTCATTAAAAAGTGGCAAAAACTGGGTGTCATCACAAAGCAGAAATTTCTTCTCCGGCAGTTCTGGAGGTTAGAAATCCAAAACCAAGGTGTGGACAGGGCTGCACTTCCTCCTATGCTGCTAAGAGAGGATCCTTTCTTTCTTTCCTTTTTTTATGGTGGTACAAATGTTTAGGTTACGTACGTTGCCTTTCCCCCCTTCCCCACCCCCGGAGTCAGAGCTTCAAGGGTGTCCATCCCCCAGATGGTGCACATCACACTCATGTATGTATATACTCATCCCCTGCTCCTCCCTCCCATCTGCTTCCAGTAGCCCTGGGAGTTCCTTAGCTTGAGGTTGCATCACTCTAATCTCTATCTCACTCCTCAGATGACTATTTTCCCTGTATCAGAGTCTCCCTGTTCTTATTCTTCCTCTTGTAAGGATATCAGTCATACTAGACTAAGGGCCCAACCTATTCCAATATGACCTCATCTTAACGTATTCTATCTGCAGTGACTCTATTTCCAAATAAGGTCACATTCTGAGGTCCTAGGAAAGACATAAATTTGGAGAACACTCTTCAACCCAGTATATAAGCCTTAAACTACTAAATTAGAGGCTAAAGATCCCTCCACCTGTGACACCCAGACCTGGTTTCTCTTCCTCCTGTTTCTAGGGCATCAAATCCATCCCCAGATTCAATTTCCTAATCTGCAAACTCCACCTGGAATCATCCCTGCCTGAAATTATTTAATGGTTCTTCTTCACCCATAGGGTAAACTTCAAATCCCACATGCCATATAAAACACCAAGGTGGGCTCTGCCTCTTAGACCAGCTTCATCTGCCTCTGCCCACTTTCCCCTGCCCCACTCCCAAATTTGTTTCTGTGTCCCAAGCCCAATTAATACTAAATTTAGGGACAGTAGAGAGGAAAAAACCAAATGTTTGTTTATCAGATAATAGGTTACTTTGTATAGAGAATTGTGTTTGAGGGGGTTGACTTCATGGGCATGAAACGTACGCAGTAGCCCAGGGCTCTGCTCTGAGATATAGACTCTGTGCTTGGTTTAATGCTCTACTGTCACCATCTTGAAATTCTCAGGAATTTTATCCTTGACTTTGTGTTATTCAATAAGACAATGGAATGTAAGAGTGGGTAGAGGGGATAACGCAGGTGGCAGCGTTCTCACCTGGTTGTGGTCCAGCAGCTGCTGACACAAGCACAGGTACACATAGCAGTTGGCCTTGCATGCAAGCTCAGAATCACGGTAGTCCTGGAAACCCCTTCTTTGTTTTTGCAATGAATTTTTCTCTGCCTGAAATGAGCATTTGAAACCCCCTCCATATTTGTCCACCAATCTTCTGTTTCCTAAATACTAAAGAAACTCCTAGGCATATTCCAAGACTCAACTACACCATCATTTCTCCTGAGAAGGCTTCACCAAGTCCTACAAAAGTTCATTATTTCCTTTTTTCAGTCACTTCTAGCCCCAGCACTGACCTCTATTCCAGCACGTATCATGAATAGTACACAATGATTCACAGGCATTTCAGCCCTCGAGAAATTGTAGATCCCAGTAGGAAAGAATTCCTTTTATCAATCTTTGTATTCCTGACGCTTAGCGCAGTGCTGGCTGCTCTCAGCAAGTGTTGATCTGAATTAAGCTGCTGGCACTTAACTCAGTAAATGGGCTTTCCTGCTAATAGAAAGTGCATGGGTGGTCAAATGATCTTCTTTATAAGCTGGGAAAGGTGTAGTCAGAAGAGAGGCTTGGTATATTTGGGGAGTTCCAACTCTTCCAACAATCCACCAACACCCACTCTGATGAGACAGTGCTGTTTCCACAACAGGGAGCCTTTTTTTTTTTTCATGAGCTCTGTTCTCTTTGTCTGCCACTTATTCACAGTCTCTTTTATGTGAAATTAAACAATCTCAAATCCACTGGGGGCTAGGTTTCTCTCAGTTGACTGAGTTTAATATCACAGTGTTTACTTTCTGGCTTTTAGTTGAGTGTTTAAATCCAGGTGTTTATGACATGGGTTTCTTCTTCTGTAATTTCTATCTTTCCCAAGTAGATTCTCTGATACAGCTGGTGGCAAGTATGTAAACAAAATCAAAACATTTGTTTAAATTTTTCTAAGGTTTTGCATCTACTGGACCTGGTGGCAGAGGATGCTTATTTTACAGTTGACTCTGAATGATGTAACTGAGATCATATTGCCTAGCAAATAGTATATAAAACAATTTAATGGGATTTATTAAAGAACATGAACTATTTGGAAGTGTTGGTGTAATTATTGGAATAATTATTTGTGTAGTCGATGAATAAAGCTGAAAAAGGCATATATAGATAATGCATTTTATTGATCATCTATTATGTATGATCATCTATAGTGTGTTCAAACCAAGACAATATATGATGTGCTTTGGGATTTGGGAAAGCAGGTGCACATTTGCAGGCCAGATGGCATATTTGTATATTACTGAGGCATAGGCCATCTAGTATACTGTCTAACCAGTTGATCTTAAATAATACCTCCTCATTATGGCTGATTTCCTTAAAATGTAATAAAATAAATCCTCTTTGAAGAGAGACAGGTTGGCTTGGTAGAAAGGATGGGTAGCAGCCAAAGGCACAGCCAGAGCACATGTATAGGCAGCGGGTGGGCATGAGGACGCCTTCCTTTGCCATCATCTGAACTCAACATCCCCATAAGCTACGTGCAGAGCACAGCGCTGGGCACGGCAGTGCGGTGTGGGGTGAACCGGGTGTGGGTCTTTTCTAGAGCAGTGTCTGCATATGTACTAAACAATCACAAGTT